>NW_024581136.1:7161450-7710579 GCF_017639235.1 Corvus kubaryi | reverse complement strand
TCAACGGCTCCTGAGGATGGTAATAGAATACACTGCAACCCAGGACAATAGATTAACTATATAAACACATATTCTCTCCAAATATCTTTGGAAACACTCATACTTCCTTACAACTCCTTTTGCTAGCTCAGACATTTTTAACAGCTTGATATTTTTTTGGGGGCTCATTGCAGTAGAAGCACATTGTGCACATGTCTTTTAGTGTTTAATCTTTTTCATTTACAGAGTTTGGTCACAGAACAAGGACTCATGAAAACCGAACTTAATTTCACAGGCATATAAAACAAAATGGCAGCATTCAGATAAGGCAACTGAAAAAGCTTTGACTGTTGCAGAAGCTTGAATACTGTTGTGACTTTTCCTGTCTAAATCAAATGCAGAAAACTGGCACAGCTAATTTTGATGGAGAAGATGTGTTGCTTTGAAATGTGGTGGAAAAACACAACCCACAACCCACTGCTTCCACTTCTTCAGCTCTCATGCAGCCTAGCAGACAAGAGTCAGACCAATATCTGCAACCAAATACAAGCTGCTGATCCAACCTGTCTTTCGAAGAAATTGGATTAGGACAGAGGCACATTAGGCAAAAGGCAGGAGTTTCCATACCTTTTTGAAGAAACGTCTTCAAATTTTTATCATGTCTTTGAAAAACAAGAAGGACTAGGAAAACCAAACAGCTAATTTTTAGGTCACTCTGCTTTGAATGCAAAAACTGGGAATCAAGTCTTAAAAAAAATTATTTAAGGTCTACAGTAGCAAAGAAGGTGCTTTCATTTCCAATTGCTGAACAGAGCTGCATGGGTAAAAATCTCATGAAAAATGCCAAAGTGGTAGCCAGATTTCAAGAGAGCTTCTGCCAGAGATTCGTGTTCAATTGTATGAACTGGACATATGGATTTAGTTATATTATGTGGGAAAAGTTTGGAGCACAGAAATTGTACTTCTGTAAAAAGCCAAGAAATATAATGCAGAGGGACTAGGCAAAAAAAAAAAAAAAAATCTTTCAAACTAAGGCAGAAAGTGAAAGAAAAAACCACAGAGTTGTGGGTTCTTCTGTCCAGTAATAAAAGGAAAGTAAATTTCTCAGAACATTCATGAATAAATCCAGAGCTTAGTGCCATATTTCAAAAATAAATAACAACAATCTGCATACAGAAAAGGTCAACAGCCAGTCTGGTACTATAAACTTTTTTGGTTTTGTTTCTAAATCCTGTTATTGTGGGTTTTAGTTGTTGGTTTTGTTGTTTCTTGGTTTTGCATTTTTTTCTTTTTAAGAAGAAACTTCCTACTACAGAGACAACCAGGCCAGAGACAACTCTATTAGCACAAAGGACATTCCAGCAAACACCAGAGGCTTTTTCAGTGAATACAGGGTGGAGAGGACCCAGCCTTCCCACCAGAGAGCCAGCCAACACTTCAATAACTGCCGCTCCCAGTTCTGTATCAGCCATGGGGTAGGTGGGGTCTATTTTTCACTTTTAACATCTTGCTTGATGAGTTTTCAGTTTGAATTTTATGCTTTGAGCCAATTTTTCCACAATTTCCCAGCTTCTGGCTGCTGTTGCACATCAATGGTTGTCTCCTTACGCTTTCTCTTTCCCAAACTTTCTGTCTCTGGAGGAAGATGAGAGGTTTTCTCTGTTACTTTTCTCTTGTGCAGAGCTTACTAAGAGAGTGATTAGTTGCTTTATTAGTTGATTATTTTTCAGAGTGGTGCAGGCCTGGAAACACCTTTCTTGGAGACAAACCTGCTTAGGACTTTCTACACCCATTATTATTCTAATTCCTTGGAAAAGATCCTGAGCTGCTTTTTTTCAATCCACATGATCTACAGATGCTATCAGATGATGTAATCAACTTTCTCACATATGCTTGGTCTGATCAGACTGAAAAAATTTGCTGGTGCTTTTCTTATTTTGATAAACAGCCATCCAAACTCTCCTTGCAGTTAGATCTCCACTGTATTTCAGTATCAATGGAGCTGAAAAACAGAAAGGGCAATGTAAACACATTGTTATAAACACATAAAATATTCCTAATGAGACCTTTTCATACTAGCAGCCAATCACCTCTATGATCCTCCGGTCATACCACCTGTGTCAGCAAATGCAGTTTCTCAATAATTTCATCCTTGCCTTTCTTCCTGAAATCACTGTCAAAGAACTAATTAAAAATGTTAAAATATCAGGATCCTAAAAATGGCACTGTAAGACAAATCTGAGAAAAACTGGATGTTTTAAGTTCTCAGTCTGATTCCTTCAGCCTAGCTGAGGTTCAAAAGCAATGTTGTATTTAATAAGAAATCTTAATGTTTGTCTGTGTATTCTTTCTTCATGCAGCTGTGGGCTCAGAGCTTCTAAAAAAAGATGAAGACATGAAGACAATCAAGCAAACAGGACTGGCAGTGCCCAGCAAAAGGCTGAGAAGCTGGGATGCAGTGCAGGAAAACTACAGAGCAAGTCTGAGTGATGACTTTAACCAACTCTATCTTTGACCTTTACTCAGTCTAATTATTGTGATTTTCTTTCGTTTTATTGTGGTTTTTCAAAATGTGTCTGCACTTTACAAATGCTCTGTTTGCTTCAGTAGAAAGAGTCAAAACAAACAAGTAAAAACACCAAGCCAAAAGTACAACCCCGAAGCTGGAAACTACATATTAGAAGTAGGAATGGCCAAACTCTGCTTGCTCAGACTTCTCTCTTATTCCCAGCCCTGCATTCAGAAGGGAGGAAGGAAACAAAGGCCGTGCTTCTGTGGCACTTCATGTGACCCTGCCAACCCAGCCAGAGCCTGTCAGTGTCCACACACACTCCCAGGCAATCCTGTACCAGCCTGAGCTGCCAGTAAGCCCATATTCCTTGGGAGCTGCTGGAAGTGCTGTGCAAACCTGGTGTGGACACCCAGGCTGCCCTCCCCCAGGAAAGGGTTCATGTCAAAGTGACAGACAAACTACTTTCAAACCAGCATTTCTATGTCATGTATAACAAAATATAGAAAGTTTCTACTACTTTCTTCAGAAGTGAAACACAGATGGGGACTGGAAAACCATTTTTGGTCTCCTTGGTGGAACATTGCTTTATGATCTGAAACCAACATCTGCCGAAGAGGCTATCACTCACAGGTACAAATGCGCTCTATTGCAAGACTGAAAAATTAATTAAACCATTGTTTATTCAATTACATTCTTTGGCCCTGCTCCATCTAGATAAACAAGCTGAATAAACTTCTGAAATCTCTCAGCCTGAAGAGCCTGAATCCTATTATCAGCTGTTAAATTAAACATTTAGAAGGCTACATTCCATGAAAGGATAGTTCCAAGGACCTATGGTACTTGTAAAACAGCATATTCAAAATATTTTGCCATTTTAAACAAAACTGCCTTGAGATTTTCAAAATCTTAAATAGGCCTAAAAATTAACTACTTCAATTTAATTTTTTCCAGCAAGTTTTATGTTGTAAAATATGTTTTTTTATATAAACCAAGGTGAATCATCCAATAAAGAAGAGATAGTGTGTTTGGTTGCGTAATATTTTCTCACCTGTGATCACAGACCATACCAAAGAGTGTGAAATTCCTCTCTGCCTCTCTACAGGTCACAGTAACTAGGTGTAATTTCAGAGCAGACTACAGAAATTTCACACATTATTCAGTGGGGAAAATAAGAGGGAGACTGAAGCCCAGGACCAACAGTATTTACAATTAGAAGAAGGTGTGAGAGGCAAAGCAGATGTGCTTGAGCACAGAAACCACCTGGCAAGTTTCACTTTACAGTCCTGCATGTGCAGAAATGCTTTTCAGAAGTGATGAACTTTACAGCACCACTGGAATCCTATACTTCACTATATGAGAAACTGGCAGCAATAGTAGCTGCAGGACAGAACTGTCACGGGCCAACTACACCCCTTTGGAGGGGGCAAAAAGAAGCTCATGTATTCAGAGGTTTAAACCAGAATATGATGTGCATGTGTCATTGGGATATCCACTGGCACAGCAGCTTCAGCCATCAGCACTGAAGCCAGTGTTTCAAATTTATATTTGGCTCTTGGACAGAGACTTTATTAAAAAGGTTAGCCAAGACGAAATAGTGAGAAAAAATGTATACCACATAAAATTCCATCTTTCTTTAAGAGGCACCAAGCATGAAAGGCTATGGAAGAGTTCTCACCTTAAAACAACAAAACAAGGAAAAAAATATTGTCCCTACTGAATAACAAAACAAACATAAAAGAACTTCAAATCTATACAAGACTACCTACTCTTTCTGAGTAAGCAGAGTCAGTATGTGGAGTTTTATACTCATTTCACTGCATTCTTTCGCTATTTTCTTATCTGTAAACAAACTCTTATTTTACATGACGCTGAACGAAGAACAGCAATTTTCCCCATGGCTGGGTAAAGGCCTCAGTATCAGAAATCTGACTCCTGAGTCATCTTGTTCCCAGTTTTTCTTTATTATTTATGTGATTTTTCCATGAGGAGGAACATGGCATGTTTCTGTCCCAGAAACAGACTGGAGACTGACATGGAATGGTTCAAAAAGGTTATTTACGCAAAATAATATTTTTCCAGTATAATGCACCCCTTGATTTAACACTGGATGCAATAACCTTTGCTCAGCAGTGAGAGTGCCAAAGCATCACACAGCTTCTAATGTAGTCTGAAAAATAAGACCTGATTTTTGAAAGAGCAGTGACAATACCAAGGCATGTCAGGACCCTGAGCCCAGAGTGAGTCACAGCATTTTTCTTCTATGTCTTTTATCTTGCTCATAGCAGAAGTTGACTTGTTCAGCAGGGACTTTAGCTTTGGGCTGAGCCAATGCCAGGGGAGCTGAGTGTCTGGGTGAGCAGGGAGGTCCCCAGAGCCATCCTTGTTCCCTGTTCTCGTTGGTGGCAGTGCCAGATTCTTGCCCTGCACCATCAGGCCCAGGGCCCAAAGCTGTAATCAGCACAGGACATTTACCATCTGCAATTATTCTGTTTTTGAAAGTGAACAGGTCTCTATCCAGGTGACAGCCATCTGTGACTGGTTTCACACACAGTTATGATACCATTGTGCTTTGCAATATGCCATTCAAAGGCTTCCTGAACAATGTGGGAAAGACGATGGATTTGACACTGAGTGTCAGGAGGAAAAGGATCATGGGTTAAGCTCAGATGCACAGAGATATTTATTCTGATGCTTGAAACTGAGCACTGTTTAGATTACAGCTCAGACTTCACAGCATCAACCGCCTTTCGTCCTTCTTGAACAGAGCAGGCAGAAATCTGACTTGGATGATTAACTCATGTTATTAAAGTTTAGAAAAGAAAATAAGTACATTGCAAATGAAAAACCTCTGCCTGTGACTGAAACCAAGAATTCAATTGTGCCACTGCTCTGCAAACTGAGCAACCGAGGCTGTGCCCCATGACACCCCCGGCAGCAGCGATGATCTGCACTGGCACTTGAAGGCACTGTAAATCATCTGCCCAGGGAAGTATTGTAGACTTCAATAGATCAGATTAGCCCTTACTGCCTTCAGAGTAGATTTACTAGGGCATTAATGGATTTTTAGCCCTTCCATCTCACTCAGTGACACTTCCCCAAGCAGTGTTATGCATATTTCTGGATACATGGCATACCATTCAGAGCAGTAACTGTTGTGCAGCAGACATGAAAACTTGGTTTTCCTTGGTCTCTGCAGGTGTACTATAGAGTTCAACCAACAGCGCATTAACAGCTGTCCTTACCTTACTAGTGACTGCCTACAAGTTTCAGTCTTACCAAAAGTTGGGTTGCATTTCTCCTGAGAGGCCAAATCTCTTCAGACATGATGCCCTCTAACTTCCCAATGGAGTACAGAAGCAAACAAAATGCAAAAGAGACATGGATTTCTAACTAAGCAGGATTGCAGCCCAAGTCTATAAAGACTGAAATTTCTATAGCTCACATTAAGAAAGGCACAGACACATGTACTACAAAAAGCTACTAACTTTAAACAAGACCTGTTTTGAAAGGCAGAAAATGCAGTCAGAGAAATTTTGCAGACCACCTGCCCAAAACCAGAGGACCAGTGTTCCCCTGCTCTCTGCTCTACTACACAACCAGCCTGGCAACCTCAGCACCCTAGAGAGACACAAAAACTTCTTAAGAGGATGGATTTTTTGTTCATTGTTTTATGTAATTTAGAATCTTCACTGTGAATTCCTTGCAGCTCTGCAGGCTGAGAGGGGCAAAAAGCTTTAATCCAAATATCAACATGCCCAAGGAAGTTTGTCTGTAAGCAGCAAGTAGCTGCTGGCAGAGGTGGTTCACCAAGGCTGCAGGACTGAGTTCCCCTGGCCCCAGCAGGGAGGCAGCAGGGTTGGAGCTGCTGCACAGGGCTGCACAGGCAGCTCTGCCACAGCCATCCACAGATGGCCCTGGGGCCTGTAGGGCCAGTTTCATCCTGAATGCTTTGAAGGTTCCCACTCTCCTCCTTTCTGTGCTCCACTATTTTTTAAGAACTCTGGTTTACACACAATGCAGTAGAACAATATTTATCCAGTGTTGGTGTGTTTTTTTCCAAAGGGATAACCTTTGGGACACTTTCTGGGTCTTGAATAACTTTATCACTACCAGAGGAGCATAAAGAATGGTTTATGATACAGCTTACTGACCTATTTTTCATATTTGTTTCTACAGAATGACCTTTTCTTTTGCTTAAAATTTTACTCTACTTATTCCAACTATTCTCGAAGCATTGCACTAGAGATGGAAATAAAAATGGATGAAAATAATAATAAAAGAAGATATGGTATCCCTAATTTTCATAAAGGAAAAAGAGTTATTTTTTCAGTCCTTTCCAAAAGAAGAAAATCTCTCCCCTTTTATTCCAACTCTGACTGCTCTAAAAGACAGGGGAGAAGGAAGACAGCAGGCAATGGATGTAACTATCTACCTGTTCTCTTCAATCTACTGCTCTGGGCATTCATTAAAGTGTCAGGCTTGTTCTCTGCAATAGGTATAACATTGCTTTTGTTGAATTTATCAGTAGATCTCACACTGTCTATTTATGAATGTGTTTTTTTCCATAACCACCAATGTTTAAAGAAACAGCAGAAGTCTCCATATGTGCATGCTCAGTTTTCTGAAGAGAGTTGTTCTTGAAGAGTTTTACCTTACTCTATTTGAGGTCAGTCCGGTCCTCCTCTTTATAACTCCACTATAATCTTAGAGAGCTTAAAGGAACTCTTCAACTCTTTTAACTATTTCCTTGTGATTGAACTTTCATATAACCTGTTACTTTCTTGAGTTTGCTTTTTTATTTTCACAAAGGATTCTGAAATAAACCCCTGCCCAAAGCCCCTACATGAAAATCATTGAAAACACATCCAAATTTGACCACAATAACATTTACTTCTGTGGTTTGTATGGCCCAAAGAAGTCTTACTTGGGAATTAATATTTCTCTATTTGATAACAATTGCAGCACATCTAGAGACTACACCTATCTAACAGCCTAACCTGCAAAACTAATGATTAAACATCAAAATACTTACCAAAATAATGTATTTAATCAACTTGTCCATTGTTTACAGAACAACATGAGAGCAGTGACAAAATAATTAATTACTTTTGTTTCTCTGTTCCATTAAACATTTCTTGAAGTATATCTTTGCCCTGTGGAATGGGAAGCTTCCCACTGGGAGCTGGGTATCAGCAGGCCTTTTGAATGCTGATACCAGCTGGGGCTTTCAGCATCAGTCCCTTCTCTGCACCTGATTACCCACCCAGTACTTTCTGCACCACAGCACTCACTGCCTCTCCTGCAACACCAGTAACTCAAAGTGGCTCCAGTCATTCCAGTATCTCTTTTGAGGGACATTCTCCAGGTCTGATTGCAGCACACAAACACGAAGCTACAAAATAATCCCTGACTTAATTTAAGCTGCCAACACTGACTCAGTTCAAAGGGGAGGTTGTCTTAGTTAAATTTGCACTGTCTGGCCATGAATTATGGCTACATTGCTCTGTCTTTCCCATTCAATTCAACTGTACTAGTTTGATGTAAAACAGGGCAGAGGGAGGCATCAGAGCATTTAAGCACTTCTTCAGTTTACAGTCCCTGCACTCTTCCACTGGAGTTAATGTTACACCTCTCCATATTAGAATGTACGGGTATGAGTTTGTCAGTTGCTCCTTAGCTTGAGTTTCAAGAGTTTTGACACCGCCTTCAATGCTCATGTAAATTGACAGAGAATGTTAGCATAGAGCCATAAAATCCAGCCTGCTCTGCATGGTACTTTTGAATACAGAGATAAAGCAAAGAGTATACAGAGGCCTTGATTTGGGCAGAACAACTGTATCCTTTCCTAAGGAAATACATGAGATCAGAGTCCAACATTTTTTCACCTCCCCATATCCAGACTAAATAATTTTACATTTTTTTGTTTTGCAGTCTAATAAATCACAGTTAGCTCTTTCAGCTGATGTAATGTCACTGTAATGCTCTGAGACAAGTGCTGGTGTGTTAGTTATGGAGATGAGAGTGTGTAGGCAAGCACTCATTAGCCTTAACTAATGAATCCTCTAACAAAGTCACGCACAATTGAGAGGAGCACAAGTAACTGAAGCCTTGAGGCTTATTGCACTGGTTGTTCAGAGAAGGGTTTTTTGTTTGTTTTGTTCTGATTGAGTGAAACTATTCTCTCCCTTCCTTGCTTTGTAACAGGACACAGTCCCTCAGTATGTTTCTAAACTGAGTTGTGGTTTATGGGAGACCTGACTTTTATGAAGGACAAAAGCCAGGTTTGCCTGGGAGTGATCTGAGGCGCAGCCTCACTGTGCTGTAGCAGTAGTAAAACAAGGTGATCCCACAGAGATCTATAAGTGTTCTTTTGTGAATATATGAGTGGCTTCACAGCACCACTGACAGCCCCTGAAAGCTAAATGAGTAGGTCTTTGTACTCTGAAAAACAATCAGTCCCCTGAAGACCTCAGGGAAAGCACAGAGGAGCTTTGGTTTCTGAGATGGTTGGGAAACACAACAGGTTACAGGGAGTGAGAGTACTGTGGAGAGCTGGAATGAGCCACTCTCTCATCTTATGAAGACTGTTTCCCCTTCATTTCATACTTAGTTACAGAGATCTCTTCTCAGTGCTTGTTTAGCGAGCATTTTTTTCCTTATATACAGTGTTTTTCTCTACCTTCCCACTCGAAAAATGACCTCTGCAAGGGAAGGATTGTGGCTATTTAATATTGGCATTTTATGATTACATGCTTTTTTAAATTCCTTTTTTTTCCTAATTCCTTCCAGAATGGAATGGGTCAGGAAGAAGAGAGGGAGCAGCATCTTTGTTCAAAAGCTGCTGAGCCAGCTCTAGGTAAGAAGCCCCAAGAGATTTCAGGGACAGGGGAGCCAAGCTGGAAGATATTTCTGTTGTTTCCAGAGTTCACACGATTTGTCTAAGCAGATCTCCTTCAAAGCTCTGCTTGAATATGTCCAGGGCTGTAAAGAGCTGGCCAGGCATGGAAGGCTACAAAGCATTTCCAGGGAACTCAGTCATGGCAATGAAAGCAGAGAAAAGGTACTGATGGCTCATAAAATGACTATTTTCAAAAGGACCAAAAGTGAGAGGCCTCATGGAGTAGGATTTGAGTACAAGAGAGCTGGACACAATTTCCAACTTCACCAGGTGGGAATTCACTTAGCCCATCCCACAGTTTGTGCCTCCACCCATACTCTGGGGATGTAAACTCTACTTTCTTGGACTTTTTTGTTACTGACGTGACTAACATTGTTAATTTACTGATTGCTGTTCCTCAGAAGCACTGAGAAAAGGAAACTCTTTTAAACTTTTCAGAAATCCAATCTCCCTTCCCCTCCAGTTTTAGTTTGAAGCCATGGAGTGAGAAGGAGCCATCTCCAAGGAGTGGTGAATTCTCCCTGCTCTACTCATCCTCGGCACAGCAGGAGGAAAGAACAGGTTCCCTGCTGAGCACACAAGGACGTGTGAGGAGAGGATGCATTTTCCTCTGTCTCACTAAATTAGAATTACACACCTAAATTAATATATTTTCCCTGCCAAAATAGACTTGCTTTTCTCTAAGTATGGCAATAGCATTCTTACCATGGGGGAGTAAGACCACTGGTGGGCTCTGAGGGAACAAGCACAAGCACTACAGAGCATAAGTTATGCACAAAATGAGAGACCTTCAGAGTGCTGGTAAACTTAACACCAACCAATGGATGTATAGAATGATTTGGATAAAACACTGCCAGCATACATGGAGTAACACACCAAGTAAACCACATGCCAGCACAAATAAATGAGACTTCAACACTAATAAAGTACATAAAGAAAAATACCTCTAGCATTAGCAGGCAAATGCTATGTTCAGTCTGGATTTCATGCAGGATTCATTTGAGAATTTGAGTTATAAAACTAATCCTGACACCTCACTTTGATTGAATGAAATTTTCTCCGTGCTTCCCTTTACGTGACTGGAAAGTTGTATATTTTAGTTTAAAATCCTTTCTAATCAAGACAGTTTGCAGTAGAAAAGAAGGAGAATTTAAAATAAAGTTGCTTCTTGGAACACTGGTTCTCACTAAAAGATTCTTCACTGCCCTACACTTTAAACCATTTATGAAACCACAAAGTAGATCATGGAAAAATTGGGTTGACATCCTGCTCTAAGGAAATATTTCTATAAACATTCATCTGTGGGCAATGAGCCTATAGTGTGAAAAGTACAGAAAGACTGTCCCCTGCATCCCCCATATTCCTGGTATGGCAAACTGTACCATTTTACTAAAACTACTAGGATATATTTATTACAAAAACATAAATTAAAAATGAAAGGTTAAAATCTCCCCTTTGTTTTAAGGGGTGAAGGGAATAAATACAGTATCTGGCTGTCAAATCAAAAAGCCATAAAATCTCCATGGAAATAAAAAAATGTATAAATGACCTGTTTTTAGCCATCATCCCCTTGTTTTACAAACCAACAGTACGGGAACACAATGTGAAAGTTGCAAAAGGGCCAAAAGAAAACTGAATACCAGCTCTCCAGTAGTTTCAGTTTAGGTTAGAGCAAGGCTCCTGGTGAGGACACACCTCCCTAGGCTAGCAAAGAGCTCCCCTTGCTGGCTATGCAGCCCTTGAGTTATTGCTTCCGACTTAATTAACCAAAACAGTAGTAAACAGCCATAAATCAATTGGCCAGCCGATCAAGCCAGAATAAAAGAATTATATTCCTTACGAGTACCCAGTGTCAGCTCACATACTTTCAAATATACTTCCTGGTCTGAAATGAAGCTTTGAACGAATTCGTGGGCAAAATGTAAAGTGGTACTTAGGCAAAGTGGAGAAAAGAGTGAAGAATGAAGTGAAGAATGAGACCAGACCCACTGGAGTCTTTCCCATGCCATCAATAGTTCTTGGCTGAGCTCCAGAACAAAAGTAAGGGAGAGACATTTTGACACTACCAGATCTTTCTGTGAACCCCAGATCATTCTAGTCTGGTAGGCTGACATTTTGTGGTAAAAACATTAATCCAGATTATGCATAATCTCCCTATGTTTTGCTATATTGTAGTGCTTGATATACACAAGTTACAGTTTTTTCCCTAGGCAACATAATGCTGCACAAAAAGATGGTGCTCTCTATAAATTCTTTTGTAAATAGCCTTTATGAGTATTCTCCCACATCTTTATCTTTCATTATAACATTATTCTTTTCACCTTTACAGCAAAGTTGAATATGTCTGGTAATTTTAGCCAAGAGTTCTTCAAAAGCACCTCATCAGCTTTCACTCATGTGGAAAAAATTATATTTCATGGTGTACAAAAGGATATTTTGCACAAAATGAATGATCAAAAACTATTTTTCTCCATGCCTGAAGTATAATAGATATACCAGTCTTCATATTAATTTAATTAAAAAATTAAAATTGATTTTTAAATAGCTGGTAGGATCCCATGGAATAACACAGTGATAGAGGACTATAGCACTTTTCTAGAAAGGAGAAAAGAACAACAAATGTTCAGGAGAAACAGAATAAGGACCAGAGATGAACCAAAAATATTATAAAGGGCATTTTAATTGCAAAGTATTTACATACCATCAGCTCAAATTACACAAAATACATACAAAAACCTTGGCAGCAAGGTTTCCTTGATGGATTTGACCAAGATCACTATGAAGACATTCTGATTTTTTTCAATTATCCATCTAAATTGATTTGAGGGGGGTTTTTTTGTGGCGAGGTTTTTCAATCAATCACTGAAGGACAGATTGTGACACATTGCCAATACTTCACTCACTTTTTTCACAGTCTGCTGTGTCACAGAGACTGCTGGTCTACCAGTGGGATCTCTACGTCCACGCACACCCCCAATAAGGAGATTATCCTGAGTGAGACACTGGAATAGCAGTGCTCTCAGCCTCAGGAAGCATTTAATGTGGAGAAATTACTGTACACCAGAAGCAATGGGAAGGGTTCAGAAAGCTCTATTCCTTACCGTGCTGTGTTGAGCACTGCTCTTTTCCAAGGAAACCACCTCCTCTTTGGGTAATTGCCTGCAGGTTTCCACCATCATAATGGTCTGTCTTGTCTCTTACAGGATTTAAGATTTGGCTTTTCACACAAAGGAGTATTCTCACTATGCCTGAGATCAGAATCAATGCACACAAATGGGAAAGTAGCCATATCCCTGTTTGGCCTGTTTAATTAACTCCTTGGCAATACTACCACAAGTGGAAACCTGACTTTCTGGTGCCTCAACTGGCTTCTGATATAAAACACTTGCTTTCTAAAAACAGCTTTCAAGGAAACATGCCTTTAGGAATTAATTTAAGACTCTGAATCAGTGCGTGCAGAAACTCCTGCTGCATTGCTCGGTTCTAAGGAAGAACTAGTTTGAAGGAGAGAAAGTACAATAATTATGCAGCTTTCACCACCAGACAGAAATGCACTGGAAAGTTAATAAGCAACAACATGAGATAGATAAGCTTCCTTTGTTTGTAGACAGCAAATTGGGAGACAAGTTCAGATTTTTTTCCTACCAAATATTACACAAACGGCCTCTAGAGGGATCCAGGTTATTGCTTTTCTGTTGAAATCCCTTAAGCTTGGTTGTCATTTTTATTGTTGTTTTTTCTTTCCCCTCTGTTACTTTTTAACTAGTGAATCATTCCTCTAGAAATAACGATGCAAACAATTTGTATTAAAACCCCAGAGTTCATGACCAAGATGAAGCTTTTTGAAAATCAAGAATTAAAAAAACCTGGAGGGCAAGGTTCACATTCAGTAGAAGTCCAGGCTCAAACAAATCAGCTCTCAGCTCATATCACATACAGTAAAAAAATACAAACCCAAAGAAATGCCTATGCATTCAGCTGCCTATGTGAAATGCAGCTGAACTGGTGAATCTGCACAGTTAGGTTAGGAATGTGGTAAGAATTGAGCTCAAGTTTCTGCGGAATGAGTCAGTATTTCCCACTTGAGCTCCTAGAATACTCATGAAAAAGTATATTGCTTCTAAATTATTGTATCTGGCTTGGGCTTTGTTTGCCTGAATTATTTCACCTAGTTCAAATTTTCACAGCTAAGGTTTTAGTAAAGCAGGTGTATGTTTAGGAGTCCCAAGTTAAACAAAGAGCAAGAATTTAATTCTATGATGTTGATATTCTACATGTTCTATGTTCTGGATTCACCAAAAAAATGGGTATAACAAGCAGCTTCAAGACAGCTTCAAAATTCAGTCTAGCCAGCTTTTTATTGAATGTGCACTTCACATGCAATCAAATGTAAATAGAGGAGATGTAATGACCATAGGCATGTGGAAATGACTCTTTGTGCAGGTGTGAAAGGAAGTGGAAGATATGCTCCCACTCTGTTTGCAGCTTTGTTTTCAAGTTCATATTCTGCAAAAACAGCATTTTCAGGGACCCTCAGGCACCCATAAAAATGTATGAAGGCATTCAGCTAACATCTTATTCTTCTGTTTGGTGGAATTGTTGTTTGGCTTGTGCAAATCAAGACAGAGAGAGGAACAGATAAAAAAGGTTATGGAAAGGCCTCATTGCTTTGGAAAAACAGGTCACAATGCTGCCATTAGAGATGCTTTGCTGCAACTGGGCCCTGAAATCAGACTCCACTACAGTTTGTATAACAGAGCACTACACAAAGCCAGTCCAAAACCAATCTGGTTCACTGAATTTAAAGTTTCATTTTATTCCTTCTGTTAGTGCACTAATAGCACAACAACACAGAAAAACACTTTCACGACACAGGCATTTGGCTCAGGTACAGGAAGTGTTGTTCATAAACACTGAACACAGCACCAGATCCCCAAAAATGTTTACTGTTTCTGATGTGCCTTGTTCCAGCCTATAAAATACAGATAAATCATCTTCTCCCAGACAACAATTTTGTGAAGATTAATCATTAGCAACTGCAGGGGCTCAGCTAAGTGACTAAACCACAAACTCAGCTAGAAAAACTCAACAAATTAAAACAGGCTTTAGATAAAAAAGAAAGACATAAACTTTCTCCAGTGACACCAATGAGAGCTTTTGTCTCCAGCTCAAAAGGAATGTTGTGCAGTTAAAATCTCCTGCTGCTGAGTTTTTGTTTAAATTTTGGTTTGCAACAACAAGAACAAAACATTTAATTAAAAATGCCAATATAAACTAGGCAAAGTTTCCTTATGCTTTACTGTGAACTTCGTAGAAAATTAGAAAAGCTACAGAATTAAACATTTAAGCTTCTTCCTGCGGGTAAAACAAGAAAACAACCAACCATAAACTGGAGTCTAAACTAACATTTCTTATTCCACCAAGCCAGCTGCCAGCTGAATCACTCAATTACACCTTCTATCATTTAGTAATCCAGACTACAGAATACCTCCTGAACCAAATAGCTTCAAAATGATTATTGTAATATTTCAATGAAAAATAATACAAAGTGTTTTTTTACTCATGGATTAAAAAAATAATACTTTCCTAGAACAGAATAGTTTAATTAATTGTACAACTTTTTAGTCCCACATGATTTTTTCTCTCCCTGTAATTTTTTTTACATTATCTATAAAATCAAACACAATTCATTTTCTTCTAGCTGGAATTCACAGAAATAGTAAAATGGTTAGATTTTTATGGCATGATTTTTGTTGGGTTTTTTATCCTCTGGAACTTGAATCCACACTTCTAATAATTACCTAATGCTTTATTTGCAACTATATGGTGCTCTTTAATGGTTTGATAAGCAAATTCTACCTATTCCCATTCCACTGCATTTTTCTCTCAAGACCTCAGTAGGAAAATAATGTGGTTTATGTCATTATTTTTTACTACTGAAACTCTTCTTAATGAGGTTCTCCAGTGAGACTCCTCAGGGCTACCTGTCAAAAAAAAAACAAACCAGAAAACAAAACAGAAGGGAAGGAATCCTCAGATATTAAAAGTAGGATTTCTGCATTGAAAGTAACAGCATAGCATTCACAGAAGACTACCAAGAATTTTACACAAGTTTTTTGCTATTTTACAGCAGTTTTACATTGCAGCGGGGCTTGGAAAATTCAGTCATGCTGGGTCTCTGCTGTGTTCACTTCAGAGCTCCTGAATGCCACTCAAGTCTGTTACGTTTTTCTAGCTTCAGTGGGCTGTATTCCAGGCCGATTTATGGGTAAAGATGCTGGACTTCTGTCATTACACACTACCACAAATCCACCTGGCTGGAGTAAAGAGAGGATATCAGATCACACCTATTTGGGAAAAAACACAAACCCAGAGGTAGGGACCATTATTGTTGTGTATTCTCCAACCTGCAAAATATAATCATGGAAAGAAAACTAAAAGAGAAATTACTGTGCTGCTTTTGATATAATATTCAAAGAGTGATGTCATTAAACAGCAGATAGAAGAATCAGATAAGGAATTTATGGGAACAGCAAAACCATTCCTCTCCAACCTCACAGTACACCTACTACAATTTTTAGTAGCACATCTGCTAATGAAACTCTAAATACTTTGAACAGCAAGAACTAGTTGTCTTTGTCTTTAATTTCTGAAAAAAATCTACTGACTCATTAATTTTTGGTTCAGTGTTTGATATGCACTGTTACACAGGTTTAAAAAAAACCAACTCCACAACATTACATGAAAAAAGAAAAATATTTCTTATAGTGTTAGTACTAAGTAGTAGTATTTCTGGTAATTAAAGAGAATATGTGTTATACTTTTAAAAACATGAGAAGCTATTTCTACATCCTCTTTACACATGAATAATGTTAAAAACTCTGGTTGTTGGATGAAGCCTCTAGGAAACAGGTGCTCATTTTTTGCAATATTTCAGCATATCTGCTCCTTTGTCTAGATATTTTTAACTTTTCACTGCCCATTTTGTCTCCTTACCTGTTCTTTTTTAAAGATTTTCTATTTCTAGATGAAATATGGGCAAAGCAAAAATGAGTAAAAAAGCTGCAATTTTAAAAGGCAATCAAGCCTGAATACAGAACCTTTCAGCAAAGGCCTGGGCTTGGTTTGTGATGGATGTCAATAATGCACAGATGACCTTTCCCATTTTCAGGAACTCTGTTCCTCTAACAAGATTCTGCCACAGAGTATAAAAATATCCATCTGACAACAAATTCTCTTTCTATTTTTAAATTTTTTTTCCCATGATCTTGGGCTGACCTGGTGTTGTGACTAATAAATATCCATTGTCACTTTTTATCCCCAAAATGGATGAAGTCAGAATGTGTCAGGTGGTATAGAAGACCAAATTGCTCCTTTTTAATTTGGTGTCAAGCTCTAACAAACCTACAGTACTTCTTTGATATCCACACATATTTTGGATTTGCCAAACAAGGAACTGGGTTAAAGTTTGAAGAATAGAGATTGACTATTGACATTTAATTTGATCACAGCAGAAATACAGGAAATTTTTCATTAAGAAGTTAGCACATGAAAAATTGCTTAGAGAAAGCTTCAAATGGAGAACTCCAGTGACTAATTTTTTACTCTAGATTCTAATATTTCTTTAAACAGCCCTGTAGCTAATCATAAGGATAACTCTTTCTCCTGCACAGGGAGAACTAACACACATGACCAGCAACATTTTTGGTCAACTTTTAAGTTTGTTGTCAACCAGCTCAACCCACATAAGTCTATGTTACACCTTCTAATCCACACCAGAACCGTCTATGGCTTTCTGATTTTAACATTATTTAAAATGTTGATTTCGGTTTTTTGTTTTAGTGAAACAACAAATTCAGATTCTGAGTCCTCCCTCTTCCCATCTTTTGCTTAGCTCATTTCCCAAGAAATGTACAAGAGTGTGAAAACCGAACACCCTGAAATTTTGTTGTACTCAGGAATTTGTATTAGGCAAGTACAATTATATTAATATAAATTACTCTCTTCCAATTGCACTAAATTTGTAAGCAGGCTTCCCTATTTAGGAAATTTATTTGCTCTGATATGACTTTTTCTGGTCAAGTCATTTCAGTTTTACAATGTTGGAAACATAAAATGATTTCTTGACACCAAATGCCTTCTTGACACAAAAATTCTCACTTTAGTAAAATAGATTAATTAAAGAAAAAAAAAAAATGTTCAATATGGAGTGATGCAAAACCTCATTCTCTGTGCAATAAGTTGTTTTACTGAAGGAGAAACAAATATTTCTCAGGTTAAAATTGTACCTGTCATTCACATGTGTGATTTACCATCATCATGTTATCCCCTCATGATACTGGGTGATTTCTTGCATAACTCCTTAGGTATTAATGCATTGAAAACTTCACTGCACTACATTTCCATTTCACCTGCTGACATTTTGTTTTATTTGGCTTTTGTTTTGTCAGGGAGGCCAAGAGACAGCATCTTGTAGACAAATTTCGATTTACTAGGTAGGAAGAGAAATCTTTTTCTGCTAAAGACTGTTCATGGAATTTTTCTGGAATACAAGGAAGTCCCAGGAAAACATTCTGCTTGATTTAAATAATGTTGTGCTCAGAATAGCAGCCTTAGCAATTTCCATTTAATTTCAGCCCAAAGCAGCTGTGGTTCTGGAAGAACTACATGGGAAGCGAATTCAGAGAATTTACCTGACCCTGTTAGTTGTGTCAGATGGGAAGGACAATGTGAGTGGCTGTTTTTCCATTGCATAGAAGAAAAAATTACTTTGTCTTCCCTAAAGCATGGCATATGTTTGAGAAGGTACAGAGGTCCCTCTTCTAACTTCCTGTATATTTTCTTAAATTTGTAGTAATAACCTGCACAAACACCTGTTAGACTTCAGTTTAAATGAGTCAATTGGTTCAAAAGCAGGAGAATGTAGAAAAACACACACTGAGAGACAGAGCAAGGGACAAGAAAGATGGGAATTCCATTAACATCAACACGGCTCAACAACTGATTGTCTCAGAAGAAAATCAGCCAAATTTTATTGCTTTTCAAGAACCTGATTCAGATAAGATATTTTCCATAGCTACTGAATGATTGCAAAAGTACTTTTTTACTGGCTTGTCAGCAAAGCATTTAAATTTCTTGTACTCAAGATGTAAAAAACAATAAACTTACATCAAGTGACAGGGATTAAGAAGCAGGATTTTCCTAATGACTAAGACATAAAAAGTGCATGTGAGCGTATTAAACCTTCAAGATAGTCAATATACTTTCTTTCTCAATTAAACAAAAAAGGCTGCTTAAAAGTATAGTGAATAAAGTAGAATTTTGAACACTGAATTCAAAATAAAGAGATTTCATTCTTTCTTTCCCTAGGACAGCAAGCAAATTTCAATAGTGTTTTCTATGAAGGAGTGACTTCTCGTCACTGGCATGCATTATAATAATAAACCAAGAACAAGTAAAGGAACATTATTATATTAGGAAAAGGTAGAGCAATATAGCTACTAAAAAACCATGTGGCTTTTTTGGTACATTCCCTGGCATAACCAGGTGCATTGTTTTTTCTTTCTATAATGTACCATGTACATACGCACAATATATCTGGCAGCTCAGCTAGCGGTGTTTTGCTAATTATGAAAGCTCACTTGATTCTTACTGTCTTCATACAGGGAGTAAGGATTCCTATATTTTGCATTGTTGTATTTTCCTGCCACAACAGCAGTTTGACCCTTAATATTACAATGGAAAAGGCTGCTGTAAAATTTTATATGTTCAGGGCTACATCTGCAGCTATACTACTTTATTGTTAATATTATTGCTCACAAGGTAGCATAAAAAGAATTATTCTCAGCAGAAATATTTGCATGTGTTTATTTTTAGCTCCTGAACAGACAGACATCAGCAGGGATTACTGTTGAAGTTATTTCACTGATAACAATCCATTCTTGTCAGATGACAAAGCATCATGACCAAGTGAAGCACCAGTGTAACCAGTGGGACTTGTTTTGATGGGTACAAATAAATATAATAACAAAAGACATGATGCTGCAGCAAGCATAAATGCTGCACAAAAAATAGTTCAGTTCTTACTCTTCTCTGGACAAGAGCATTCCGAGGCTTCTAAATCTTTTATTAAGCATATAACTGAATCTTTATGATTTCTGTTTTTTCTAAGTCAGCACTTTTAATTTAAACAGGACATCTGAATTCCTCTTCTAGGTGACATGATTTACCCTCAGGAGTGGTTTGCATTTTTATTATCTTCTAAAATTATACTGAAGAAAATGTGTCCAACCTGAGTTTGAACCGCTGTTTTAAAATTAAACTTAGCCACTTCAACCAACTGTGACTGGGATTTTAAAATTATCTAGTTTCTCCTGCCATAATAGCACTGTTCACTTGGGTGCACACAAAAATAAACAGAACATTCTTAATTAGCTCATCTGAAAGAAGTGCCTACTAAGCGTGTCTTTGCAAGCTCTGTTTATAATTGTGAAGTTGTCATCCTAAGGGGAAAAAGGTAACTCTTTCCGTGTTTCTGCTATACAGTCTTAAGTTAATGAGTTTGCACTTGGATTTATTAATTAACATGTTTTATATTCTTCATATAAAAAGCTTGCCCAAGACTCTGTTAGTCAGAATCTAATATGTGAAGATTTAATGCCTTTAATTGTCTAAAAGACCATGGTGTTTATTTGGCTGAGCAACATACATCCATATCTTGATGAATTTTGGATGCTGCTGCAACTCCCACTGAAAAAGGGTTATTTTAAGCAATGACATCAATTACCTCTACTTATATATTGAACTTGAGAGAGAAGCCTGTAATTCTAAATTCCTTTAAGTATTAAGGTAAATCACTATCCAAATTTCAATTGCATGATCCTTTCACCCCCCATGATTTAATTGCATGACTCTTGAGAACATTTATTTTCCCATTGAAGAACACTTTTTGTTTTTCAAGACAAAAAAAAAGTTATAAAATTAAGATATTTAAGATGCAGGAAAAAAGATAGTGTAAATAAGACCTTCATACCTTTTCAGTAAATAAAATATCTTTCAGAATGTGCCTGGTTGTAGAAATGCAACACAAATCATACTGGTCAAAGATCAAATAAATTTTCTGAATGCCAATATGCCTTGGCTCAATCTTACTGTCACAGTAGAAACAACAGAAGTAGGTATGAAAGTGTACATAATCTTATGTGGTCATGGGCTTGATGAGCTGCAAATGGTATATGGAGTTGGAAAGCCCCAGAAGACTTAGTGCTGCACTGGAAAGGGACACTGTTGCCAGCACTGTAACACAGGGAGTTAGAATAAGACAGGTGCATGTGTCTCACTTATAAATATGAGTTTTGGCAGGGCCTAAACACTCTCTTCATTAAAGCGAGTGAGAACCGTCTCCGTTGAATTTAAAGAACTTACTGAATTTCAGAGATGGGTTGGAGTAACTAATTGAATTTAAGACTTCAGCTATTGCCTCTTTTTCAAATGTCTGTTTTAAGTTCTTTGTTCACATTATTAGTACATTGAAAAGGATTGCAAATGAAAAAAACAATCTTCATAGAATGTCTGAAATAACCACACATTTCTTAGCTGTTCTCCGAGGTTAAAAATAAAACTCAATACAAATATATCAGAAGGTGGAAAAAGAAACTAAGCTTGATAAATATGCTTTTGCCAGTCTGCTTGCTTTCTCTGCAATGTGATGATTTCTCATAGAAATAATGTGTCTGAAAAACCATATCTGTAGCATTACATTTGATCAGTTTGATTGCTGTAACATTACACCTGAAGGCTGATCAATATCAAATTACCTTGAACAAAGTCAAGTCTACAGCACAGTTGGGCCATTTCATTGTGTTAAAGGTAAAGACATAATCTGCAAGTACAAATGAATTGCCTTTCTCATTTTCTGCCTCATCACTGAACTTTATTCTAATGTGTGGCTTCAAATTTTGCTCTGTTATTCTAGAAAAAGGAAATACAAATCACAGACCCACTTCAACCTTGCCCCATAACATTAATGTCACATGTCTGAAGTAGTCTTTTTTCAATAAATAGTGTTCATACCTGTCTGAGGTGTTTGTAAGAGCAGTTCACCAGGTTCCACTCAGGCACTGAAGGCCTCAGGAACCAGCATGCACATCAGTCTGGCTGAATGTAAATGGAGGTACACCAAATTTTTCAAATACTAATTCAGCTGTTTTAGCACTTCTCATCTGGATATTCCAAATCGATTTTTAAGTGAAACTGATCCAAAATTGCAGGACACTCATGTGGGCTTCCCACACACCTCAGGGAAGTTGTTTTAGGCAGTCGCTGCTGTCAGCCCCCACAATGACAGTGTTTAAGAATGTTCCAGATATAAACACAGTCTTAAAAGAAATTGTTCACTGCTTTGCTAAAGTAGAGTTTGGGTGTTCTGTATTTCACAGGATTAAGCCCATCATAGATATGTTTAATTATCCTGCTTCAGATTCAACTATATTATTAAGACAGACACAGCAAGCTCTTGCTGATAGAAAAATCAATATGGGTGATACTTCCAGTCACTTGTTTTTTGCATATCTACTTCATGAGGAACCGCCACTGTCATGCTTGGGTTTGACACATTCAAAGTGAAACAGACTTCCTGCTAGAATCCTAGATGATACAAACATGTCTTGAATATAAAAATTCAAATTCTAGTTATTCAAACAAGAGCTCTCCCAAAACCTGAGATTACACTGGAGTTAAAAGTGATTTATAATTAATTATGACTTACTGATTCATAATCAGTCCTCATACTATTTAAAACCCTACTAAAAATAGAAAATTACCTAATGTTCAGGATATTACACACAAACATATTATTTGGTTTCTTATTCCCCCTCCTTCTCACTCCCTCCTTTCTGAGCATGTAAATGTTGTATATGAATATTTCTTTAATCGCAATTCAGATCCTCATTCACTTACTATCATTTGGAAAATGTAGCATTCAGTGTGACAATGAATGCAGTTTGAAGAGGGGGAGCATTTATCTTGCTACTTTTGGTATGACATTTTTATAATCACATAGACCTCCTTTCCCAGTTTTCTTCACCTATTAACATTTCACAATTGTTTTGATTGCAATGTTCATTAACAAAACAGTGGACAGTCTCACCCGACAGCTTATTAAAAGATCTTGCACAGATCAAAGTATTTTTGATTTTTAAATAAAGGTTTCTGGTGCTTTACAATTTTCCTCATTCTTGCACTGGTAAGAATGAAGGCTATCAAAGCCTTGGAGCCTAGCACAACTTTGTTACAGACTTCAGCCTTCTTAAACCCCCATAGTTTTTCAAGAAAAATGTCAGAAGTATTCCATTTGTTCGTTGAAATTTATCCAATCAAACTGGATATACTGGAAGGTGAAGGTTAACCTTTACTCTTGGTGATTTGAAGTCATTCCTCTTACGAGAGACGTGGGATAAAGTGACCTCTGGAAGTGCCTGTGTCTCCGTTTTGTAGGAGTAGGATAGTAAGCAGAGAGAGCAGTACCTTCAGAAGGTGATTCCTCTCATCGTAAGGTTTAGATTTCTACAGTAAGGTGAGATGAGACCAAACACCTCTCTCTTCCATAACACCTACTCCCAAGCTGGGGTTTCATGTATCAGATTTTTTGTTAAAGATTTAGCTTGCCAACAGTACCTGATACAGACGTGAAACTCAGAGATGCTCTGAGGAAACAGGTTGTCTTCTCTAGATTCACATCATGTGAAATATGGCACACCTCCAAAAGTTACATTTTGCCCATCAAAGGCTGTGCAGTGTGCACAGTCCCTGGTAAGTACACAGAATATATGTATTATTTGATGATATAACACCACCTCTTCCCAACACTCAAGCTTAAAAAATGAGGGTGGCCTTCCCAAACCATCATCTAATTTCTGTGTATCTTGCCTGGTATTTTCATATCACTTTTACTGCTCTCTGCTTTGTTTATATGAGGACTTAATAAAGACCCTAGATGACACTGGTCAGTGTAGATATTTCTTATGGTATATTTCATTTCACAGACTAAATAAATAAATAAAACAAGAGGCTGGAGTTGGCAACGAAGTGTCTGAAACCTGCTATTGTGATTAGGGTGTCCTTCTTCCTCAGTCAACCTGGTGTTTTTTATACAAAAGTCAAACTATAAATCAGTAGATATTGTATAACTCAAAAGCTATAGAGAACATAAAATTATGTGCCTTCAGCTTAAAGAATCACAAGGAGAGAGAAATTAGGGATGGAAGGCTTATTAAACTGTCTAGTTCAATCTCTGCCAATATGGGAATATTCCCTGGAATGTATTTTACAGCACGTTATCAAAAATTTTTTCCATACGTGATTCTGCTCTGGAAAGAGCCTATAAAAGTGGTCTGGTATAGTACCATTCTGACTGAATCCATGATTTCCTTCAGTTCCAGAGAGTTCAAAGAAATATCTTTTTCCTCTCAACGGAAGACATCCACTCTTTCAATCATACACATGATTGCTTATAACAGATATTCTGTGAGGCACCCTTGCCTTTATTTGCATTGTGTAACTCCACATTATGCCTCGACTCACTCCTCTTGCCTTAGGCACACTGTGATGCAGGGAAGAGGATGGAGGTAACAGCAGAGGTAAATGCTTTATCAGAGATAAAGTGATACAGATTCTTTGTATTACCTACATGAGCACTGAGACTTACAGCATTAATACTGTATCTTCCACAGCTATTCCTCTCCTATTTCTGACGCCACAGATTCTGAATCTTGACTGAATGAGTCCTTCATTATTCTCAACTTCCTTCTGATATTACTACTGAAATCATTCAAATATTACTACCACTCTCCCCAAGAGACCTGTCTTTTATAGCTTGAGGTGGAGCAATGGTCAGTTACCTGAATCCTGAAGCTGCTGAAATTATTCTTCTGCCTCATAGTAAGCTCATTTGCTCTTCGCTTAGTGCCCCTTCATCTTTTCTTTGACTCTAAGTGTGACCTTTTCATTTTTGTCTTTGATTTTATTCGTAGTTCTTTTCTTTTTCCATTTCACAGTTTTAAACTCCCTTCTAGGACTAGAATATAATTTTGATTTCCTTGACTAGACTGACCAAACAGGCCACACTGTTTAACTGGATAAGATTTGCCTTTGCCAGTTCTGCAGGATTCATGCTGGCCTTTATGTAAGTGGTCCCCCTCACTTTGTTGTCAGTGTCCATGCTTTAAGGTCATATTCAGGCTGGGTGTGGGTGAATGATGCTTATGCCTGCTGACAGCAGGGAGAGAGCCATGCCCATCTGAGCACTGACTGGAACAGCTCAGCTGGGATCTTCTCGGGGTTTTTGGCCAATTAGCCATTTACATTTAATTTTTTTCTCCCATTATTCTGAAACATAGATTTAGAAGAAACATAAAGATTTTAGTTATAGGCTAGCTGTATTGAAATTAGTTAGAGTAGGAAGGAATTCGGGCCCAGCTAGAGTTAATTAAAATAGTTGACAGAGCTGGACCTGAAATGGGTTTTAAGATGTTAGTAACTGATTACCAAATTACTGATGATCTGTCATTTGTAGGTTTGCTTAGCTGTGCTTAGAACGAGGAATAGAAACATTGATAAATTGGTGTAGGGAACAAGGACAATTACCAATTTCCTCCCTTTGTGGGAACCCCTTCAAAAGTCACGCAAGAAGAAACTCAGAGGTCACCAAAGTAATTAGGATTGTTAAAGTTCAGAAAGGCAAAAAGGTCAAAATGAGGAAGATGAGTTACTTCATCTTTTTTGGGACCACTGACCCAATTCGAGACCACCGACTCAATTCAGGACACACACTATGCATGCTTAATGACATTTAAGCTCATTTCCATATGAAGTGGAGAATGGGAGGTGTTAATGTTATGAATATGCATTTGTATTTTGGATATTCATAATATTTGGAAATAAAAAGTGCCATGTTTGCTTGTATCGGGCCCTGCGTCTTAGGGAGCTATCCCATGCAGTGCCTGGTGCCAATAAAACATGCACTTTCTAACTCTAAACTGTTAGAGAGTTTTTGTCTGTCTCAGTTGGATATCGATATTAGATCAATATTCATATTTTGGTAAATCAACAGATTCCTCTTCTTTGAAAGTTTTGCATTACCTAATTTTTATGCTGATTTCAAAACAGTCCCAATTCTAATGCCATGAAGATTCTTTTTAATTATTGACATTCTCACCATTGCCAGGGGATGTCAGCAGTTCTGTGACCATGATTTTAACAAAAATCATGCTTTTTTCCTCAATCTTTTCCACTTGCCTGTCGACATTACCCTTTCTGAGGCTCTTCACAATGTCCTTACACTGTTTCCACACTGCAGCAGGCAGGCAAGAACAAAGCATAACACAGACATCTTCTGGAAACCTGACTTGCCCTCTCGGCTTGAAGCCTTCCTGCTGACAGACTGTTCAGGCTCTCTGGGGTGGAGAGATGCTGGCAGATGTTTGATGTTGTGATCTGTAGGCCCTGAGAGATGCACTTAAGCACACCTATATTTATGCTTGCTGGGTCTCTACAACCAGTCAGGCTTAAAAATGCAGTGTAGGTATAATGGTCATTATTTGTAGATATCCTGTCACCAAAACAGAGTTCACACCTCTTCAGTTCACTGCAATCATCTTTCTCACAATCTCAACAGCATCTGTGGGATTGGAGCACTTACAATCCCACTTCACAGAAATCCCACTTCACAATTTCTCACTGTTTTCTAGGCTGAAACTCATCTTCCCTACTGCAGTTTCTTCTCCTCCTCTTTTATATTTTACTCTGTCTCATCTTTTATAATTTACAAGAGAAAAATTAACTTTGTCAGTCCTTATTCTTGATGCTGGCTGTACTACAGCCTGGGGCTTCCAGATGCATTTCAGAGAGGGCAGTGTTGAATGTAGCAGCCACAGCATTAAGCAAGACACCCTGGGAACCTCAGCTTTATTTTTACTTTGTCACCGGCTTGCTGAAGGACTGTGGCTACTGCCTGGGGCCTCCTTCTGCTTTGGTTTCAACATCTTTCATACAAAGATAAAATCACAGCATTTAGGTTGGAAAAGATTTTTAAGATTATCAAGTCTGACTGTTAACTGAACACTGCCAAGTTCACCACTAAATCATGTCCCTAAGTGCCACAGCTACGAGGCTTTTCAATACCTCCAGGAATGGTGGCTCAAATACTTGCCTGAGCAGCCTGTTCCAGTGCTTGACAACCCTTTTTGGTGACAAAAGTTTTCCTAATATGTAATCTAAACCCATCTGGTGCAACTTGAAGCATTTTTCTCTTATCCTATCACTTGCACCTGGGAGAAGAGGTTGACCCTCAACTTGACGCAATGTCCTTTCTCTCCCAGATCTCCTTTTCTCCAGGCTAAACAACCCCAAATCCTTCATTGCTCTTTGTAAGTCTTGTTCTCTAGACCTTTCACCAGTTTCGTTGTCCTTCTCTGGATACTCTCCAGCAACTTAATGTGATTCTTCAAATGAGAGTCCCAAGACTGAGCACAATACTCAAGATGTGCCCTCACCAGTGCCAAGTATACAGGGGGATGATCACTGTTCCTAGACTTCCAGGAACACTCCCTTTTCTCCTTCAAATCTAGTTTAATCTCTTTCAGTGAGACCTGCTAACTCCTTTTCCCTTTTTGAGACAGGTGTACCCTCTCTGTTGTCAGCAGGCCTGGTGTTGTTTAAACTGACCCATAACCAAAAAACCCCCAAATTCTGCCAGTGACACCATGTTCAGAGACAGATATTGATCTTATGGAATTTCATGCTTTTTCCCTCATCATGTCTTGCAACCAGAAAGATAGAGGAGAACACTACTTGTGCTCCTCAACTGCTGATATTGGCTTCCTTTATAAAATGCTTTCAGGCCTATTGAAGAAAAATAACCTGGAAGAGAAATGCTATTATTGCTTGGCTGATTCAGTCCTTGCTATTTTCTCATCACAATCACAGGAACAGAAGTGCTGTACAGACACAGTGCCTGAAAGCTCACCAACCTACAGAGGAGTTTCCTCCTAAGCACAGGAGTGAAGGGCTCGGAGCCCTCCTAGACTCTCTGGCATCTCACCAGAATGGCAGTGGGCCTGCCAGAAACTTTTTTTAACTTTCAGCTTTCCAAAAGCTTTATAGTCCAAGCATTTATTTACTTTTTATGCTGAAAGGGAAAAAAAAGGAGAGAAAATAAAGGTTGGATAATTTTCATGTTGCACATAAGTAATTCCTGTTTCTGATCCGCTTGCAATAGTAAACTCTTCCTGTTGTGCCACCTAAAAAGACTGGAAAATGTCCATTCTGATTGTTTTCCCTAGGCAATGTTGAGTGAATGTTCAGCTCCCCGAGGTTGAAGTGTACTGATATAAATTTACTGTGATAGAGCCGCACTGCTGCTGATTGTTGCAGAACTACCACTGAGTAGTAAATGCTTCACTGCTCTATTACCCGGGGGGGCTGAGCATTAACTACACTATTGAACAGCAAATGCTTATCATCCCCTATAATTCAAACTATATAAATCACTGAAGAGAGACAATGTGCCTACAGGGAACTCACATGGTCTATAAAAATGTAAAAATCAGAACTATATTTAGCTGAGAGAGTAATACTTAAAAAAAGAAGAAAGTATTCAAAAGATAATCTCAGACATTAAACTTACCTTCGTTTCAATCTACCCAAGGTTTGGTGGAGTTTAATCTTCTTTGCAAACATTTTCATCGTTAACAATATTTAAAAAAATAGGATTAAGAAATAAAAGCTATTACTCTTCTCTCTCTCCCATCCTCCAACCATTCATGCAGCATATAGAATGACCTCTTTTAAGCCCATCCTTAGAGCAAAGCAAAATGCCAGCATTTTTTATTCACTGAGAAAAGCATTTCTACTTTGCTTAAAAATATAATAGAAGGCTTAAGATATCTTGCTTGTAAACCACTGTAACCACTGAAAGTGGAAGACACAGTTCCCTTTTGTTTAAAGACGGTTCTTCAAATGTAGGGCTTATGTAAGGTTCATTGCACTGAGAAGAAAGGCAAGTAAAAACATTCCTCCAAGGAACTGTACTGTGACTGACGCCATAAACTTTCATTCCTGTATAAGCAAACACTTTATGTGAGGTGGACAAAAGTAGTTCCATTACTGTCAATGAATTACCCATGGCTGTGAAGTTAAATACACATGAGCATTTGAAGCATCAGAGAACTTTATAATAAGCTGGTGCTGCATATTCCTTAATGTACACATAAAATCTGTTTTCTGTTTTTGCCTTCACCATGCAATAACCTCTGGACTGGCCATACCATGTATTCACAATGCAATTTATTGCAAAGCCAAGGCCTTCAATATATTCTATATTAAAAAACAAAACCATCCCCAAACATATATCCATAGAGAAATAAAACATGGTAACCTTTAATACACAACTGCAATTCCAGAAAAAGACAAAGAGCAAAACCAGATGAGAAAGGCCTCAGGGGAGAAGTGGCATGGGACTTTCCGAGTGCTCCATGTAGCATTCAGAGAGCTGATGAAAGAGAGGTTTGAGAGCAGAGTTGGAAAATCAAAGCAATCAATGTTTCAAAGGGATCAGAACAAAGTCAAATAAGGGTACTAAGCTTTATTCTTAATCCACAGACAGCTTTGTAGCATCTAACTAAGATCTATCCTTCTTGAAGATGTTCTAATGAAACAAAGATTTTGATTTTTTAATATTATGAAAGATGATTTCATCAACAACTTGTGTTTGGTTTTTTATCCTTATGTCCTGGGGTGACGTTATGAAGCTGCTTTATTCCTTAACTGTCCGCTCAATGCCCAAGGACGCTGTGCCTTTAGGATGGACCTGGAGGGCGGGGCTGGAGCCCCTGACCCTTAGGGGTCAGTGAGGGGCAGTTGAACGGCTCAGCCCAAGGGCTCCAGGGTCTGGGCAGGGCTCTGGAGGGAGTGTGCCGGGAGCACTGTGCTGCTTTTCTGGGTTTCCTTTGTGTTCCAGCTAGCTGGGAAAAGGTTCTGTTGGTTTTTCTCTTGTTCTTTTTTCCCTTTCCTTCCCCTTGCCTCACTGCCTCCCTTCCCTCCTCACTGGTCTGGGGAGCCTGCAGGGGTGGCCCTGGCTGGTCGGAGCCTCGGTGTCTGTTCCCTCTCCGGGAATTTGCTGAGTTTTGAGGGGGTTTTTTTTATCCTGTTATACCCTGTTTTGTTTGTGTGTTAATAAACAGTTTGGCTTCTTTTTCCCACTTTCACTTCTTGTGACCCATTTGTCTCATTGACGGAGGAAAAGGGGAGGCCCTTTTGCCTTTGGAGGAGACACTCACTCCAGAATGTTTCCTCCTGAAGTTTTGTCTCAAAAACAGAGACACCTATGCAGAGAAAATAACTATACTTGATCAGCATGTGTGTCCTACCGTACTGTGTGAGCCTGTACTAACCAAGAGTAATAAGGGATTTTAAACAAAAATATAATAAAACTGTGCAAATATGTTTGAAACACTGAGAGAAATAACATGAGGTATAGTTTAATTAGACAATCAGAAAAGAGTTCTCCCAGCACACAAAGCCATGTACATACAAGATTACTTTGTAAGAATGAAGCAAATAATGCCAACATACTTCAGATGTTCTATCAGGGCACCTCATTATCAAGGGAGATAAGATCTTTCTGTATATATATGTGATGTGGCTTGAAGGTGTTGCTTTCAGTTGTCTTCAGATGAAAAGCAGATAATTAACTCCAAACAAAATCAAGGAAGCTCAGAGAAAACCAATGAAATCTCTAAAGGCAATCTGGTCTTCTAAAGGCTGCTATTTCATCCAGTCCATGGCTTTATCTCCTGTCGGCTATTATATGTTCATCAGGAGGTCAACAGTGAGAAGAGAGCAGAGTATACTAAGAAATTGTAGTGAAAAAAATGTTTAATTTGCGATTAAGAGCAGAAAAATTAATGTGATGCAGCAGTAGTTTAATATGCTGGCAAAATGAACACTTACAAGTAATCCTCCAAAATGTACACCAGCTGCAGAATTCCAGATGAATTTAAGATGTTCATCCCACAGGACCACTCAATGAAAATGATCTCATGCTTCAGGATTTTCAGATCAGAGCCATATGCTGTACACTAACAAATTTGCAATATTAGTACCTTGCAGTAAATTTCTTAGAGCGTTATTGAATCTCATTTCCAATGCCCACAGTCAGCAAACTTCTCTCATTTCCCTATGGAGATAACCCTGTTGGATCAGCCTTACATGACGTTACTCTGGTACTAGACTGAGAGTATATTCCGCGTTTGACTAAACATTAGATAACCATAGCTTCTGGTGATGAAGAATTTAATTGATTTTAAAATTTTTCACGTGATGTTACTCATCAGCTGGTGGAAGCTGCTGCAGTGGCAGGAGTGGAAATGGGGGGTGACACCTGTGAGGGTCAGCTGGGCAGCCTGCAGCACCCAGCATCTGCGGGAATGCTGGCATGAGTGTGGATCAGCTGTACATAGACCCTTACTCTTCTTGCATCTCAGAAAGTCTCATGAACTAGAAACAGACTTTTTATTTTGTTTAGTTTATTTGGCTCCTAAACATTTTTAGGTCTCTGTTGACAAAAAGTAAATATCTGTAAATGAAAAAAAAAAAAGGCCTCTTAAAAGTTAATGTAATTTGCCTTATGTTCGAGACCCACTATTACACTCTGTGCTCATTATGTCCCACCTAAAAAGAATATTAAAAATCTCATTATTTTGTTGCTGGATTTTCTACTTTATTATTACCACAACAGGCAGGTAATCATTATGATAATTAATCAAGACTGAGACGTAAATAACTCACATAGGGGTTAATAATCAGATAATAACAGTAAGCACTGTTTCTGTATAATTAAGTCAAATGACATGATTTATACTGATGCAAACGTACCTCCAGAACGTAACATTTAAGGATTTTATTGTCTTTTCAAACAGCCCTACACTTTGTGAGCCTGCAGTACCTGAAGGCTGCTTAAATGCTAAACTTTTGACATTGACAAAATTTGAATTGGAGACATTTTTCTTCAAAATTGTAATAATTTATTTGCCATCAACTACCATTGGCTACCATTAATTAAATTTTCCTTTTCGATAGCCCACACTTTACAGAATCACAGAATGGCTGAGGGTGGAAGGGATCTATGGAGGTCTTCTTGTCCAATCACCCCAGCTCAAGCAGGACCATGCTAACTGATTGCCTCCAGAAACTTCATCACCTGTGCATCATAATATTCCTGTGGGAACATGCTGAACTTCTAATGTGGCCAATGAAAAAATTCTCGGTGATTTTCTAAAAACAACATATGATTTATAACATAGAGACTTTCTTGTATCAACTCATAATTGGAAAGAAGTGTTGTAATTCTTAACAGTTGTGTAAGCACCAGCAGTGCTACATGTAAAGCAAAATAAGGCATTCCCAAATCACATGCAAACTTAAACCAGGAAGGAATGTTCCATAAAAGCAATGGTTTTCTCAAGCTATAGTCACTCAAGGAAAAGTTAAGCATTTTTATATTAGTACTAAAATAACTTATATTGCTGTGTCTATTAACTCAAATCTCTTTTTCAAATATGTGGAAGTAAATGGTAGGATGTAAGAAACATTTTCTAGATATAAATGCTATTTGAATGATTACTTGAGAGGAATTCTGGAAGCTACTAACAGATTTGCATTTTTGCTGAGGGTCAGATGTGAATCAACATTTCTAAGTTTGAGTTAAAACTTACTTCTTGAGTAGTCCTACTGATTGAAATAAATTTCGGGGAAGGGGTGGGTTTTCATTTTTCGACCTTCCTAACGTGGGAAGATTTTCTAAAATGTGTTTTAGGTTTATTTGTCTTTGCAATTTGTTATCCTTTGCTCCTCTTCTTACTTTTCTCTTTCATCTTTCCCTAAATAATTTTGCTTTAGCACTTTGATAGGATTGCACAGGCCTGAAAGCACAGAGACAGAATTGTAGGGTTAAGAGAAGAGAGGCCATTTTCCCACAGGGAGGATTTCTTGCTTATTTAGCCGCTCTTCCAAACTTCAGAAGTTCTTATAAAGCTCTGCCTTAATCTATTTAGTAACCTATATGGTTGCAAAATGAGTCAGATCCAGAATCCAGGAAGGAAATTTCATGGAAATCCAAGGAGAGACAAACAGAGCTTTAGGGCTTGCTATCCTCACAGCATCAACATGCATAGTTCATTCCACCTGTACAGCTTTTACAGCTGTGGTTTCCAGTGACATTAGGTGGAGACAATCTTCAGCAACACATTTCAGGCAATAAGCTGGAAAGTCTTGAGGAAAGAAAAGCAGAGATCTCCACACATTGTCTCCTCTCCACACATTTTTAGCTAGTTAAGATTATTTAGACATTTTAAGACCATTAAGAATTAATATAAACAAAATTATAGGAAATGTCACTTTCAGGGAGGATCTTTATCCCTCTCTGACACAGTGTCCAGGGGAATACAATGCAGGCAATATTTCTCCCTGCCACTTATTGTACTGCCAGGGCATAAGATATCTGTGAGCTGCATGGTCAATATTCCTGGAGATATCTGGTTGAATAAAGTTGTATCCACATTTGAATCCATACCTAAATAATTAGTGTCAGCCTTCCACCTGGCACTGAGGTAAAATATTCACTTTCATACCATAGCAGCTCAGCAACAAATGCTAGAAATTTTTCATCAGGACCTATGTCTCATGCGATAAGGTTTTTTAGCACTTTTACAAACTTCTTTCCTTTTTCTACTCTGCATTTTTCACTGTTTCCCCTTATTTTATTAATGCCAGTCTGCTTGAAAAGGGCACAGGGAAAAGCAAGCATTCTGCAGGGTAAATGGGAAAAGAAATGGACAGAAGCTTTTCTTAAAATGTCACTGCTCTCAAAGAGCTTGTGGCGGGCCAGCGTTATATAAGGCTGGGTTTTAAAGGCATGTTATTAAATATGCCCTGATCTCTCTCCTATTTCTAGCTTGCAATTTTAATCCTCTCCACACTAAATTTAAATTTAAAAGTATTTTAACCAGCAACTTGTTACAACCCTTTGTCATGTTTTGTATCTACTGCAGCAACGCTGTCCTGAATCAAGACAAAGTAGGAACATCGTGGCTGTCAAAAGATGTATCTGACAGAACCAGTTATTGCTTTAGCAAAAAATCTCAAAGCTCTCTGTGCACAGCCTGACCCATTGCAAGAACCTGTTGTGATGGTATTTGGGGTGCATATTGTTTTAGAGTGTCTTTTAGTCTATTTGCACATGGATCATACTGTCCTTTGGGGTCAGCACTCACATTCTAAACACAGCTGCAATTGTCATCAGAGAAATTACATTTAACATGAATGTGGTCCTGGCACCAGTAGCTTTATTCTATATTTTATATAAGAAACTGAATAAACTTAGATAAAATACAACTAATACAAATATAAGGCTTTTGATGTTTTCAGTCTAAAATTTATACAGAGGATCTACATCAGTTTTTTTTGAGTTTGTCTCCACTCTGCACATTTTTAACTAGTTAAGATTGTTTAGACATTTTAAGACAATTAAGAATTAATATAAACAGAATTATATGAAGTCCTATTAAAGTAATTTATGCCTCACTATAAAGTTTCAAAAGAAAATACTTTTCAAAGCTTTCCTCCCTATAATGTATCTAAAATGTAACTGAACCATACAGAAAACAGTAGTTAAGAGTACTGGGAATCTTCCTACTTTAAATGGGTGTCAGCTAAGAGGAGGTGATTATTTTCCAGTAAATGTTTAGTATAATCAGCAATTTAACACCTTCCTTAACACCAGTGTGCTTTGATAACCTTTCCAAGCAGTCCTGAGGGCTGTGTCTCTCTGGTGTCAACACCTTGGTCTCTTCTGGGACACTGTGGTCTCCTACCACAGGAGAAATATATAGAGAGAGTTGAGGCTAGGGTTTCCTTAGTACAAAATCAAAAGGGTGAGAGGAAGAATGGATTCTGGAGTGGGGCCATTAAGGGCTCTGTTCTTGCCTGCACTGCTGTAGTGTTGAAGGTTTCCTCCCTCTCTTCCTCCCTTTAAAACCAGCTAATTCTTGCATTTGGGTTAGGTCTTGGGTCTGTAAGTCAGGAGAAGACATCCAGTGAGGCTTATACTTTGAATTATTCCCAGTTTTCAGACTGGGACATATTGAGATTGAGACAACTCCAGCAGTAAGCGCTGAAAATGCTCCCAGGCTTTTCATTCCTGTGCCTTGTTCATCATTTACCTTCACCAGCACCAACAGAGGCCCTGCTCTAACTGTAAATCTAAATCAGCTGTACATCGTTCCCAGGAGGTCTGATTATATTTGTCCAAAATAATAGAGAAGCATAGCTGACTCTAAAGAAAACTCTAAACTTCCCCACCTAAAAATTTAGATCTCAGATTAATAAGTTCTTAAGTAATTGGGTCAGCCATAAATAGGGCTGTTTGCAAAGACAAGAATACATTAATCTGGAAAGGTCATACTGCTCATATCACTGAGAAGTATTAAAGTATTTATAACCCAGTTTTGAGGATCAATTGCTTGCAGTCAGATTGCATCTATTCCTTTTAAATACATTCAAACTAAAGAGTCCTCTGGAGGTTTCTTCCATGTAGTCCACAACACAGAGTAAATACTTAGGTTCAAGGCAGAACAGATTTTGGTTAAGTATCTCCTATGAAGAGTTATAAAAACCAGTATTGATTTCTGGATGTTTACTTCAGGGAAGAAGAAAAGGCTTTCCTGGTGTTGGAAGCCTAAGGGATTATTACAGACAAGAGAAAAAAACCCCAGGATCTGCTTCTTCAGTAGCTGTCTGATGAGGGGTAAAATGTTCTCTACAAACCTGGGTGCACCGTAGAGACATGTAGGGACCTCTGCATTGTATCCCATGCTGTTAGAGCAGCCTTTCTTTTCTCAGCTCTTACAGGAACTCTGTACCATGCTAAGGAATAAATGATTTATTTGGGGACTTCTGCCTCGTCTGACTGAACCTACTATCCCAATGGTCTTTGGGAGATATAAAGTAGAGTAAACATAAAAAGGCTATGATTTTACAACTTTCCTTGTCTGAGCTTGTTATGGGAATATAGGAAACACCAGCACTATAACACTGTGAATTGAAATTGCTCATTCCCCATTTACTCAGCTCAGTACATGCTCTACATTCTGTCTTGTCACTTCCTGACCTCCTTGATCAGGTTATTAGAGAATTGAAGTGGTTTTCTAAGCCATTCAATTAGAAATAAACTGCATAATATACTGCTGTCTTAATCAGATTTCTGGAGCGTTTAAACCACATTGTTGTAGTCCTTATTTCATTTTTGCAAACAAAACCCCCTTAGTATAACATGCAATTAAAATAGGATAATTTATTCCATTAATCTTAATCTAAATACAATCCTGCTCTGTTGTAAAAAAAAAAAAAAAGCCCATCTTAAAGCTCCACCTGAAAGTTTCCTGTTTTGCACTGGGATCATGGGGGAAATGGAAACATGAAAACAGCCAAGAAATCCAATTAGGAACAGAGGTACTAAAATAGACCAGTCTTAAAAAGTGTCAGAGGAAAGAACTGGTAGCTAAATCTGAGAAAATACTTCAAAAAATAATTTTGTTATTTCTATCTAATTTTTGCTGTTTATAAAATATGCATGACTTGACTGGGAAATTCTTAAATATAAGATATTCAATATCTTATTAAAATATATAGAGTGGTAAATTTCTTTAAGTCCATAGATATTAGAAACCACAAGTAAGTGTTCCCCAGATAACACTGGGTGAGGCATTTGGACCAACACATGACTTTAATCTGGCATTAAATTTATTGCTATATAATCTAAGTAGTCTTATCAAATTTAAAATCCAAGAATTATAAAATTTCTATTTCAAGATACTTGCACTTTTGATATGGTTTGGAATATTTGAAATACAGTTTACAGACATCTAGTATAATTACAGAACAGAAAGTTTTTAACAGATATAGATGAGATAAAGGAAAGCATTAAAGTCATATTTGTAGTGGTTTGGTCCAAAATACTCATTACTGTTTATCTTCTGTGAGATAAGAATTAGGAGAAACGCAGAGCAGGCACCAAACTTGAAAGAATATAAAGAAGTTTATTAACAGACCTAAAAGAAGGGAAAAAAAATTACACCACCTTCAGATTATAATTAATTATACCTCCTCCCCCCACCTTCCTCCCTTCTCCCACTGACAATGTAAAAAGACAACCCTTAAGATGTTCAGTTTACCACTTCCATAATAACCTTGTTCAGTCCATTTAGAAAGAGAAGTCTCTTCTTGCTCATGCTATGAAAACATTATCACAACGAGACAGCCGCCCACTTCCAAATATTGTTCAGTCCATTTAGGAAGAGGAGTCTCTCTGCCTGCGTGTGAGTCCTTTCCCCCGACTTGCAGCTTTTCCTGCAACTGCTTTTGAGGGTCCACTCTTGAAGTTTTTTGGGGTACAATTTTAAGGTTGAGCCGCTCAGAAACAAAAACAGAGGCCCTTCTCCTTCCCTGGGAGCAAAGGGTCTTCCTCATCTTCATCGTTAGGACTATCTCTGGGAGCATCTCTAGGGACTGAGGTTTTCTCCTTTCCCATTTGGAGCAAAAGTCCTCATCTGGTTCATCTCTCCCTGTCCAAACTTCTCATGAAATTACAGATGCGTCAGCATCTGCCTATCTCAGCGCAGGTGCTTTTGTTTACGCGTTGAACACTCCTCCCCCCATATCTTCGTGAAATTACAATGGGATACTCTGATATATCATAGCTTCACAACAGAATTTCAGCTTTAAGCATCTCCTCTTTCTCTTCCCTCAGGTTTTCAGCTCTTCACAGCAATAAAAGGGTTAATCTCACCCAGGCCTTGATGCTGGAATGTGGCTTATGGAAGTGGAGAGGGGAGGGGAGCTGAGCCGCTCCGGCTGCCCACAGCAGGGCTGTGGGGGGTTCCGCGGGTGGAACAGGGCCCATTGGCTCCAGGATGGCCGTGGCCTGGCCCGAGCAGGGCCTGGCTGGGCCCACTGGCCCCCGCACGGGGCCCGCAGCCACCTGTCCCAGCACCAGAAACGAGAGAGCGAGCTTTGGGGGGAGGGGACTGTCTATTCTTAAGTGTGTATCACAGAGGCGGTCACAACTTTAAGTGGCTTAGAGAATTGTCCATATTCAAACTGGCCAGCTGATAGGTTCTATCAGGTCCCAGAGGAAGCTGTAAGCACCCCTTAGCAAGGACATCCCTTCCGGGACAATGCTTGCTAACCTATGACAATATTCAAAAGCAGAAAATCCAGCCAAATTCAGCCAAAAGAGTAATTAATCGTAGAATCACAGCATAGCTTGGGTTGGAGGAGACCTTAAAGATCATCATGTGTTGCAACCCCCCTGCTATGGGCAGGGACACCTTCCACTATACCAAGTGGCTCAGAGCTCCATCCAGCCTGGCCTTGAACACTCCCAAGGATGGGGGATCCACAGCTCCTCTGGTCAACCTGTGCCAGCGCCTCACCACTCTCACAGGGAAGAGTTTCTTCCTTATATCTAATCAAACCTATTCTCTTTCAGTTCGAAGCCATTCCCCATTGTCCTGTCACTACCTGCCCTTGTAAAAAATCCCTCTCCAGCTTTCTTGTAGCTCCTTTAGGTATTGAAAGGGCTCTAAGGTCTCCCCAGGGTCTTGTATCCAGGCTGAACAACTACAGCTCTCTCAGCCTGTCTTCTTACAGAGCATGTGTCTTTAGTCAAATAGTTTCACTTCTGGAATATGCAGTTTTGGGTTGATTGAATGTTAAAGTGTTCAATAGACTTCTATGTGAGATATTGCAGTGATGGATCTTGATTTTACTTCTCACTTGAGGACCTTCAGTCCTGGAGCCACCCCTGGATTTTTTCACTCTTCTGAATTAATTCATTCTTATTCCAATATTTTCTAATTGGTGAATGAGATACAGAAGACACCAAAGATTCCTTGCCAAGAATTCTCTGTTTTGGAAGCCATAGCTATAGTTTTCTCCTTCTATAAATGTGCACATAGTCAGGGGAGTGAGGAAAGCCCAAAATATTCATTACCATGTGATGCTGGCTGCTAGAAACAGAAAAAATGGTGCCTGTAACCTCCAGGGTTCATCATTAGATTAACCACCACTAAGGTAAGGCCCTACATCATTAAAGATGACAGGCGCAGTGTTGGCAATACAAGAATAATAAGTAGAACAACTTGCAGTGTCCCTGTGAGTGGGAATGGAGGAGAAGTCTTATAGATGCTGCTGAGGAGGGGGAGGGTGAATAGGTAGTCATTACCTCAGGAGAAAAATTATAAACTGCATTCTTATTCAGCAGACATGTCTTTGCTTATCAAGTTTATCTGCATTTACAGTACACTATGAGAACCAAATACATCAGTTACTCAATGTCTAAACATGCTTTTCCAACATGAAAAATATGTTGCCTATCCTGATAAGAGCTTAAATGCTTTTCATTTAACCTTAGCTTTCTCTACTTGTTTTAATGACGAATTGCTATGTACGTGAAATGTTTTCCAGCTAAGGTCCTTAGCACAACATTGCTAGGGAATACTACAGCATGAATCTCCTGGTTCCTCACAGGAGTGCTGTCCTCAGGCACTTGGTGTTGTTGTTCAGTGGGACTAGAAAAGGCAACCAGCTGAAGTCCTTTTGCACTCAAGAGATTTTAGAGTATTCAAGGATAAAATCCTTCAGAACAGAACAGTGGATGAGCAGTGCGTCAATTCTTTTTTTTTTTTTTTGGTGTTAATAGAAGGGGAAGCTTTCATTTTAAGAGTTCCCCATGGAGAGCAGACATTTATTTACTAGACAGTGCAGACTCCCATGGCACCTAGCATCCAGCATCCTCATCCTTAGTTTAGTTTCAGCCTATCTCTACCTTTTCCATTTGCTTCGAAGTTTCATGAATTGAAATAAAAATAACTATAGAGAGTCAATATAGGTCAACTCTTCAGCAAATTAGCAAGCTCTGTACTGTTTAATATCTAAGCTTTTCTGCCTCCCATGCAAAGTTTTCAGGTCTTTGTTTTGCACACCCAGTTCACATTGGTCATGGGATGCACCAACAAATAAACAAAGAAATCTTTCTCTGTTTGTGCCTCTTACCAGTCTCTGAATCTGAACTGTCTCAATCACCTCTTGTACTCACTGTCTGATAAACTTGTCTATCTCATTTGTAATGTACCAGAAGTTGTAATGCTGTGGCATGTGAGGCTCTGGGAGCATTTCAAACCATTATTTTCTTGGCTCAAGTCAATGCAACTTATAAAAAAATATCTCTAGTTTTAGCAATCCAAATTAGCACTTGAGTGCTTTTTCAGCAGAAGATCGAAACTAGAGATCAGAGTATGATTACTGACTTATGAATGTGAAAAAGTATATAACTTGTATGCATGACAGCAATCCTGTACTTGAGGGTCCATTACCAACTTAATATACCTAAAAAATAATTACATTTCTCATGTCTATAATTCCATGAAATTTTGAAAATAATGTCATCCTCTTCTTATAATGGTCATCAATACACTACCCAATCAGTAAATTGTAGAGCATGGAGACAAAAATAAGCCAACAATCCACTAATTTGTTTTATAACCTTTCAAAATCTGGATCTTTGACAGAAAAATAACTTTTTAGGTAGTTAAACTTATTAACACATTCATGTAATGTGTTTAGAAAGTAGGATTTGGTACACCGGCAAAAACCTTCCTCACCTGTCTACTTCATGCTGTTACTAAATTCTCCAGGTTCAGGGTACATAAGAAATGTGATCCTCATGGCCTCTGTCCCAAATTACGCAGCTGAGCCTAGAGAAGGGTGACTGTGTCACCTGCCATGGTGGCGGGCCCCAGGACACTGATATAAATCCACAATAGCTCACACTTCATCTTGCCATAGGCTCTGCCCAGACAAATCCTCCACCCACTTTAACAAGGCTCTGCAAGGAGTGATATCTCTTCTTTCTATTTCCATGTTCCCTCTCTTCTCCTGTGTAGTCTCCTGCACATTTTAATAGACAACTGGGCCTAAAAATGGAGCTCTAACTAAATAAAATATACTGAATTAGCTCAATCACTTATCAATCAAGAAATGATGACTTACTGCTATGAATATTAACCAGCCAAAACAGGTGGAGCATTAATGAAAATAGTGCAGACATACTCAATCAAAAAAATAATTTTGCACTATGAAAGATAAACAAGACCATTGGGTAACTGCTGAAGATTTAGTAAAAAAAAAAAAAAAATTCTTGTTAATACTTTTCTCAGTGTGGAGTGACCTAGGTTTTCAATTAATCTTAAAAATCCCAATAGAAAAAACCCACAAAAAACCCTTAATATGTGTATTCTGGAGAAAAAACCCTCTTTAATTATAACAGGATATTATTTATGTATCTAGATTTTAATTGCACTCATTTGATATACTCATTAAAATTATTTTCATTACAATCAAGCTTTTTACTCTTTTCTAACTCCGTTAGACTCTACTATTCATGGAATGGAAAAAAAAGAGGTTCTGAACAAAATTATGGCACCAGACATCCCTTGAATCTGAATTGAACGCTATTTCTTTTCATAGGAATACTCATATTTAAATGGATATTACACAGTTCTAAAAGCTTGTACACATGGCTGGGGCCACCCCACAGCCCTTTCTTCTCTGTGCTGCTCCAAAGCAGCCCTCATGAGGATGCTCTTTCCCAGCCTCATGCTGCTTCCCAACAGGACTCTGCAGGATTCCACAGCTGCTCTCAGGCAGGGCTGGGCCCCTTTCTGCCTCCAGCAGGAACAGGAATGTCAGTGGGGCAGCCACCCAGGCCTGGCTCTGAGCTGCAGCAGGAACAGAGCACAGAGAGGGATGTACACACCCTCTGGACCCGTCCTCTGCACATGGAGAGACCCAGCAGTTCCTGCTGCACCCAGCAGCTCTGGGGGCATCTCTGCTCTCACAGGTCCCTCTGTTTGTCAGCAGCACCCCTGGGCCTCCCACCCCTATCTGAGCTTCCACAGAAAGAAATCATGCCACAAAGTTCACCATGAGACACACAGGAACATACTGTGGAGCTGGTTCCATTTCTTTTGGGGTCAGTGTCCCTCCAGGGGCTTCAGAGACACGTGTGTCACAAAGAGTCTTTTACAATATTATAATTCTTATTCTATTACCTTCACACACCAAATTAGTTTAGGTATATTTTTCAGAAGTGGTCCCTTGGCCATTGCCTTCACTGTGACTGCTGAAACAAATCTTTTTGCCTTTGCTAGGCAAAGTAGCTAAAAACCCTCAAAACAGGCATGGAACATCCGCACAACACTTAAATCTTAAGAAATAAGCAAATGCCAAAATCTGTGGTGTAGAAAGTCCTTTGTAGGTGCAAAGTATGTAATAACTGCCTCTTTTGAGTCAGTTCATTAAGCTTCTTGCATTTTTGAAACATCCAACAATCCTCTGAAAATGTGTAAAATATTTCCAAAGCACTTTTCTTTTAGAATTTATAACAAAAACTCTTAATTAATTTCATTAACTTTTGTATTAGCTTAGTTTCACTTCACTGGAACAAGTCTTTAGTCTCATTTCTGAAGGAATTTAAAAACAAATAAAGGGGGAAAATACAAAGTAAACTCACCAAAAGCAATTACAAATAACCTTTGGACAACAAGTCTTTATTACAATAATTAAAAACATTAAGTAATTTTTTTTCTCAAGAATTTCGTCATTTCCAGCATTTTGGGTGATGAGTTATAAGTAACACATTTTCAATTTGTGCTGTTTTGTCATGTTAACCCATCTGGCCCATTGAAGAAGGTTCACTTTAACTACTCATAGAGATGACTTCCTGCTAAGAAGTTGAATTAGTATAAAAATATTTTAGTGTGCATAATTTGAACGTCTGGTAATATAACTAGCATTTTCTTCCTGAGGAAATTAGATTCATCCCTCTTTCTCCCCCTTAAAATGAAACATGCTATTTTTACATGCTATTTTTACATGTTTATTTCTGTTCACTTACAAAACAAAATAAAAAAGAGTAATTTAGGGGATGTCTTTTCCCTTCCTCATAAACGGTTTGATTTGATTTTATTTAAACAAAATCTAAAATTGCCACACAGAGAATATATACTATAAGAATTTAAACCCAAATTAAATAATAGAGCTGAAAGTTTTAAATTTTATATATGCATATATACACACACACACACATATATACATATATATATAGTGGAGCTATAAGATTTTTCTGAAAGTTAGGGAAATTCAGATCAAGATCAAGATTTTTAACCTCTGACTCTTCCCAAAATACCAGGAAAGCATTCACCAACAATGATGAGTTTTCAGCATTGTAATATTCTTCAGCTGTTACACATACAGACACACCACAAATTTAATGTATTCTTAATAACCAAGGATCATTCTGATCTTTTTTCTCCCTGATGGTCTTTCAGTTTTCACCAAATCACAGGTGTGTTACTGCTGGGAGATCTTGGTCATTTGAAAATCTGACCCTTGGGATTTTTCCATTTCCAAGAGCTTTGCTTCTGGTTGGATAGGTATGAGAGATGCACGGGAAGCATGCTCACGTTTTGTTTCCTTTTTTTATCAGCTTATTTAGAATATAGCCCCTAAGGACAGTCATAAATTTTGTACAGTAATTCACAGCAATGGCAGTTCAGGTGACTAAATTCTTCTAAGCCAGATTTTATTCTGCCTAATTAAAATATATAAAAATGCTTTTTTTTTTCCTCCCTTGTACATACCTGGGCCACTCATCAGTGTCTTAGAACACAACCTGACTTAGCTGTGTGTGCTCTGTGTCAAACACACAATTAGAGCTATTGGATTGTAGCTCACAAGGTTAAAGCAACTTCTGATTGTGAGAAGTTCTAAGAGGTACAACACAAGAATGGGAAGTTCCCTGTCATCACAAACTGTGCCTTTCTTCTTCTCTTGATTTCTGTGTTAGAGAGCATCAATCACAATGTCTCCTGCTTGTAAGACACAACAATTATCACTGACTGAAACCTCACTGGCCTAGACACACACTATTGTGAGTGGACACTGAGCAACTCTGTTTTGTCAGAAGGTCAAATAACTTTCATATTACTTATCCAGCAAGATTGAAAGGATTTATTGTCCATCCTTTTTGAAACACAAGTTAATGGGAAGAAAGGGATGGTGATATTTTTCTCAACTTTCAAAACCTGTAGAAAACCCTTTACAGAAAACACAGGGAAGCAGTTCTTAACGCATTTTAAAGACAGTATATGTTTGAGGAAGGATTTCAGAATTACCTTTAATGGCAGTATCTTGAAATCCAGCAGACTTTCTCTTCAGTTCAAACCTGCTGAACACAGCAGTGTTGGCTTAAGCAAACCACCTGTAGTGGGAATCACACCACCACCAAACCCCTTAATTGAGGGCATGTCCTCCACTCTCAATGAAGAAGGTTTTAAAGATGATTCACAACAGCAGCACACTGACATGGTCGCTCCCAAGAGAGTTTTATCTCTGAAATCACCCATCATCTGTGCTGATTAGTGCAGGCTTAGGATCTTTGGCAGTCTCTTACATTTCTGGGTAGCTGTAAATCAGAAGACCACATTAAATATAAACATTACCAAAAGTCCAGGATACTGTGCAACATATTAAGTTCAAGAACATATTTCACTGAATTTATCTCAATACTAAAATTTTTAAACTAAATGCAAAAATCTGTTCCTGTGTATTTGTAACAAATGTCTACAAACCCAATATAAATATTTTCCTACTAAAAATGGCACACAGCACTTTTTAAGTTTAATTTCTTCATCTACATCTTCCAAGGAAAGACTTGCTCAATAGTTCTGTCACTGAAAATATCCAAGAAATAATTATATTTTAAGAGATTATTCATTGTGTATAAATTTTAATTCCTCTGAAATATACTCTCTTAATAAGGGGAAATTATTGCATGGTACAGACAGAAGAGAAAGTGAAATAATTAGGTTTCTGTGTTTGAGTATCTATGCTCCTTTGAATTAATTCAGTTTGACTGTTGGTGGAGTTAAAATTTCATTATAGAGTGAGTTATTAGTTCTAATAAGATATTACTGAAACATTATTTCTAGTTTGAAATCATGTTTAAATGATGTACCTTATGAGCTTAACTTTTAAGGGCTAAACCATCAGGGAAAAATGTTAAACAAGTAAGTCATTGTACTGGGAGGTTAAAACTGGTTCTTGGCACAGCCTGTGCAAGGGCTTGTCTGTAGGTTGGTCAGCATGGGAGGCAGACTGACCCAGAGGTGTCTGAGGGGCAGCTGCCTTCCTGCTCCTTGTAGAGGGACAGAAATGTGCCAGGTGGACTTTTTGGCATTGGTCAGCAAATCCTGCCCCTCCTGTGAGCCAGGGTTGGACATTACAGGGGGAAAAGTAGAGCCTTTTTCATGTTTCACACACACAAGTTAAAAGATACTTAGCACACAAATATTAATACAAGTGAGTACACTCTCATTTCCTTTCACTTCATAGTGTGCGGCTGGTACCATCTGCAGTCTAGTCCATATAATTTAGAGGGTCTGACATCTATTGCCCCGATCTCATTTATCACCAGCCCATCTTCATTTTCGAAGCACAGATACTCAGTGTACAATTTTTACTGTAAAATTGAATTTGTTTCTTATGACAGAGTAGGCTTGTTGAATTTATGATTCAACATTGAACATCTTTCACCTTGGAAGTAGCTTTCCTGCAGTAAAAACGAGGCATCTCTCTCATGAGGACAGTATAACATCATGATACAGATGCCCATCCTGTTAGACAAGGTCGTGCCAGGAGAAACTAAACTTAATTTTCTGAGACTTTACAACACTTAGCCCTATATTTCACTTTACAAGGATAAATACTGGGAAATACTTTATCCCAATGTAACAACTGTCCTTTTGATCAGGGGAACAAAAAAAAGTGTTTGATGTTCAGTTCAAAATGGCTGAGAGAAAGAAAATACAAAAGGCATGCTGAAGACTTGTTACTTTTCTATCTGGTGGTTGCTGCCTTTGTCTTTACATCACAGAAAATAACCAAATCATCTCACTTGTATTTTGGAACCAGACTCTTCATTATGTGTGGGTATTTTATTCAAGACTATTTTATGGCTGCCTCAAATCCTTAGTCACTGGGTTCACAGCTTTGCTATCACCTTAGTCTAACCACTGCAATTACTGTCAAGCTCTCACATAAAACTACAACTAAATTGGTCTTAATTAATTCATGTTACAGAGAAGCAGGGACATCTTGCTGTTTCCATCTTGTCTTCAGACTTTCACAACCTCCTTCTAGTCTGCAAATCATATCATTCTTCTTTCATAGCACTTCACAGCACTTCACATGCTTCTGAGATAACAAAGTTCTGCATTAACTCGACCCCTTTGTCATGCAGGGGACAGCTTTTTCCCTCATCCACCTACAGAAGCACTGATGGGCCCATCTGGCTCCATCTCTGAAATGCAACCCAAGAGGTTGCAAATCCTCATTTTCCAAGAAAAAAACAAACCTCTGTCTTTCACATCATTCCTTGCCTTCCTCCCCTGTTTCACCTCATCACTATTTGTAGAGAGTCCCCAAGCAGCCACAGCTCAGCTCCCCCACGTGAGAAAGCAGCAGCCACCATCCTGATCTGCTGCACCTTGTGTAGCTCATTTGCCTTCTCTAGAGAAACTCTGCTGCTGCCAGCTGTTAAAGGTGCTCAGTAATTTTCCAGCGAAAGTAAACACCTACAGGCTGTAATTACAGCCTGTCAAAAACACACTCAGCCTTAAGGAACTGAGATACTGCAGACTAAAGCTCCTCAGATCTGTCTGGATCCTTTTACAAGCCCAAAAAGGAAACCAGTTCACAGCTGGCGAAATATTTTCCCAATTATAATTTAAATTAGAGCCTGTGTGTTCTGCATCTGAATGCACACTCCTGGGAGAGCAGCTGGATTCTGCTGTAATTGAGAGATTTTATAGAGGAATTAGTTAAATAATTAAATATATATATATATATGTAAAAAAAACTAAAAACAAACCAAAATCAAACGCAAACAGAAAACCCCCACCAACTACCAAAAACCCACGTTCTCATGCCTTCTGAATTACAGCTCTTTATCTATTTTGCATTGCTCTAGATCATCATTCATAGGACTTTCCTTGACCACAGCAACAATACTGAGCAAAAAATGCATGGTGCTTGATGCCCATTTTTCTCACTTTTAAATTCATTAATTTCTGTTGTTGCAAGGAACATTAGAGCATCATGGACCAAATGTTCCCCAGCATAAATTTCCACCAAATTGTCAAAAAACTTTCAAAAGCTTAGACTAAAGTATAAAGCCTCTTTTTAACAAAGAAGGAGACAGCCTGGTGTACTCTTGATGTGTTTAGTTTCCAGGTGTAAGAATGGGCATCCTTGAAGGGACTCTGGTTGATTATGCAATCATATCACAAGGTATTACAAGCAAAGGATGGATAAACCTGCATTTATTTGGGAGAAATAGAAGATTATTGTACTAAGGGCTCAACTCTTCTCAGATGTTTTGGGTTTTTTCCCCTTCCCCAAGCAGTTCAAATTCTACAGGACTTAACCTCTGATTTTGTTTCCTTTTCTACTACTGTGTATTTCTCCTTTACTAAGAACAAATCACAAGAAGAAGATATTTTGAAAATGGCTTGGACATGTTTTAACCAACAAATCCAGAGTAATCAGCAGGCTCAGATTCCCAAAGTTGAAGGTTTATTTTAGAACAGCATGCCATGTTTAATCAGTTTTCCTAGTGCTGCACAGTACTATCTGCTTTGACAAGAATATGTTGATCGTATTACAGAATGATTACTGCTAATGGAGATCTTTTAGACAAGATTAGATTTTCTTCTGTCCAGATGCCTCAAAGAACATTATTAGTTTTTGGTGTCATATTTTTGTAACATTAATATGATCAGCTTATGGGCTTGCTCATATGCTATAACTGCAGCAATTTATCTGACAGTTAAGCTGTCAGGACCACGCAGCATCTAACCCAGTGAGCACTGCTGCAATCTGGATCAAATTAGGTATTGCCCACGCAATCTTATCACAGCTGTGAGGTGACCAATGAGTATTCTGATGAGCCCCCCGCCTTTGAGGTTCAGAAATTTGCATTGTGCAACTCAAGAGATGTTTCCAAGAATGATTACTTCATGGAAATATCCCTAACAGTGAATCTGCATACTTTTAAAGGAATGTAGGTTGGATTTTTTTCCCACATAAATCAGCAAAATGGGAAATAGAGCTGTGCTGCTTTCACAGCTAGTTAATGTGGCACTGTAGCCTATTAGTATAACAGCAGTGGTAAGTTTTTTATATAAATACAGAAAAGATAAATTACTTGAATATAAAGCACTGTTCTGTCCTTCTTTCAAAGTTACTGAAGATGTACAAGTTCCTTGCATGACCTGTATTTACTGGTTAGACAAAAAAATAATTATAAAAGGTGAGAAGGATAAAGATTAGTTTTAATACATTTTGACTAGAGAGCCTTACAATATCAACAAAGCAATACTATTGCCCTTAAGTTCAATACATAACTGGTATGCACTCTGATGGCATGCTTCATCCCTTTTGATAATATGCCTTTAAAAACAATGTCCTTTAGGGTCCAATGGACCATGAAATAGTCTCTACAAAAGTACCAGTGGTGTCAATGCTGAGACAAACATTCATTTTGGCTGTCAGCTTTAAGGACTGCGGAAGAAATGAAGCACATTTATCATATACTGATGTATTCTGACTAGATAATCCTTTTCACTTGTAGGCACTATAAAGACAAGTGCAGATTACTGTGGGGGGACATTTAAAAAAGATTGCAATGGGCTGAAACAGTTGAGTGTCCCCAATTTCACAGTTGGATAATTTGCCTTATAAACTTGTATTTAAATGAAAAGTTTTACTGGCAATGAAGTACGCTAAATAAACAATCTATAATTTGAAATAGAGCAAGTTGGAGATACTTACACAGAAACTGTATGTACTAATGCTACATTTATTAATTAACTTTGGAATTCGCTTTTCTATGCTGCTGGCATTTTCAGGGTTTTTTATGACCATTGTCATTTTCAGGGTTTTTTATGACCATTGTCATCTAAATTCTGTGAAATTTTGTCCTTTGTCACAGCCCAAAGACTTTTTTTTAAAGAATTTTGTTTAACTGTTGAAAGTTTTGTGTTTGAGGGAGAGTGGAATTGACTAGAGACAGACTGCAGACTTCTGTAACAGCACAGTCTTGCTACATGGTGAAAAGCACATCGTTTCTGGCTTCTCTGGTAACACATGCTGCAGCCAAGGCAACACTCCCTGCTGAAGGGCTGCCTGGATCCTGTTTCAGTTTGCTGGCAGGACACCTTTCAGAAAATGCAGTGTACTGCAGTACTTTACCTATGTATTGCTGTTGTCTTTATGGACTCTGAGATCACACATAATACGAGAAGTGGGAAGTGAATGTCATTCGTCTACATACTGAGTAATGCATTCAGAAGCTGAACTTTCTTCCCCTTTCAGTGCAGAATTCACTTACCAGCTGCCATCCTACTTCAAAATTAATCTGATGCACTGATCTTCCATTGGCGCTAATATTATATAGGTTACTAGATTTGGGGTTGGGTTTAATCAAATTTCTAGGCAAGAGCTTCATAAAGAGTTTCAGTAGGAGTGGTTCTTTTGAAACCAGATAGAGGCCTAAGTAAATGCATTTTACCTTCAAAAATTATTAAAGGCAGTTTCTGTAAGCAAAGTTTGGATCCTGAACTACAAATACATAAGTCACTATAGTTCTGTAAGCAAGGAGGCTTGTACCATGTGGGGCTTTGGTCTGCAAACTTTATAGACAAGGAAATCAATTTCTCTGCCATATTATTCTCCAATGCTTACGATATATTTGGCAGTGTGAAAGACATAAATATCACAAAAGATATTGATCCACATTATTTTAATCTCTACTAAAGCAGATAGTATTAGAAAAATGTCAGTATCATGACAGGCAGTTTAAAACTTTCAGACTTTTAACAGAAATATAAATTTCCTGACTGTATACTTTCACAGTTTCATAACACTCAGTTAGCAGCAGCTACAAATTGTCTAACTGAGATTACTACAACTGCACTGAAACAAAAATTAACCCTTTTATAGTAAAGAAACTTTACTCTAAATTTACTTATTAAATTTATTAAAACTCACTTTGTAATTAGGAGGTGGTATCAATGAAAACAATGGGAAATTTTAGGCTAAGGCCTGGCAAATCTGTGTAGCACTGAGCAGTATCCAGTACAAGCATTTGTAAAATGAACTTGTTTCTTACTTGGTGTCGTGTGGAGAAGAATACACTCAGAGATAACAATCTGCTTGGACTATACCTGAACAAAACTACTACTTTTGTTTCCTACACAAATGTATTAATGAAAAAACACACTGAAAGTTGACAAAATATCTTGTTCTGTCAAAATATTTTTTCCAAATTTTGACTCCTTAGACACTGAATTTGGTTAAATATTGTTTTGAAATGTCACAGCAAAATGAAAACTTGAAACATGATTTAAGAATGTCAAAACAAAATCTATTTTATTTTCTGTTGTCAAAACCAAATCTATTTTATTTTCTGTTACTGAACATTATTCTTACTTTGGTTTGTATCAGCCTCAAAAGGCATTGAAATTATTTTGAGTATGGAGCCTGAAATGGAGTTTTGTGAAAAACTTTAGCTTCACTAACTGTTTAAATAAATCTACTTAGCCAGTCTGTTTTTCTGTATTGCATGTTCTCTCAGCCAGGAAAACCTCCATGATGTTTATTTTCTGTCCCACTCTCTGCCTGTCATGAAGCATATGTTGTAGGAGACTGATTGCATCTCAGACTGACAGCTGCTCTGCTCTTCCAGTTCTCTGTCACGAAGGAAGATAGCTTCCATTTAGCAAAGAAATTCTGCAGTAATGTGTTTGGACACTTGCCTTTAGAACTTAACCATTATAAACTCTGGGGTTCAGTGTGCATGAAATCAGGATTCTCATTCCCTTATAGGCTTCTCTGTCAACTTTTATGGAGGTAAAAATTTCTAATCCATATTAATCTCAATTCTTCTGGGAAACTGTATCCTATGCCACTCAACTTATAAATTAATTCCTTCCACCCATTTTACTTGCAATCCTTCTGGCAAAGCTGGAGCTGCAGAGAGCACACTCTGTTAGAACACACACGAACATGAGCAGATTTTTCACTTGACATCACACAGCCCATTCAGGGGGAATTCTTTATGAACCATTTCTTTCTCACCAGAATTGTAGAAAGGGCTGGAACAGAGCAGGGCATCTTACAGGTGACCTATTGACAGCCCTCTACACAGGTTCATATTACTTAATATTTCGTATGAACTCTGAATTGCAGGTGTTACAGTGCCATGATTGCAAAAATTAAAACAATTAGGGTCGGAAGAGGTATCATTAAGTTATTAAAATACATGGTATTTGCTATTTGCACAACACAGGGGTTTTTGACAAGTGAAAGAAGTAAGAGTATGACACTGCACAACATTAAAGTGACCAATCAGATCAGAAGGCAGAAAGATGCCTCTTGGGAGAACTGTAAAATTGTTACCATGTAAACCAGCATAGAAACGTGTGGGTTTTCTTTTCTTTGATTCTTTTAAAAATTATTTTTGTGGGTGTATTACATTAGAATCACATCCTTAGGTGTTTGCATAGGTCACAACAAACGTATTGCAAACCAAACAAAACATTCTCTTCAATAAGCCAAGATCTTCATCATGACATTTCCTATACTGGGAAGGTAACCCAAAGAGTTCAAATGCAAGTGGTTACCAGAAACAATCAGGTAAAACAATGTCCTGTAATGTGGCTTTTTCTCTGCCGTGAGGTGGCAATAGGTATGGCTTCCAATAATCAAGGTACAAAAAAAAAGGCATTTCACACAGATTGGTAGATATTGGTGTCAATATGACAAAAAAGAAAGAATGTCATTGCAGAACATCTCAGCACACAATTAGTCTTACTAGTGCCTAATTTTTTCAGTGATCTTAAGTTCTTTCCTCTAGAAGCTGAATTAGCTTTCCAACCTTTAGGTTATAAAATTATAATCCGGCTTTTTTGGGTTTTTTACTTCTCTTTTGTTACCCTGGTTGCGTTCTCCTATGGTGATCCAAGTAAATTTTTTGCCATAGGTTGGAAATTACCATCAGTAACCATTGTGTTTCTGTCCATGCACTGAACATCTGGAAATATATTCTCCATGCTTGTGCTGAGAATGAAAAGAATTGGAAGCAGACACAAAATTTCTGCCAAGATTTCTTGAGAAGAGTTATGCAAATATATATGGGTGACAATGAAAGAAGTTCAGAAAACCTTAGTTTTCTCACCTAACTGGAATACAGATTTAGTATTTAACTTGGGTTTTTTGGGGGTGGTTGTGGGTTTGGTTTTTTGTTTTTTTTTAGTTCTGGCCTGTTCTGAACATTCATTGTATTCAGCCACGTCTCTGCATCAACAACGAACTAAAATCTATGAAATTATTGACTGCTTATAGAAGCAAATACATCCATTTATCAACATTTTCATTTTGGTACAAAAAAGGAGAAATATATACTTGGAATAAAGGCAAAACAAATAAGGTATGTAGTCATAAGATTGTTTGATTTGTGCTGTATAGGCTGCAATTCATTGATATTTACTTCCTTCATAAATGGCTCTAAAGTACACAGAGGTTTTTTTTCCAGGCTTCAGACTGACACATAAAACTTGCCTGTCTTTGCACAAAAATAACTCAGATTTTAGAATGCATTAGATGACCTCATGTTTTCTAAAGATTAAGTTAATACCTGTGAAAATTATTCTTAAAGAGATCAAATTGATCTATAATTTTGCCCATGTTGATACAATGGAATTTTACTAAAATAGTAAGATGATAATAAATGAAGCTTAAAACTGGAAGAAGAAAGCCAGCAATTTTGAAAATTAATAAAAGTTTGGTTTGCAAACCAGTTCTTTTCCTGCTGAAATAAACAGGATTCTGTCACTGTATTCTCTGAAAATAGGATTCTACTGTTTATTTGGGAGTAACATTGTAAGATTCCTATGAATTATAGAGAAAGAAAAAAAACTATTTGGAAGATACTATTAACTTTCATTAATGAATTCAAGATGCTTCATTATGGAACACGTATGTGTATACATATCTCTGTGTCTATATATCTAATACATACGTGTGTATATATGTAATGAATATATGGATAAGATTGATTTACATGATAATACGAAGACATAAACAAATATTTGAATGGACAGAAACAAAAAGAAACCAATTAGGTATATTGGGTCTTGAAACTGATTCTATTATGGGTTGGGTTTTCAGCAGAGTTAGACACTGATTCTTTCTGACTCAAAAGGTGTGACCTCCACTCTGTCCTTTTCCTGCTGGTCATACTGCATAACAAATGCTACAATAGTGGTATGGAAGCTTATCATTTGTATACAGCAGAGTTTTCTAAAGGAGTACAATTTTTATGTTTATATTATATATTTCTTAGCTCACTGGTTTCAGGCTATGAGTACTTGCCTTTTTACAGTAATGTTCATCATCTGACAGCTTCAAAATCTGACTGTTCATGCAAATAAAGCAAAAGGGTTTTGGCTTTTGATGTCAAATGATACAACTGCTCTTATGATTAGCACAGACTTTCAGCCCTGTTGCCTGTCAAAAATGCAAATACTTTTCCTTATACTGCCACATAAAAAGCTCCTCTGTACATTACAATGCAACCCAAACCCAAGCCAATCAAAAATGATCAGAGTTCAGTGGAAGAATCAATGCGATCTGGAAAAGAACTATGTTGGAATTTCAACCATTCTTTGACAGGAGCAGTGAAAACTTCTGTAATTCAGTAGTAGTTCAAAAAGAATTCCTCCTTCCACATACTTAGGAACACAAGAAAATGCTGGAACAAAATACCATATTGCCTTCTGAGAAGCGTCTTATATTTTAGTTAAATGTCTTGGGGCGGACTAATGCTGATGTATCTGTGAGACAAGAGGGACCATAAGTGCCTCTCCTGTGTATCAAACATTACAAACTTCTATAGCAAGAGTAAAGGAAGGACTGGGTATCTCATGAACCTCTCAGTCCTGTAAACAAAGCTTTGTGGCAGTTCCAAAATTCTTCCCTCAGCCAAACACATGGCAAGGGAACATCTGACATGCCAGCTGATAGAATGAAATTGTTCAGAGATGACAGGGAAAATCGTTATTTTACAGCTACTGCCCATGCTATCACACACTCAGCCAAGTGTATTTTGCAAAACTGGAATGTGCTACTAAAAAAGGGTTTGCAAACTATAGCAATTTCTGAGGACCTCAAGAACATGCTGTCAAGACAGCATGTATTAAGAAATATGACCATGATAAAGAAAGATCCAAAGCAGAAAATGACATCCTTTCAACTACTGGAAACCCTTTTCTTCTTTAGAAGATGAATCAATATTCAATTAGGTTGGCTTTTTTTTTTTTTTTCAGTACAGTTTCTGAGTATGCAATATGGAATAATGCTAGAATAAAAAATAGTGTCTGAAAAAAATTAAATGGTCTACATTTACCTTGAGGTGCAATTTTCTACTGAATCGAGGTCCTTAAGATAAACTTTAATCTCTCAACTCTTTATTTGTCATTGACAAGGAGAAGCAAGGAAAGAACAATAAATCCCTCTTTGTAGATGTAGGATAAAATGAAACTACTCCAGCATTTACCTTACACAAACAAAGAGGCACTTCAGTTCCTTAGGACCCATTTGCAGGACCTCTCCCCCTTACTTACTATGCATTTGTCTAAAATTAATTTTTAGGCTAGCTTAGAAAAATGCTTCCTACGTGAAAGATATGAAAAACCTTGTCTAGATCGTACAAGGGGCACTAACAGCTTTTTTTTTTTCCTTTATCTGATATAGGGTTAAAAAGAATATGTTTCAGAGATACTTGTGGGGGTATTTACAAAGACAAATCTGCGCTGTAACTTCTAAATCCATGTTTGCCTCATGCAGAGGGCAGAAAGAGTGCATAAGTGTCCCTTGTTAGGCTGAATAGGTGTGAGCATCTGGATACTCAGAGTTTCCATTATAAAAATACCTCACAGTCGTTACAGTTCTTGCCTATCAAGCAGAACAGCACCCTCAGCTTGCAGGCAAGGAAATGGAGCCTGAGATTACATGTGATTTACTCAAGGTCAGAGAGGAAATCTGCATTAATGTTTGAGCTCCAGTGTTTTGATACCTAAAATCCAGCTAATTCAACCATTATAGTATCCTTTATCTGTGCAGGCTATAAACTTGAGCACATCCCCATGGTGCTTTCTGAATTAGAGTGAGAACCCTCAATCTCTTGCATGCACATATGCTGCAGGAAAAAACTGTAAGCAAAGTTGTTTGATGAGAATGAAATATTTAAATGTGCACTCAGGAACATCAAATGTTATTCTTTACATACAAACCAAAACCCCTCAAACAAAACAAACTTATAAAAATAAATAGACTCTCCATACTCAACAGACTCTTGGGAACAAGAGTCCATCCAATTCTGCAGGTTTGGGACAGGGACTGACTGACTGGATTCTGTAAGGATAATTACAACTCAGCTGACAATTACAGCAAACACCACTGGGCAATAAATTGCAATGTCCTTGTGATCTATCCAATTTTATCAAGCCTTTGAACTTCTTTCTTACTAGTTTGAGATGAATCAGGACCTTGAGGGAAACATAGGGTTTTTTACAGTGTATTTAGCTACATCTGTGTCTTCAATTCTTGGTTCCCTCAGTTTTCCTTGCAGTTTTAGCAAAAAGGATAATTTTCCCTTCTCAGTACTTTACTGGCCAGCCAATCCCTGGATAGTTTCTCTATAAATCTGCCCAAATTCTACAGAGATGTTTTGATTTCCTGGACTTAGTGGCCAGATTCTTATTTTTACTGATATTTTCCATCACCTGGTATCATGGAAAAAACGTAAGGCTGGAGAAGGCACTAATTTTGCCTTTGTGGAAAACCTTAAATATGTTTATAATGTCTCTGGCTTGAACTTCAGAACTCTGTCGTAGGACTGGTAATGTTTTTCCCTCCCTTGAAGGAACTTGAGGCAGATTCCTTCCAGCCCAACACTGCTGCCAGAGCAGGCAGTAGGATGTTACAGCAGACTGTCCTCCAGTGGAGAGGACCAGAACTGACAGTCCTGGATTCTGCACAGTAAAACTTTTCTGACCAATGTACAAACCCCAACCTTTCACAGCAGAAAATTGTGCATTTTATTCTGTAACTCATTTTACTCCTCTGCAGACTGCCAAATTGAAAAGGCCTGCAGCAGATGGATCACTGACAGACTTGCAGGGACCATTTAATTAATGGTGCCCATTAGGGCAGCATTCAGGAGCCTGAAAGTTCACAGCTGGATTTTCATTACACAGAAACATGGAAGATGTCAATGAATTGGCATCTTTATTACCTGTTAATGTAGAATGAATAAATTTAATGAAAAAATATATACATCTTTAAAAGTATATGTTTAAGTCTTCTTTTGTTAACTTTAAAAAAAAAAAACCAATCTAGATTACCTTTCAGGCCAAGTCCCAGCACCTTTCAGTCCATTTGATCTCAGAAACAGAGGCAATCATGGAGATTTTAACACTGTAATTGGTATTGCCTTATAGAAACACCTGGGACCTACTCTTTCAATGAAGACATCCTTTTTGCACATTGATAATAATTTCATTCCATTAGAAAGAGGCTGTTTATTATTTTTTAGTCTAACACATGACAGAAAAACAGGGGTCTTTGCCAAATTAATTACGATTTCTTATCTTGAATCCCAACAAATTACCAATGCATGTAAAGGTCTCAGTCTGGTTTCTAACAAACACAAGTCAAAAAGCCATTGTTACAGGGAAGAAAAGGAGATTGTGAGACAGGTGCTCTATAAAGGATGTGAAATGTCTGTATAGAGCACAAAGAATTCTAATATGTTAAGACCAAGAACACTGCCTTCAAATAATCAGCCAACTCCAAAACCGAAAAGGTCATCAGTTAGAAACATTGCATGTATTTTATCATCTTTCTGTCAGAAAGAAGTGGGAGAGAACTACTTGAGGAATTGTGTTAAAAACATCACTCAATCTATTACAAAAACCATTGATGCAGTAATGTGTCATTAGTGGCAATTAATGAGAGGTTAAATGCTGTGTGGTACGGTGATATTGTGCATTAATTGGAAACCACTCCTGAGAAAAAAATTCTTATGAAATTAGGGTAGTATTTCAGAATAACCAGTCACTCCTTGAAAAGAAGAGGTCCTTGAAAAGACTCCTTGAAAAGAAGAGGTATATTTTTGGTGATTTTATTTGTTTTTTACCAATCTAATTTTATATTTTGTATGTTCAAGCTTGCAGAATAGAGTGGAAGCAGTCTTGAAAGAATGAGGCACTCCAGTGATCTAGGAGAGAGAAGGAAGGGCAATTCACTCTGAGACAAGTGGATGTAAGAGTAAGACTCTGAAATACTGAATTGGGATCTGACTCATGACAGTCTTCAAGCAGATGTCTTTTATTGCCCTCAAGCAGATGTCTTTTATTTCCATTCTGTACCTATAAAGGAGGGTATGTAGTAAAAACAATCTGAAAAAAAAAATGCTATAAGATGCTGAGGACTGTGCACATACCTAAATAGATGTTGCAAGTAGAAAATGCCTGTAAATGTACTTCAGGGGATCGTTCATTCTGAGCAGAGAACAGTGTGACGTGAGAACTGTAGCCCTTGAGATGGGGGAGTGCTGCAGAGCTTAGCAGACTAATGCAGTGATGTCCTGCAGCCTGTCTGCCAGGACACTGCAGTGCAGAGCAGACTGACTGGCACAGTTTAGTCAATCCCTGCATAAGGACATGAGAAGAGTGCTTATAGGCCTGATAAAGGTACCTCCAGTCCAGCACTTTGGTCCAAATGTTGGCCAAGGAGTGGATATTTGTGAAACAAATAGACAGCAGTATTTTTCATAGAATGCCCTTCCACAAATATGAACTGAAGTTTCATAAACTGAATGGTGAATCTGAATGATGAGCAAATTACACCTGTTTCAGACCTAACAAGGCTCTTGTCACCGTTCCTTGCTAAAAAAGGAGTGCAGGGCTATTAGCCCAAGATGAACCTAAAATGGACCTAACCTTAGCTCAGGCTGTTACTCCAACACCTGGGAAGTTCACCATAACAGCACCGAGGTCTCAGAGAAGCAACTCAGCTCTAACATAACTGCACATGCAATAATCTCCATGTATCACATCCTAGCTTGTAAAAGAGGGACAATACTAATACTGTACCCAACTGATATGAGGTGCCTCAATGTCAGAAAGTACAGAGAAATGAAGGAAATTGAATTTTTTTTTTTTTTTTGGTAGTATAAAAAAGGTAAATAATTATTTAAGAAGGTTATAAAATTCAAGTGATGAGTCATGTCATGGACCTGCTTCACCTACATTCTATCTGCTGATCTGCCTCCCTTTTCGGCTTGGAACAGGTTGTGCCAGAATACCTCAAAAAGAGAAACAAACCCCCAGCTGTTATCACCTAAGAGAGGATTTTCTACTTTGAACTCTTTGCTTAGAATTTCCCCACCAGTGTGCCTGTGTTCCAAGAACAGCTATTTTATATTTTATGGCAATATTGAAGACCACAAAGGTGCCCCACCCCCAAAAAATATATTATGTGTCATATGAAGAAGACACTTTTTATTGGATGGCTAATAATGTGCTAAAGGTTCTGTCATTCATGAGTAATTTGGTTATCAAAACTGAAAGGTCACAAGATATTTGCTGGTTTCATATATAACCTGAGCCAGCTATATATAAATGTAGATGTATGAACAAAGTGAGGGAATTTATGGGCTATGTCGTGTATGACAAGTCTGCTTTTTCAGGGTAGTCTGAATAAAACTTTCTGTTAGAGCTTGTTTGAGTGATGTGAGTGGGATCCTAGGCTGGAATAAAGAAAACTACATTTGTATAAATCCCTTGGCTCTCCTGATTGTGTGCTGGACATTTAAGACAGGATGCTGGAAGTTTCCTGGGCTGCTAAACCAGTCAGCCATATTTGGAGAAGTGGTTCCCAGGTTCTATCAGCTGAGAGGCAGAGATTCTTTCCTATTCCTCACTTGCTAACTTCTACCCCTCTCTCCCATGCAGACCAGTCACTGTTGCCTTCTGGCTCCATTCCGCCTGCAGCAGCAGCTCTTGCAATGGGCACAGGAAAGGATCATCCCTGAGAGTGCCCACACCCAGAGCGCAGTGGCACTCAGAGCCTTTGCACGACCAGTGAGGCCCTGTCACTGCTAGTTAGTGAGCAAACATGCACCAAAGAACATTCAACCCATGGCAGTCCTCACAATCAAGTGAATTTGAGAGGTTTCTCAGCAACTATTTTGCCTTTTCTCTCAACTGCTGTTTTTTATTATCAAAGGTGGGGATTTAGTTGAAAATGTTTACAAAAAACACAACCAAATCACCCCTCGGAGCTTAAAATGTATGAGCCAATTTAAAAATGTTTTATACTGATATACATATAGGGGACCTACAAGTCTGTTACTTGCACAGATGTGTCAATGCCTGATCTAAGATGCTAGGAAGATGTTTTCCATGCTTTTGAAATTTTCCAAGAGTTTTGTTGAGAAATCCTCTTGTTCCCTATTAGTTTACAACTGCATTAATGGTGCTACTATTTGGGTTGACCAGTGATCCATAACATTTAGCTCCTTTGAAAAAAACAGATATCATCCTTTAAATAAATTATATACAAATTTATCTTTGTGACTTCTATTGGGTTTGTAGGTTCTCATAATTTTTGTCCACAAACTCTGAATTTGAAGTTATTCACTTATTTATTACAACCTCTTTTTCAAGTTTCAAAATTTGGTGTATTTCCTTCAGACTTGACAATATCAAGCACTAGCACCTTTACACCAGTTGCTGAACCCCTCTGCCATCCATATACTGCCAAATATAAAAGAGGTACATAAACATGGAAGATGAAAACGAAATGGGAACAGATGGGCCCATCTGCAATTATACCTCTGAAAAGACTGAGAGCCTCGCAGAGATTTATAAACCTTCTGGAGTCCAGACATTTGGTGATCTCATAAAATGATCCTGAAAGTGTTTTAAATAAGTAATTGACAATAACAATTTTATGTGGAATAAAGGAAACTTCTCAAATCAACACTGTACCAACAAAGAGAAAACAATTAGGAGCTCAAAAGCTTTTGCAAGTGTATGTAACTTGAGTAAGCAAATGGAAGATTCCAGGAAAGGTGCTGTTCCCTCTAAGATTTTAGCCAAGTAAAAAAGAAATTTTTAAATAAATGTGATAAGTTGACTTGACTAACTATGATTCCAATCTGGCTGATCAGGTCTGTCATTAGGATATGTCAGTTACCAGTTTTTCTCTATAAGAAAGGTCATGACTTTTATCGGTCTGGTAAAGTTGCTCCGTCAAATCTATGAGGCTCTTCCCTTTTTGGACTAAAAACTGAGCAAGTATTCTGCCATCCTACTCCTCCTGGAGTTAATGGCATTAACAATTCAGGGAATATCTCCAGCTTATCTCCCCACTTTCAGCTAAGTTTAGGGCACTGATTTTCTACAGCCTGCTCAATTGTAATGGCTTTCTTTCTAAAATGACCCCGTTTCTCAGTAAGATGTCAAACAGCCTAGACAGGGATGGCTTCTGCTTGTAAAGTGTTGGCCATGAAATAAGAACAGCAGTATTAAATAATATAGTTTGTATAAACTGAATTTAAAATAGCAAGCCGAAATGTCATACAGCAAGGACTGATATCCCCAAGGCAGTCATGGGTAATGGATTGATTCACAAAAATCTGAGCCAATTTGCTAGGAATCCAAAAAGAAAATTAAAGCCCATGCCTTTGAACACTACAAGCTGAAGCAGTTGAACTGAAGAAATTCCAGGAAATTTCATCAGCTGGCTTCTAAACTGTGTGAGATGTAGGAGATGCTCAAAGTGGAATTACTCCAAGGACAGAGGTCAGAAAACATCCAAGCAATAAGCCTGAAACATTTTCGAGCAATAGAAAAAAAATATTTTGAGAAGGAAATTTTCTAGGAGATATGACTTAAAAACACTACCACACCAGCAGTCAATAAATGGTAACAGAGAGACCACATGTTTACCCAGTAATAACGTTTGCAGCAACACATTTCCATGCTTTTCCCAGCATTAACCAAGGGAAAATGAGAGAAGGAACTACCCTGCTGTGAAACAATGAGTTGCATCCAATTTCTCCAAAACTGCTTTTTCATTCAGCCATGGAAATACCTTTTTAGGCTAAAAAAAACGAATTAACTTAGTCTGCAAGAAATAGCATTTAAAAGAGAGAGAAAAGGTTACAGGTTTTCACCAGTCAACTTCTAAAACTTGTTCTGGGAGACAGAATTAATACATGTGCATAGTTTTTGCTTTGTTCTTTCCCATTAAGTTATGCGTGGAGAGGACGGGGTTTTCTAAAAACAACTTGAAAAAAGTCTCATATTAGCAGTATGCAGTGGTTCTGAAAGTCTGTGTTCAATAGCCTTCTGGGATAAGAATTCAACAGAAATTTATAAAACAATGTAAGATGTAGAACTTGGAGTCAAGAAAACACCATAAATAATCATTATTTGTTTCTCCTCATCGGTTTTAATTCTGTAAATATAATTCTAACCTAATTACCTCAAGCTTAGAGTCCAAGTTGCAGGCTGGGTTCCATTTGAAGGTGTTCTCAGATGAATAGCAATGTTTCCGTATCAACAAAAGAATCAAATGTCATCCAGTCCTGTTCTCCTAAATATAAACTGGAGCAACATGAATGCATTATGACATGGTGAAAATAAACCCCACAATTTCAGTCTGAAACCAATAAACTTAACTGATTTCTGTATTTTCGCTGCCATTTAAAAATGGGTATAAGTAAAGACAGGAAAGTCTCTTTCCAGAAAATTGGTTTGTTGTGATAATTTTCAAATTTCCTCTGCAATTGGCCTTGTGTTCAGATATTTTGCAAAAGGGACCAATGAAGTTTATCTAATTTAAGTCTAAATACCCATCTCATAAAATATATGATTATCTGGGGAGAGAGAGTAGAATAAGGAGGTGACACAGCCTAGGGAACTTAAAAGAAATTCAATATCATAATCTATTTTCATGGTAACTTGGTTGATTTCTTAGAGAGAGACATTTAGATCTGAAAAGGTATAAAAGGACCAATACAGAAAGTCTGGAAATTGAAGCTCCATCTAGAAAATGCTACATACTTTTTACTTGAAGAGATAAAATTTTTAGAATATTTTAACAAAAGGAATAGACTTTCCAGAACTTCAAATTTTTATTCTTAACTTCTAGGTAGATGTTGTAACAGTGATACCAGAAGTACTTAACCTGTAATATAATAAAAGACAGACTCAATGATTACAGCAGACTCTAAAGCTTGAAAGTGATGAATTTGTTAGGAGAAAATATTTTGGGATTAGTTCAGGGAGTAAACTTGTAGTGCAAAATAATAAAAAATGTACCTACTTCATATTGAATCAGCTGTATGTGTGAAAAATTACTTGCTCCTCTAAGCAATATTTTAAGTAATAATTTTGGTTGATACGCAGAATTTACAACCATTATTTTTTACGCTGTTGTATCAACAGTGGCGAGGTTACAAGTTTTGTTCTCTTTCCAGTACTTCTGCCATTCTCTCTGTTGGTACAAATCTGCATTCTTGCCCCCTTCACTTGTGTTTCCGAGGAACAAAACTGCCAACTAGTTCACTAAACCCTTGCAAACCACGTTGTGATCTAAACATTTTTATTTCTATAATGTTGAATCATGCAGGGAGCCTTCCCTGCAGCATTTATTTGCAGCAAGGAAAATAGTATAAAGTTGCACAGCTATTTGAGCTCTGAGGTCATTCAAAGCACAGTGGAATTAAAATTACTCTCTGCCACAAAACCCTTCAGTAACTGAGGTGTGGAAAAAGGGAGAGGAAATTGAAAAGATGGAAATGCATGGGGTATTTAGGGCTGAGGTTATCACCTCGATTACACAGAAGAGTAAAACAAAATGAACGTAGATAGATAAGGTCAAAATGTAGTTTGATATTTCTGTGCAGCCTAAACGACAAAGGAAAAGGATCTACTTGATTTTTTTTCCTTCCAATTCTCTATAAAGTATTCTCTCCCAAATAACCAGACAATATAGGTTTAGCAACTGGAAGTGTGGGAATATATATATATGAATGCACTTCAAGGTGCTACAGCTTCCCTGCCACCAGCAGTGCCTCTAAACAGCCTGCAGGGAACACTAATTTGCTCTTAAACACACACACACACATATATATATCCTGCATATTAAATTTATAAACCTCATTTTAATTGCATTTTTACATGCAACTTTTCCCTACACAGAAGGAAAAACCTCTTAGGAGGTCGAGGAAGACTGGAAAAGGGTCAGAAAAGACCGGAAAGTTTCTACTGCTGCTGCCATTCACATATGCTCTGCCTGGATAAAAGGTCTTTGTACCACGTCACTTGAAAGATCACAGTGCTCTGTCACGGGTACTGCTGACACCTTTCCATGTAATGCCATGAACCAGAGATCCAGTAAAATGGAGTAAAATAAGATTTCCTCCTTTCTCACATCAGTCAGTGCACTTCTCACCAGTTTGCCCTCTTTCTTAAAGTAAATACAACCCTGATTCTCTCTTCTTTTCTCTTTGCAGAACATGTGTCCTTTAGCTCAGGAAAGAAAATGAGAAGGTTGTCTTCTGAGCCTGTCATACAACAGGCCAGCCTGTCTAACTTACAAGGTCAGTAGATTCAAAAAGTGAGGTTTTTCTTCTCTTTTCAAATGAAATGCAGTGATAAGTGCTTACTTGATTAAACCAGCGGATAAGAGCATCTATTGTAATTCTTTCCTCTCTTTTCATTTATTCCTTTGGCTCCAAGAGATAAGAATGGAGAACTTTTACCCTGGCATTGATCCAAGCTTTGAAAGGACTTGCTGATTATGGATAATGTTCTTATTCAAATGAGCAGTCCCCTTGAAGCAAATACTAATGTTGTCTGACTGTAATGAACAGGATTTAATCCTATATTTTAAATGAATTTTTATCTCATGAAAGTATATTTATATATTCCTGTCTCTAATCTGACTGGATTTTACCATTGACTTCTGCTAAAGAAGAGTCTACATTACATGAAGCCATCAAGTTAGATCACAGTTAAACATCTTTCCCTTAAATGTATGCTTCCATAAAGAAAATATAAACAGTCACAATAAAGGACAAGAAAATTAGGAATTTCAAATGTCATGTTAAATATATTTGCATTTATAGACTAATTAAAAATTTATACACTAAATACAAATTTATTTAAATTCTCCCTCTATATTGTCTCCTTTACAACAAAAGATCCAAGCACGTTTAGTGATTTCATATACACAAATCATTTTATCATCTTTCCTTTCTTCAAAGCTTTTAAATTCCAAAATAAGCCTTATGAGATGGGAGAGCCATCAGAAAAGTAGCATTCACAGGGTTGATAAACAATGTATATATACAGAGATATAAGATTTATTTTCTATTCTTTCCCTAATAATTCCTAAAAAGTGATTTCTTCTGGACACTCACCAGACACCGAGCTGATGCTTTTCACCAGCACTACCTATAACTGTCAGAAGATCTTGCTCTTGACACTTAACAATCCCAGAGATCATAATTTTACATGTGGAGCTCAAGCTGTTTTTTCCCCTGCGTCGCTACATTTATCTACACTGAATTTCACCATTTTAATGCCCCGTCACTAGACTTAGGAAATCCTTCTGTAATTATTCTTGATCATTCTACCTTAAATCTCTCATAACAGTAAATAACACCACACCACTTCTCATTCCAAGATCCCTGACAAACATATTGAAATATGATAATACTTGTTTTTTTCCCAGTATAGAAATCAGAATCCAGAATTAGAAATGGGGCAGAGTCCCTTATAAATAAATGTATCTACATCTAAAAGATGAGATAGGAAACAACACAAATAATTGCATTGTCTCTAGCTATAGAACAATATTGAGTTAAATATAGGTTGATTTGATACAAAACAAAATTAAATATTTTAAGACATTTGAAGGCTTTTTAAAATATTAAAAGAGAAAGCAATTAAAAAATTAACAAAAAACCCCATCTTTTTGCAAAAGTACATAAAAAATTTGTTGCTTAAATATGTTCAAAATAGTTCTGGGATGATTTAAGAATGATTCCATATTTTTATTTTCTTCACAATATGTAATTCAATTAAAGGCAATGCAAATTCACTGTCTATGCTGGAATAGCTGGATCTGTGTTTTGGTATCGGGTCAAAAATTTTTGATCAATGCAAAATGGTTCATAGTTCTTTACAAGAATATTCACTTTTAGCCCTGTAAATGTATCCTGCAGCTGCAATACTACTGGGTGTTCATTTGGCACATTTGATTTAAGATAAATAAATAACTTGCCAGTATAACACACAATGTATGCTTGTGTGACTGCATATACAAATACTTCCAATGCTTCTTAGGAATTAAGATATAAGCAAGTTCTGACTTGAGTAAGGCCATATGTATACTAGTTGACAACTTATTTTTTGTCTCTAACACAAATTTTTTGTTTTCAGAAAAATTCAGTGAAAACTCTTTAAATGAGAAATGCAAGTTCATTTATAAAAATCTGAGTCTTTATACAGTGTAAAAAAAAAGGAAATGAAATTTCAAGGGGTATCTGAGAATTTTTTCCATGAATACTCTATTATTCATAAGCAAAAAACTGCAGCCTTTTGTAAAGCTTGAATATATGAGAAGAGTAAAATGCTGGATTATTCAAAGTTAAAGAGTTCATTTCAGCTTTTGCAAAATGATGGTGCTTTTGATGAGTAAGACTCAACTGCTGACAATTTATTGACAAAATCATTGTTTATTCCTAACCTAAGAAAATAATTCAATAACAAACCATGTGAAATTATTTATTCGAAGCAGGAGCTGATGAAAATCATTCTCATTATACCTAGATATGATTTGAAATCTTTTATTTAATGTATTTGATAAGAGTTTGAACCTTTTTCTCAGTTCAACAATTATAAAAAATTTCCCATATAAGTGAGATCCCATAATAAGCAGAATTAACTCTTCTGGATAGTTTTTAAAGTTATCTTACATAGTTCTTAAAGTCAGCTAAGGATTCAGAGGTGTCAGCCTGAAAACCACTCGAGTCCTTGAGAATGCCTGTGACTGTAGTTAGTCCTGGTCAGAGTTTGAGGAAAAGCCAGGGCAGCAACAGCTCAAATGTCCATCCCTCTCTACAGGATCTTTAAAACTCACAAATGGCTGAAGTTCAAAATTCTTAATATGAGAACAAAATGAAGCAACCCCACTGGATATAAAGATATTAAAAATATTTTATGTGATGACAGGTCATACACCCTAAAGCTGAGTAAGGTTATGAATAGAAAATATACTTAGTGTGAACTTCAAATCCTTTGCTAGAAGGTAAAAACGAGACAAAAATGGAGCTGATGACATTTCAGTCAGACGAGATGGGAATGGGATAGCAGCTTTGAAAGTTGAGACATAACTCAAGGAATGCAGAAGAGTCAGTGGCCTGGTATTTCAAATACAGATTATTTTCAGAGCTGAATCAGGCTTTAAAGACAAAACAGTAACTACAAACCTTCCTTATCTCTCACAGAAAACAATCCCTTCTTAGTCTGTGAAGCTATGAATGCAGGTCTTTCCATTTCCTGTTATTGAAATTCATGAAATTCATGAAATTCAAGGTATATTTCTAATGATTTGGCAGGTTGGGTATAGAAGTCTCAGCACACACTTGTTTTGGAGCACCTCAACTCAACATGCACTCTGCTAAGCAGCTCAGTAGTGACTGTCCTGTGCACCCCATCCAGAAGTGCCATTGTCCCTCTCTCGACAGGAAGCCTATCATGGAAAAAGATCTTGGAAGTAGCCCTGACTTTCCCAGCAAATCTTCTCTACCTGGTGTAAGCAACCCAACTAGTCAATAATTAGATGGATGCAAATGGTTTTTCAGCATTATTGCCAGGACTTATAATTTCAACTAAAACCAGCAATTACCTGGTGGACATATCTATTTATGTACACACCAGTCAAATCAGCTCTGCAATAGTTACCAAGTAGCTCCTATTGTGCAATAAAATCATTTTGAAGGGGTGATCCTCAAATGAATACTGACACCTTCCACGCTAGATGTCCAGAACTGGATGTATAACAAGCAATTTCTACAAACAATGCGACCGCATGTCAGGTTTCGTTGCTCTCAATTTTACTGCTTTTCTTTCTTCCAAGAGAATGTGTACAAATTCACACAACTGCTGCAAGAAATTTATCTATAACTTAAAACATAATTGAGCACTAAGAATATTTTTCCCTGCTGCTGACCTTGTAGTAAATTCTATCCCTAACTGATTGGCATGACTGTCTACTTTTAAACTCTAACAAAATATATACTTCACCTGCTTTCTTTTTCTTTTTGAGCAGTTCCTTATAATAATTTGCCACAGGGGAGAAACAAAGAAAAAAAAAAGATGTTTTATGTCCATTCAAAATACACAGTTTCGTGGAGGCAGTAAGCAAGTGCATATCTGACCTCCTCTCCTGCCTTATATAGCATGGAAACGAAAGGATTTCCATGAAGACACAAGCAGAAATTGAAGACCTCAACACCCAAAATAAATTTAACCATGATAATTTCCCAGCCTGATTTCTTTCAGATGTGTGTTTCACACATCTTTGGGTGCTGGGTCTGACTGAGGCCTCTCCTACAGTGGGGGCATTTTTAGAAACATTCTCTTCCTTTCTGATATCTGGTAAGGATTGATGTCAACATTCAGATGTTCCCCCAGGGAAAGCACTGACAGGGCCTCTCTCTAACTGATCAGCTGCTCTAATGCTGCTGAGATTAACTCAGGACATCGAGGGAACTTCCCTCTGCTAGACCCATCTGTAATTAGGCAACAGTTTTGAGAATTTCAGATACACAGACATACATGAAAAATACTCCAGAGAAATGAAAACTTTAGTGAGCAATCTAAACTAGTGCTTTTTCTTTTACTTATGCATTATACTGTAGTCTGTACAGTGGTTGCAAAACATATTTCTTGAGTCTTAGAATTCCAAGCACTCTTTAAATACCTTTCTTTGTTACCTAAGCAGGTCATCCAGAGCAAACAGAATTCCATTTCTCAGACAACCCGGAGCATGTCCTTAAGGAGATACATGTGTGGCTACACAAAAATGTGTGCAACTGTGTTTGCATTTAAATACAGAATGATTTATTAAGAATTTCCATTTCCAAATCCTCTTGGAAATGAGTCTCTAAACTTTCCATGACTTCTTTCCAGTAACTTCCTAATCTCTGCATTTACTGGTAAAGGCAGCATTCAATCATGTTGATATTGCACAAGTACTGCACTGTGCGTCAGACAGATGTATTACCAGTGCATGCCTATGAAAATATTCATGTAAAGAGTATTAATAAAGTTCACAGAAAAGAGTTTATATCTTTTTGTAAAACTGCATACTAAATACTCTTATAATGCAACACACATATAAAATCAATTTTAGCATTTATAAAGGTGTAAGAAAAGTAGAATGAGGCAATTTGAGCTGTAGAAACAATAGAATATTTTTGCTACAAGGACCAAACCTTCGAAAGAAATATCAGCATTTAATTTATGTGACGCTTCAAGGCTATCACATACTGTTTTATGTTGGTTTGGTTTTGTTTTTCTAATGAGGGCAGTAAGACAGAAGTAGATGGAAGGGGTTTTTTCTCCTAATTTTCCTTGCTGTCTTGCCTTGATTGCAGCTACAGCAACTACATTGATGTACAATGATACACTCGACATCCTCATGCTAATAATTGGTGCCTCTGCTCATTTTCCCCAAGGCCATCTGGGTGAATTCCCGAGATCAAGTTATTTTTATAGAGGCTCTCAGCAGGAGGGAGGGCTCTCCACACCCTCTTTGAAATTCAGTGTGCTGGCACATCACAGCTGCTTTCCCAGAAACTGCGAGAATAATCAGCACTGCAGGAATCAGGGGAAGCTGCTTTAGCTCTCTCTGGAGGCCCAAGCAAAAGGTATACGCTGCATGGATCTGAACCTCCACCCATCTTTTCTGCAGGCAAGGGAGTTCAGAAAAATGTCCAAGTCTAACCTGAATCTGGCAACTGTTCAGAAAAGAAAAGTACTGACCAAGACACCAATGTCAGCTGTGGTTTCTTTAATTTGAAAATAAACCTGGTAAAAAAATTCACTGAATACCTCACCAATAGGACAAAGGGGGAAAAGCTATAGAACCAGGACTAGGTGAAATGTTTATTTAGTCCCAAAGACTCCTTCATATTTGTTATCTGTTCTATTTTGAAATTATAGCTTTGGGTTTGTTCTTAGCTGATATACAACTGGGCTGAGAGTTCACATCTAAATTAGAGAAGCACCAGCCATTGAAGTTAATGCATCAAGGTACCAGCAGTGTTCCTCTGTCATGTCCCATGGCCATGGGAGCTTTAATGGATCAGATGGTGACTGTGAAGCAACTACGACATACCCACCTCCCTAAGAAAGAAAAAAAGAAAGAGAAAATAGAACAGCTGTATGTGTTCCCATGTACACAAAGAAATGACCAACCAATAAAGGAAGTAAAAGCAAGAGATTATCCAAAGCATAGAATAATTTTCAGTTACAAATGAAACCATTGCAGTAATACTGACCCTACTGAGTGGTTGGCGCTTTTTTTTTTCCTGAAAAGATTTACAATTCTTCGAAAAAGAAAAATTTTGAAAAATACTGATTTACAGAACTCCTAAGTATCAGTGGATGCTGATATTGGCTCTACAACTCTTGGTAGCTTTTAATTACTCCAAAGTTATCATTTTCAAAGGAAACTACAGCTTATTTAGAGAATTTATTATTTTTACTCAGAACTTAATCTCTGGGCACAGGCATTTCCTTTTCCCTCTGTCCTACATCACTTTGCTCCCTCCTCCTTCAGAGGGTCTTTGTATTTTAGACCATATCTGAAAGCTCATTGGATATTCTGTTTACAATGTTATTTTGTAGAGCTCTAATTACTAATGTATTTAGCATTCTGAGACAAGACTTCAAACCTTCTGACAAATTATTAATCATGGATATGAGAAGCTCAAAAATAAGAAAACGAAAAGCTTATTTGTGGCCATGAGCTTGTTAATCTTTGTTATTCAGCAGTTATGTGTGTTAACAGAATACTAACACAAATCATGTAATGGGAAAATTTCTACATGAGAACTTTTTTTCCTGAGTGACATATAGATTAGCAGGACTCCTCCTGCTACTCTGAACCGTTTATCAACTTCCCTTCAGCCCATTTTGTTGAAACAACAAATCAGTGTCAGCTTACTTTCCCCACTGATCTGCCTCCTCTAATCTGTTTATTAGAACTCTGTAGGAAAAAATAGACTAAATTCTTGACATCATATTATTTAGCAGGAGACTAATAAATTTAATAAATTTAATGTACCTTAAAAAAAACCCCAAACTCACAACCCTAAGATCTAATACATTTATGTAGGGAAACCTTGGTTTTCTTATTCTCTCCCTTGATATGGAACAAAGAGAACATAAAATTTCTGTATCTTTTCAGTCAGTGTGCTGAGCATTTCAAACCTTAGGAAAATTTTACTTACGGGCAAAGAAATAAAGAAAGCAATTCCTAAACCACAATTATTTAATCTTACTTGATTCTCTGGCAAAAGAAAAAGAGAAGGGGAAAAAGGAAAAGGGGAAATATGTTAAAATGAAATGACCTTTCCAGAAACTTGAAAAGATCTATAGGTAATTGATGTTCAGTTATAGTTTCCCAAATTGACTGTTCCACTACGCCTTGAGAGCATTTTCTCCTGCCTGTACTTCCATCAATTGCTCATGAATATGTCAGTGAACAGGATTCTAAGCCTTATCCGAGTTTCCAGTTCAGCACATTGACTGCTCCGCCTTAGAGCCTGAGCTCTCCATCAAAGAGGAAAATCGAATCAGTTTGATACTATTATTTCTTGCTAAATCCATTTTGGCTGTTTCTTATAGTCTTACTAGACTCATGAGTATCTGGTCATTGTTAACCTTTTTGCAAAGACAGAAGAGGGGCTTAGAATTCCTCCTCCCTTGCATTTACACCCTGATTAATTGAGACCCTAATTTCACTGTTCCCTTTGTCACCTAATGTATTTGTAGATCCTCTTCCTTTCTTTACCCCTGGTAAATATCAGTGCACTCACCTTTTTATCCTGGCTGGTTTTTTAACCTAAAGGGTTTTGATAGCCTTTTAGAGACAACTGCTCTTTTTTCCATTTGCGTATGTCTCCTTTTGTAATAAAGATACCACGACACAGCCAAATTACCTTTCATTGCCTTCTTACATTCTCTGCTTTTAGACAGTTGGCTCTTTTGCCACTATGACCAGAGTTAGTCATGCTTGGATTCAGTTATCCAGACACTTTTGTATCATCAGCGAATCTTGGCTTGTCAATTTTTTTAGTAAAGTCCTTCTGCAGCACTGCCTGCTAACTCAGCAGCAGCAGTTTGAGCTGGGAGAGCTGCTGAGCCCACCAGACATTTAGAACAAGCCTTTAGACAGATGTGGTTCAAATCCCTCCCATAATGATAATTTCACCTGGGAAGCAATGCAATTTGTGACATTTTCAATTCTCACTAAAAGCACAGGCACATTATGATACTATCTAGAAATGAAAATTTAGATTTAAGAAGTGTGAGTCCTACTAAAAGCACATTACAGGCCCAGCTAATCACTTCAGTCAGGGCATTACTGGTGCTTTGCATGTAAACTCCAGGCTAATTAACTGTCTCTGCCAGCTGCAGGTTTTGAACAGGGTACAAATACTATGTATTTTCTACTAATTTTAGCAATTTGGATTGCTATTGTTCAAAAACTGCAAATCATCCAGGCCCTTGAAGCCAGACAAGTAGTTGGCTACATACAGCAACGGCCACTGCTAATTCCTGGTTTTAATTCTATATTACTAATAAAAAGTCTACTGGGATGGACAAGATGACCATTATCACCAGACACATATAGAGATGGACAACTTTGTGACAAATGCTTTTATAGTCAGGATTTCAGATGACTAGGGGTAGTTAAACGAATATGATGCAGGAACATATGTTAGCTCTTATTTTAATACAAACATAGTGAATTTGTGAAACGTGTATTTGGTGTTCATAGACTGAAAACAGCAGACTCAGATCTAAAAAAGATATAAAGCAATTTAGTCTGTTGAAGATGCTCTACTGCATAGGTCTACTAGGATGGGACTCAGTAGAGATGGTTTCTGTTATGCCAGTGACTTACTCTGTAACCTGTTGTTGTATTATTTCTTTCCCTCACTGACTTCGGTTAAAGGAAAAGGATTAATTACTTCTGCCTGTGAATTTGCGCAGCACAAGATCTTTCATTCAAAATCAGGCCCTGATCCTAGAGAAAACAAAACAACAAAAAAACCCATCAAAAACATCTCCCGAGCCATACAAAAGTATCCATTCTATACAAGTCTACAGCATTACTGGCTGTTAGCTGATAAACTTGTGGTAGCTGCTGTGTAGCTACTACACAATAAATAGGAGAAATCCAGTTATGTCCATAGCAATACTTAAGCACTGCTGTAAATACACACCTTAGCTAAAGCACCTGCTTCTATCTGTTCTCTGTAGAAAAGCAATAATTCCACTCATTTAATTGACCTGATCCAAATGCAGTTCTGGAGCTAACACATACAAGATATCATGACCCAATCTATTTGGGCAGTGTTGACATTTGCAGGAATTGCTTTCTGAAGATTAAGATGAAACAAAGTTGGGATTGATTGAAGTATTCCAAAGGGTTTTATTCACTGGTTTTACAGTGTAGCAACTGTCATTTCTGAAAGTCATATGGATTTAAATTGATTTGAAATAGGGTTCTTATTTAATTATCTGGCACAATTGCAGTTTATGAAACTTGCTGATTGCTGTGAGAGGCTCTCTGTGGCAAAAGCTTACAGCAAAGAGAGAAGGAAGTCAACAGATGAGAGGAGGATTGTTAACAAGCTGATGAAGAATGAAGACATACTAGGCTAAATCACCAAGGAGTGTGTTTTGAAGTTCTTGCACATTTCCAGACTGGCTAAGGATTAAGAGCTTTATGCAAAAAATAGATTGAATAATTTCTAGGAAAATGAAACCATTTAGACTTCAAAGCAGAGCAGCAAACTTAAAACCATAAAGCTGTGGAAGAAATTATGCTCTTTCAGAGCAACAATATCACAGCACCTTCAGAACATGCACAAGTCTAAACTTTTACTCTCTCCTCAGACCAGAAGGACACAAAAATGCCTTCCTTAGTCTGCACCTATGCAGAGGCACTGATGTGGTGTGCTCTGGTCCTGGCACCCTTTCTCCTGACTTCTTGTCACAAAGGGGCATCAGTAGCACTGGGATAGGTGAGAAAGTCACCCATGACAGCACATTCAAGGAAGCTTTCATGTAAGGATGTGTGGGAAGGGAGGAGGGGGGAAAGGCAGCACTGAGTGTTTATGGGTTTCTTCCCCAAGTTAATGGTTGGTCTCATCAGTATTCTAAGTGACGATACCAAACCTAATTCTGCAAATCTGCTCTGAAAGACCTCCTAAATTTTGAGCCTCTCAGTGTTTTAAATGACACAAAACCTGGTTGAGTTTTTCTGGATAATAAAAATCAGGTTCAGTCACAAGATGCTCAGCTTTGTCACAACTGAGGGACCTTGGAACGTCCCAAAAAATTAAATGCTAAGAATCTACAGAAACTCTTATGCCAAAAGAGAGTCTGATGCAACTCTGGGGTAATGCAGCAAGTTTGTGAAATTTGTAGAATCACAGTTCTATATCTGCTAGCTAAATTTCAGCCATCTTCAGGTCATGCAGAAACACTTGCAGTTAGTTTCAAATGTAGTGACTGAGAGCGGAGCTCTAGAGCATATGTGGCACCAGTTTCTAAAATCACACCCATATCCACAGGGACTGAATGCCTTAGTGAGAAACATTAAGTTGCTCACAAGTGTGTAAGAGAGATCAGACATTTGTATCAAGTAAATCAAAATCTGGTATGTTGCAGACCAGCTTCCAGATGGCCAAATCCTGCAGGATTTTTGAGGTCTGTAGGAATTGTACTGAGCCAGAACCTGCAGTATTTGGTTCTGAAGAATTAAATACATTTCTGGCTGTAGAACAAAACTCTACTAAACTTTAAAGATACAGTTGGCCAACTGAAAATGTAAACTCAGAGGTCTGAGAAGTATAAAATTTGCTCTAGCAATATTTTATTCTACAAAAACTGCTCCACAAACCAGGTGGCTGTGGTTGTTTTTGCTTGAGGCTATGTTGCCTCCTTCAAGTTTGAGGAGATAAGAAATAATTGTCATTTTTCAGCCATCACTGGAAGCAGTCCTAAAACATAAGGCCATGGTATAGTTCCTAGTATTCAGACTGATGCTTTTTCCTGGAAAAAATAATGAATCCAACTGTGGCTCCCTTCAGCGATTCCTCATTATAAATGAGGGAACAGGAAAGATGCTGCTGCTTGCTGTTTGAAGGGATAAGATATCGGGTTTAACAGCATTATAAAGGACAATATCCTTTTATTTCTCTGTTTATTTCAAAGGAGGTGGAGGAATTGGGCTGAAAATATCTTTCTAGATCAGTGTGGTAGACTTACCTGATTCTCTGAGTTTCATAGAAAAAATTTCTACAAACTTTATTTTCTAAAATCTGAGACACATGACTTGGGGACCAAAGCACTGGAGGGGTTTGCTGTGATGCCTTAGGTTTTAACTTTTGTATTTTTCAAATTCTGTACTGCTTAGTGTCTAACTCTGAAGTTTCTTGTAGCCTGTTAATTTCTGCTCTCTCATGCTAGGTAGACATAACAAAGCCTCTCCAGGCCTGCTCTTCAAGGACACCCAGACCCTCCTAAGCCCAAAAAGTATAAACCAAAAGCCTCTAAAGGGGCAAGCAGAGGGGAAATTACATCATTAAACTGAATCTTTAACTGGAGAATTAACCCTGATATGCAAATGAACCAAACCTATAAAAGTGTGAAGAACTCGTGACCTGTCATCCATCTTGGGGTCCATCTTGGCAATAGCCTCTGGCTCCCCAGGGGGTACCTTTGAAGGCCTTTCAAAGAAATACCTGCTTTTATTCCTTTACTCCTGTCTAGTCTCTGTTTCTAGGAGGCCTCTTAAGGCATCAGTTGGTTAGGCAAACTGAGGAGCTTATCCAAAAAAATCACACTTCCCTCTGAGGAAAAAGTAGTAAGAAAATTAGGGATGCATTTTTGCCACACTTCAAGTTACCGTGCACAAGATAAAACATGTTCTTTTGACATTTTTGGACAAATTCAGAAACAACATGAAGCAAACCAAACCTCATACCTAAAACAATTAAAATTTTGGCAAGATTAGTTTCCCTTTGATCACACAGTATTGCTTCAAGGACAGTTCAGCAGAAATGCTAAGATTTGATTGAATTTTTACTGAAATTCTGCCCTCTCTCCTTCCCACACTTTGCAGTGAGCTAAATTACAAAGCACCCAACTTCAATGTAATTAAATTGTGCTCCACTTTGAGAAAATACTCATTGCAGGAACTGAGGTATACTCAAATTCTCAGATTTTTAACAAAGCCAAATAAGTTTGATACTTTCCAGAGTTGTTCTGCAAGGGTCAAACAAAATTATTTTTTGACCATGTTAAGTTCATCCATCACTGGTAAAATAATATGGGCTTTTGCAGATCACTCTCTTACAACTGCTCATAAATAAAGGGTACAGCTCTGAAATCTGCATCTCTTATATGTCCTCTACAATTTTATGCCTAAATTAAAAAGTCAGAATCTATTTCACATTGTCAAATGGATCTTTAGCAACTGGGATTTGTTTTCATATTGTTGTACCTAGTAAGCATAGTGAATACATGAGCTTTTCCACTAAATTAAATGAAAAGATTATTGCTTTTGCCCTAAGCAGACGTTACAGAACATGCCCAGGAAGATAAATGTAAAAAGCAAAATATAGCAGAAGATTGAGTACTTGTCAAAACCAAATTGAAGGCAGTAGGCAGCAAATTGGATTTTCCTTTACAATAACATGCAGTTCACATTCTACTACTGTAATGAATATTATAATGTGTGCTTTCTAATACAATGTCCAGTGATGCATTTCTAGAACTATTTCTCTAAGCTTAAGGATATTCTTGTTATATCATGGTTCAGTACATAGTAATGATAAGTTTGTTCAGTTCACTGCATAGCCTTAAGAATATCTTCTTCTGAAGAAAGGAAAATATTAATCTCTAGATTTCTCTTTCAGTTACAGAGATTTAAAGCTATGAAAATCATCAGATTTAAAACAATGTCTTCCCACTGTCCAGCTCCCAAACAGCTATGGTTGCTTTGGGAACCAGCACAAGTACCATAAACAAGCACCAAATCCTCCCCAGAGCTTAGAAACAGCACTGAATCCAGTGGCTGCAAACCCAGCTTGCAAATTATGAGTCCAAACCAATGTAATTCTTCTAATTTTATGAAAAATTTGGATGGTGGGTAATTAGCACACTCATGATTGTGAGTCACAGACCCAGTGTTTTCTTCTGCACAGATCAGTGGCTCTGTGCTGAGAATGCAGTCCCAGCTGGGCAGGTGGCTCTCAGTGACATTGCCAGGAAGGTCACTCTTTGACCCAGAACTGAACCCCATTCCACATGAGACAATAATTTTTACATTTAAAAGAGGATCTTTTCTGTTGTGTTTGTAGATGATGGAAAGGGGCTGGTGTGTGCAGCACATAGAGCGTAAAGAAATGGAAAGAGAGAAATAAAGCTTTTTTTATACCAGATATTAAACTTTACTGTATATTTCAAAAGAAAGAAGCATAGTCAAAAAAGCAATAATGTGAAATGAGACAGGATCATGTGGGTGAGAAGGGATGCTTGGTTGTCATAACAAAGCAATACCTTCCTGCACAATTCAGATCTTCAGGGAACATTTCTTGCTGAATTTAGCTTAAAAATAAGGCAATCAGAGAACACTGATATGCTGAGACTCAAAGTGATAAAAAATGTACATGGATGTCAGCCTTGGGAATTGCTGTATGTGTTCCATACCAGATAATGGCTGAAAACAAGTTGTATATTGTGCTGTCTAAATGGTATTTAAAATAAAGAAGCCAAGGAGCTCTACTATTACCATGCAGTCAGGAAGAGTGATGTGGCTGCCTGTTGGTTCAAGGGCACCCATAAAATGCTTCTTTAACAGAAGCAAGCTAATGCAGTGAAACAAAAGATAATCACTTTCAGGGCTTTAGTCAGAGGAAATTTAAAACTTGGCTGGAAAAGTTATAAATATCCTGCATTATTTTAAACTCCTATCAGGGAAGAATGGATTTGATATTTAAGAATATATAATTATTTCTGGTAATTATGAAAGAAAGAGAAGAGTAACTTGACTCGGCTTAATCTGTTGTGTTTTTTTTTCCCAAATAAGATCCTGCATTTCTTTAACAGAAGCAGACCTGAGGGAGGTGTGATGACACAAACCCATGCCAAAATTCAAATTTTTCTAAAACTTTTAATACATAGAACATGTTTGTAGTACTGTCAAAATAAGCTTAATGTTTCTGTCTTGGAGAAATTTCTGAAGTTATTACTATTCTGTGTGATGTCCAATGTTTTGTCACTGTTCCACATCTTTCTTGACAATAGCTTTTATTGATTCCTGTGGATTATTCAGGTCTCATGTTTAGATTGTCAAAAATCTAGTGTCTAGGACTTCCCAGGTTCCATGAGTTCCAAGATTTGGACCAGTTTCTTTTCTAATTACAAGTGATTAGTTACTGCAGACATTATTCGTAGTACTAATCCCAGGACTAATCCTTCTTTGGAGCTAATCTGATACTGCATCATTATTTATTTATTAGATGTTGATCATAGGATTTATGAAGTACAAGAACTCAACTGGAAGAATGTTTCTTTTAAAACAAAACTATCTTAGCATAAAGATTACAGACAGATGAAATTCCTGGAAAACATATTTGGTTTTGTTACTTTTTTCCATGTAGATGACCACTTGATTGAATTGTCATTGTCAGTAAAGAACGATGAAAAATAATGAGAAATCATTATCACATCCAAGGGAGGCAGCTATCTCCAGCTCTATTTCTGAGAACACAGTGAGTAATACCAATGTACCTTTCAGAAACTGAAGAAAGAACAGAGAAATAGCCCCACATCTCGAAAATGCCACATCCATGCAAATGTGGAATGTGTCATCATGATGAAATCATCTTCCCTTAAATTTTAGAGTAGATTGCCTAAAAAGAGAACACACAGCTGGTAGCCAAATGGAACCCAGAGACAATGAGAGGCAGCACTGGGCCACTGCTGCTGATTTTCAAGGCTGCACTGGAATTTCAAAGGAAGATGGCAAAAAGGGAAGCACAATTCTTAAAAAAATTATGATTTTAAGGTGACAATTTTCTATTTTCATACTAGGCTTTCTTTTCCAAGGCATGACTGGAAAAAAATTGAAAGATATTCATGAGTAACAGTAGTTTGTATGTAATAGAACCCATCTTATTGAATCCATTTTTACTTAACACACTTGTAAATTTTATTTAGTATAGGTGTTGTCTTACTGCTGCCACTATGTTACAGAGAATTCCAGACAACTTGAATGTCATTAGCAGATTAAGGAATGATTTTAAATATGGAAAGATTTAGCATATGAAAAAATTGCTAATGAACTTTTGAACACTTTTTAATAAAATTCCTCTTACCAAGCGACAGTTAACCAGCAAAGATGTTTGGTTTTTGACCAGCAAATAAGCTTGGTCAGCATTAAAAAATTATAAACCAAAGGAATCAGGACACTGTAAATAAATCCATCCTTTAAGTCCAGTAGGAATGTAATAAATTTTTTCCCTGCCATGTTCCAAGATAATATTGGAGTAAAAAAATAATCAGCTTCTGAACATTATGTACTTGTTCAAAGACATAAATGAATGCCTTATTTTGTAAAAATTGCATAAGTATGAATAAAAGGAAAAAGAAACAGAGGTACTAACGTACAATAGAAAAAGTTAAACCCTTTAATTTCTTGTTAGACATAACAGATGCCTGAAGCTCGTGCTGTTGTGTTTAAGAAAAGCTGATTTGCTTGTCTGTAACTCAATATTAAGCTGTAGATTAGTTTTGCAGTGTATTGTACATAAGCTTCTGAATTTAACCACATCTATTTGGAAGAGATTGAGGAAATATTCTTTTTTAGCTCTTAGAAGTTCCAATTTTCTCCAAAGCCTATGGTGATAAATGCCAGCCTTAGAAATACAAACCTCAGACTTTGCTGATGAACTTGTAAACTTTCCAAGATATTTGGAGGCCACCTGCAGAGAGTCTGTGCTTGACCTTGAACAGATAAACCTCAGGGAGGGATCACAGTGTGCAATAAAAACTTCAGCAGCTGAGCTGAGAATTCTGTCCTTTACAAAAGCTGTGGGACCAAAATCACACACAGAGGCATGGAAAAAGTGGCATAGAAGCAGACAATTAATTGGACATAGAAACAGCAAAGTATTTCAGGCTATATTTCATAGCATTCAGGGAATTGTGATTGTAAGTGTTTACACTAAGATGAGTGAGGGATGAATAAGCAGTCCTGTAAAAAATTACAGTTTTACAGACTAATTTCCACATGCCGCCTATCTGATGGTGTCATAGGAAATCTCTTGAGATTAACCTAAGGAAACATTGCAAGTACACAGAGCCCAAATTTCTGTCCATTCCTGCCCCTAAGGTCAGCCTCACCATAAACCTTTCCATGAGCTGGGCATTACAAGGCTGCTTCTTCCCTCTGTCCCTGAGATCCCTTCCAAGCTCTGTGGAAAGAGGCAGATCTCTGCTCTGCTTCAGGGAGAGCAGTGATTTAACCAGCCTTTTCTCTAAGCCACTGATAGTAATCCCAGACTGGCATAGCTGAGAGCTTCTATTGGAAACCAGCTATTTGATGTGGTAAAGCTCTATGGGGAATGAGAAGAGATTTGATAAGCTTTTACATATTTTTAAAATGTGGAGAAAGAGAACTAAGAAGACAAAACAAGGCACTCAGTTCTTGCACAACAGCCCTCCCACCATGACCACTGAGAAGCTTTTTCTCTTACAGAGCTGATAATGTCAGCAGATCTGCCTGAGGAGTTGCTTTTTCCCCTGCAGCCTTCATCTGCCGCTGGAGTAGGCCTAATCAATAACCCTGCAAGAGGGAGAGAGAATTTAACGGGTTCAAAGGACTTTGCTCAAAACTTTTTTGTACCAGCATCCCAGCTGAAAGTACAGTACATGCCTATTTTGCTCATCATAGTTTTATAACTTATAGTAGCCTGAAGCAGTTCTTCCCTCCTCCCTCCTCCTCAAACAGAATGAATTCAGCCACAGGGTTTTGCAGCATCTGATCAATATTTACTTAGCAAGACAATTTTAACAAGAACAAAAATATTCTTCCATGCAGTAGCTTCCATTTTTTAAACTTGTCAAAATATCTGTCTTGGTCTGAAGCAAGATGTAAAGACTTCAATGAGGAAAGGGAAGTAACAGAATTGAAATTGATTCATTTTGAAATGTTCACAGTTATTCAGACTACAGCTCACACCAAATAGGGTTCATATTCAAAATACATATTTTCCTTACCAAGCTGTAAAACCATTCACAAAGTGTTGAAAATTTATCTGCTGGAATAGATATGTTTAAATTCAACTGCTTCTTCATAAATTGCTTGTGGCAAAAATGTGATGGCAACAGTTGCAATGAGTTACCAAAATATTTTTCTTATTTTTTAATTTTTGTATTAGATCTCCTGTATGCACATATTTAGTCCTTCAAATACATGTCTGTTAGATAACACTGGTTAAAAGAGTACAACCAACCTGTGCACCCTCAGCAAGTTCATCAATGACACCGAGCTGCGTGGTGTGGTCAATGGGCTGGAGGGAAGGGATGCCATTCAGAGGGACCTGGACAGGCTGGAGAGGTGCACCTGTGTGGGCCTCATGAAGCTCAACAAGGCCAAGTGCAAGGTCCTGCACCTGGGTCAGGGCAATCCCAAGCAGAGGCTGGGCAGAGAAGGGGTGAAGAGCAGCCCTGAGGGGAAGCACTTGGGGGTGCTGGTGGAGGAGAAGCTCAACACGAGCCGGCCATGAGCACTCACAGCCCAGAGAGACAAACGTGTCCTGGGCTGCATCCACAGCAGCGTGGGCAGCAGGGCAGGGAGGGGGTTCTGCCCCTCAGCTCTGCTCAGACCCCACCTGCAGGGCTGCATCCAGCTCTGGAATTCCCAGCATAAGAAGGACATGGAGCTGTTGGTGCAAGTCCAAAGGAGGCCACAAAGGTGATGGTGAACCACCACTGCTAGGGAGACAGGCTGAGAGAGCTGGGGTTCCTCAGCCTGGAGAAGACTCCAGGGAGACCTTAGAGCCCCTTGCAGTACCTGAAAGGGTTCTACAAGAGATGAAATATTTATAAGGGCGTGTAGTGGCAGAAAAAGGGGGAAGGGTTTAAACTGAAAAAGCAGAGCTTTAGATCAGATATTAGGGAGAGATTCTTTACTGTGGGAATGGTGAAGCGTTGGAACAGGTTGTCCAGAGGAGTTTTAGATGCCCCATCCCTGGCAGTGTTAGGGGGTAGGCTGGATGGGGCAAGCAGGTCTAGTGGAAGGTGTCCCTGCCCATGGGTGTGGGGATGGAACTAGATGATATTTAAGGTCCCATATATTCCATGATTCTATGAAAATAATCTCTGATGACAGTGATAGTTGTTTGGAAAGACAAAATAGTCTCCTTGTCTAACACAGTTTTTCTTGATGTTTTAAATATTCTTCATGTCAAAAGAGGGTTAATTCTGGGCAGATATCATTCGAATCTATGAATTTGGATTAGTAATTTCTACTAGAAAAAATATTGAGAAGATTTATGTAGGGGTGTTTAGTTACTGAGATGATTATAAATGTAGATTATTACGACCTTTAGGTAGATGTCTTTAAATCTTGCAAATGTTTCTTTCCCTTAGTATAAACCAGCCCTGAGGCTGAAAATACCTTTTTTTTCACAGTGTCTAATATTTTCTAAGAGGTAACTGAAACATTACTGATTCTATCCACCACTGATTTTATCAGCTACTGTTATTAGAAGAATAGACAGGTTTTTTAAGAATAATTCTGTAATTGAGATGCTATTTAAGGCTAAAGTTTCCCTTACTACACTGAGAAGTGAAAATGCAAACCCTTATACTGCTGATAAACAAGCTCTGAGGAATTCAGTCTAGAATGACAGAAATAAATTGAAAAGGAGTAAGTTTGACATTGCTTCCTTCAACAACTGAGCACCTCCTGCTTTGACCTAGTTTTATTTTTAGATGCAGATGCAGACAGAACACGAATCAAAATGCCTTGCAATTATTGGTTTGTGTGATAATTAGCATTTTGGATCTGTTATTCAAAAACAATCACAGATCAGGGAAAACCACGAGTCTCAATTCCAAAAGGGCTCAACTCCAAAAAACCACTTTTCCAGACAAGTTCCCAGAAGGGTTCTAGAAGAGACACAAATATATCCTATGTACATCAGTGCTGTGGATGCTCTGCATGCCCTCTGCTCACCAAGTTACACTGACAAAAAAGCAGCAATTTCTGATGCTAGCCTTAGAGTAAGAGTTTGGGTTTTAAAACAAGTTATTCCCTACTATTTCAGATGTTTTCAGTCTTGAGTTCTGCAGTACTGTATTGCCAAGAATTTAAATGTGGACCAGGAAAGTGACTTGATACCTGGCAGAGACAGCCCAGGAGTTAGTTATACATCTTTCAGTGATCTGCTGAAAATTGGCTATTTTTTGCTAAAGTCAGTGTGGGCTAGAGAATCATCTCTGAAGCTTTACTGGACTTTCTCCTACAGTTTCAAGCATGAAAGAAGTTTGTGTGGCTTGGAAAATGCCACGTGGTAAACACTGGGATTGTTCTCAGTGGTAAGAGCCTAAACTGTAAAGGTTCAGTCCGTAGCACTCATCCATTGGAGAAGAAAGTACAATAAAATTAGTTAATACAATTTTTTAATATATCAAATCCTTTAGAAGATAACAGCAACAAAAAAGTGATGGGTAACCAGGAGTCCACTAAACCTATCCTTAATGAATGATTGCCTCTCTCTTTTGCTTTACATATTTGTGCCTTTATTGCATTACCAGATCAAAACTTAGCACCCACAAAGACTACCCAGTTACTGGGCACTGTGAGGTATAAACCTCTCCAAGGTGTCCAATTTCTTCAGGGGTTATTTTTGCACAGTAAAGACAGACATTAAAGTTGAGTAGGGCATCTGAACTTCTAACAAACTTCTTTTGGGCATCTGGAATCATTCCCTGAAGACCAGCTTGTTTTAAATGCAAAAAGAACACCTGCAGAAATATCAGTGACAGTCCTCACACACACCAAGTTCATGAGGCCACGAAGTACTGAGATGTTATAAGGAAAGAACTGAAAAATACAAGCCACAAAGACATAAAGCCTGCTTTCCTGTAGACATGAGGGAGAAGTGACTGTTATTGAAATCTCTTTTTATCTCCCTAGAGATACATTTCTTGAAGAAATTAGGGATTTGTTGAATCATGTCTTATGCTCTCAGAGACCTCCCAGATGTCTTATTTCTTTTAATAAACTGTTCTGCTACATTGCTATAACAAATTTCTTTCAGAATATGGGGATTTTTATGCAAGGGTTATTGGAATTGAATTGAAGACTAAAAGTCAGAGCATAACAAATAATTTTCATTTCTAGCACTATGTAATTAAAAAGAACATTTGTTCATTGCCATCTATCTTTTTTCCCCTTCTTGCTCAGCCAAAGCTGAGGATGTAATACAATTGGAAATATTACTAAATAACTGCTTGAAAAGAGAGTTTTTGAAAAGCTTTTAGTCTGGAATTTTCTGAAACCATAACTGCAACTAAGAGATAAAATTGGAAAGTACTACAATACAGGACATCATTATCTGATTTTCAGTCAGTGGCTAAAAAAGGTAGAAGCCTCTACTCTTTTTTCCTTCATATACATAAAACATAATCAGTGTTAGCAATGGTAGAAAATACACAGACCCGTAAATACTCCTGTGCCTAGATACATTTACATATTTTAAAGATGCAGTTTATTCCCTTCATGCATGAGAGAGACTGAAGGTGTCACTTTCAGAGTATTCAGTCACTGTAGTGCATGCTCAGTCATGAGTCATGTAATCACTGAAGTGACATTTAATTGTGTTTTAAATGTCTGTGGTTAAAATGACTGTTAGGGTATGAAAATATAGCAGTTGTCTTGCAGAAATATGACTATCATTTCTCCATACCCAATTGGTGCTGCTACTATGTATTAAGTTGGTCTATTTCTTCCAGTAGAAGAAATTATTAAAATTATTTCTTTGCTCTTGAGATTTTCAATTGGAAACTTCTTTTGTTCTGTCCTCCCTCCTTCTGCCTTCTTCATTGACCTGACGTACTGAACCAGATAAAAGCATTGTTGATTCACTCTTGTTAGGAGAGAGTGAATCAACAAGAGAGTTACCCACTCCTCTCAGAGGTTCCCAGAACAGAATGACAAGAAAACAGAAGAACAAAGCAATGGAAACGAGACTAAAGGTAGAACTTTCCCTCTGTCTATTGACAAAAGCAAGGAATAGAAGACCATACTCCCCAGCCTGGGGAAACCCAGGATGCTAATAAGAACATTCATGATCTGTCTTAGAAGAGCCAGATTAAATTGTATCTTAAATTAAAGTGTATTTTCCAGATGGTGACTTTATCAGACAATCAAAGTACAAGGCATTACATTTTTGTAACTCATTAGATTTCAAAACTATAAACTTAAAACATGGGGAATCTGATCTTTGGAGTTGAAACAGACCTTGAAGCCCAGGGTAAAATATTATTTAGACTATACATCTTTACCACACTGATGTATTAACTATGTAAAACAGTCACAAGAATATTTATAACTGTCCAATATGTCCAGAAAAACCAAAATTCTTCTTTAGATTTTTATTTTTTAAAGATCCACTATTAAACTAAGAAAGAAGAAATTAGTTTACTAAGGACAGGATTTTCTGTTCAATCCAACAACCTGGGTAACACAATTTAAGTTTTGCAATAATAGAAAATCCACAGACAAATCCTCCCCAATGTTAGTCACTGTTCAACAGTTAGTAATGAATGCTTTTACTAATATGAACATGTTTTGCATTGTCTTCAAGCTATAAAATTAGATTGGTACCTTGATGAGAACTTTACACAGTGAATCTGAATGGTTACTCCCTGAGTAGGATAAAATGTGTATTGTATAAGTGGGTTAACACTGGACAGATAAATATTAAGTTTTTCTTAAGTCTGTCATCAGGAAGTGGCATTAGGAGTACCTTTGCGCAGCAAGTGAAAGGGTAATATATAATTCATTAATAGGCAGGTTAAATCTTACTTTATTGCTGAATTTAATTATCAAGAGTCAGAATAACCCTCATTCCCTAGAGATGCATTCACTCTCCTGAGAGTCCCAGGAAGATTTTACCTCCAAACTGCATTTTAACATGGAAACAGAATGCCTGAGAAAGGCAAATTATCTGAGAATCAGTTCCATTTCTTACACCCGAGCAGGTCCTCCTCATAGTTCAGTTCACAGTCCAAAGAAAACAACTTGAAGCTAAGCCAAAGCTGCAGGTAGCTATTGCTGTTTCCCTGCACAGCACCTGCTTCCAAGCACAAGGGAATTGGTTTGCTTTGTATTTGATTACAATGAACTTGACTTTGCTTCATTATTAAAGTGTGTTTGGGCGAAAAGTAATTTCATGTGGGTTTGGTAAACACTTGTGCCCCCTTCAGGGACTGGGAAACTTTATAGTACACAATTCTCAGTCAAACACTCTGGGAAAGATGTTTCTGTGTCTGCTAGACCTGCTTGGAGACTGATTGTGCAAGCTGACAAACTCAGTGGGAGACTTAGGTCTTAGATTTGCCAGGCAATAAGAAAAGCTGATTTTGTAAATAAGAAACAGGAAGCAGAGACAAAAATCAGAGACCTCAGAAAATCAGAACATATGTACTTTCCTACAGAGACAGTTTCCAGTGCATATATATATCTTTGCTAGTTTCTAGTTTTATTATTATTATTACTACTACTGAGGCTTATTTTTAAAAAGGCTAGAGAAAACTGCGTTTTGCTGTTAAAGGGATGTAAAATTGTATCAACACAAGTCTCAAATGCTTAATTTTCTAGAGCATCTCTTGATAGTTATTCTGGGTCAGCAGGATGATTTTTGCCATCCCAGTGAAATGAGCCATAAACCACTGAAAGCTGTGTTTGCATAAATTCCACAGGGGCTTCTCCAAGCTGAAGCTTGCCAATGTTTTGTGAGTAGAACATGCTCAACATGACAACACAGCAATGAGGAGAATAAATCCTGTGGCTGACCTGTAAAAGATGTACTGATATCTTAGATGTACTGGTATCTGACAGGTGAAACATTTAATCAGGAGCTTAAGCAATGTGTTTTATATACATCTGATAAATAGACTGTGGTATTGGGTATTATTTTTTTTCTTTTTCTTCCCCGTAAACGGTTGTTAATTTTAGTATTTGGTGTATTATATGAGGGGCGTGTACATGCTGACTTTGTATTGTCTTTTAAAGTGGCCTCATATTTATATTTTCTTCCAGCAAGAAGAAATTTGATCATTCTGGTTATCTTCTGATATTAAAAGGTCTTTGATATTTTCCTGAATTAGTCATGCAAGACTCAGGAATATCTGTGCTGACAGAGTTCTTTCTGGTTAGAAGTCACATGCTGAAAATTATTCCCAATATTAGAAATATCTAATAGCTTAGAAGCAAGGTGACAACTCAAATTACTGTTTTAGCAAACAAGCAGCATTATCTGACTGAAAGATAAGTAAAAAATTAGATTCAGTTCTGAGACACTTCTCCCCCACAGAAGTTATCTGTAGTTATCTCCCATCATAATAGCTTAGCTAAAGAACTGTTTGCAGATGTGATAATATAAATGCAGACATTGCCTCAGATAAATTTAGCTGGAGATGGAAGTGTTTCTAAACAAAAAATAATAGCAATAATCTCACATTCTGGCTTTGACTGTGTTCTAGCCAATTTCTACTGTACATTTCCCCTTCTGGATTTGTTATTTGTTGGAAAGTTATTGCATTAGCATGTGGGGAAGGTGTACAGCTACCAGCATCATTGTTCAAGAGTTACTTTATTGGAATATGCTTAGAATTTTAGAGCATTTAAAGCAAAATAGAAGTTTTACTCATGTAACTCTGGTAAAAAACAGAGTTAAAAGGCCCGAGAAGACCTGATGTAATTCATCCCTTTGTTCCAAGGAAGGATCAGCAAGAGTATTTGCACTGTTTGATACAGAAATCTCTCCAGCCCAGCTGCCTTAGCCTGCTGTTTTCCCCTGGTGTCTGCAGGCAGTAACTCACCTGCTTCCCTGCAAAGGGACACAGTCCCAGTCAGCACCTACCCCTCCCTGCATGGAGAAATCCACCCAGCAGCTGAGACCTGCACTTCTCAGCACGCGCTCACACAGCACCTGGGCTACACACACCGTATTTTATGAATTCCTGCTCAGACCTGTTACTAAGGACCTTCAGCACTGAGGATTTAACAAGCTCCAAATGCAGCCTAGGCTGGTGTTTCATCTGCAGGTGGTTCCTTCTAACACCATTTCTCGCCACAAGGCAGAATTCCTCCCCTTGGCCTGCCCACCACAGACATAAAGAGCTGTATCTAAAGCCTTTGTCTCCCAATTACTCAGCCTTTCTTTTCCCAGGCCAGGCCATAGAAAGTTCTCTAAACCTCCTCTGTGCTCTCCTCTGGACTCCCCTAACAATAACAGCCAGTCTAAAATGCTGTACGTCCTGTGAGCTCTTCCAGCTCATCTGTCACAAGCTGACGAATTTTTCTCTCCCCATCCCAGTTATTGTTCACTCCTGTTTGTAACTCACTATTTGGCTTATTCTGCAGAGCTTTGGGCAGCCAGCTAACTCCTTGCCTGCAGCCAGTCTTCCCCCAGTTTAGACTTCTAATCCTATTCTCTTCATCCAAGTGCAAAATAGGGTCTGGTTGTGGGCTGATTTTTGGTTTGTTTGGGTTTTTTTTCTAGAATGTGGTTTCCCTAATTTTACTAAAGTATCAGCCCCTAAGGCATCTCAGAAAAATTCTGTCGTTTTAGGTTTGCTTTGCATCTTTCTTTTGAGGGTTTTGTTACTCATCAGAAAAGCAGCTTCAATCTTTGGCTGCCCCAAATGCAGTCATCTTTCAATGCTGTAATAAATGTTCAATTTCTTCTCTTCTAAATAAGGAAGAGTCATGTTTTGCTCACATGAAGACTAAAAGTAATACAGGAAAAAAAAATAATAAATAAACAGTAAATACTGCTATTCAGCCTCTTCCCTACAGTCTCACCAAGCCTTCCTTCACAAGCCTAAGCATTAGAAGAATTACAGAGCAATTTTTTTTTTATTTTGACTCCCTGACACTCTTCCTAACTTTCACTGAACACCTCACCTTTCAGAAATAATTGGGGCAATTAGCGGGCAAGTTGCAAATATATCCATGCCGATTTTCTGAAAAGAAACTTGGTATTTCACAAGGAAAAAATGTTATTTCACACACAGATGGAAACAAAGAAGGAAATGGGAATTCTAGACAAGATGTTCCTTCACACCATATGCAATATCTCTTGCTTTTGCTGATTAGTCTCATCATTAACGCAAGTACTTAGGACAGCTATGCCCTCCTACCATTATCTGTGACCAATTTCAATGAGATTTTGAGTGAACCATTAAGCTCACCGCATGTCAAAAGCTGTTTAATGCAATTCTTTAGGCAATAGCTGAAACATCCTGCTGCCCCCCAGTTACAGAACATGTCTGAATTCCTCTACCACCACCAGGTGTAAGGGCTCAGACACAGCTGCCACAGAACTGGTTTCACTCGGGGCAAAAAAACAAACCCAAAATCAAAGAAGCACTCAAAAAGGAAAAATCTTTCAGCTTGATCAGTTTGGAGCCACTAGGTGTGAAACCACAGCCAAAGTCGTCATTTTGGAGAGAACAGAGAAAACTGCTTATTTCAAAGCAGCTCTTGAGGTTCAGGTTATTTGAATCCAGGACTGTCACTTTTCATGTTCGTATCTTAACACAAGGACCATTAGTTTTCTAAATAACACTTGTCCTCACCAAAACAGAAGTTTCTCTCTAAAGGAATTATCTGCAGAAAATACTAGACCTCAGTAATATTGTGAAATTACACCATGGACAGACAGTTCCTACTGTGGACAAGCTTATACCTAAGATGTTTCTGTTCCATTTTTCTGGCTGGGAAGGGAATCTTAAAGCATGATAAAGCAGTGGAGGAAAAGAGCCAGTGAGGGAATCCATGAGTAGTTTAGTCTTAGTTTTATTGATCATGCTGAAAATCCAATTCTCTGCTAGCAAACTTTATTTTAAAGTATAAAAGCAATGAAAAGAGGGTACTTCTGAAAGGTTATGTCATTAGGGAAGAAAAATGGAGAGTAATTCATTAACTCTAAATGCTGCAGTTTTAGCTATGGAACAGCATTTACTGTGCACAGGACTGGAAGTTTAATGCATGCTCGATACTCCACTGCAGAAAAGACTGGGTAATTACAACTTAAATTGTAGCTGTCAGCATCAGGACATACATAAGGTTTCATAAAAGACCTGAGTCTATCTTTATATCTTCTCTGGAGCTTTCAAAAACACCAGTAGGATTTGCAGCTCAAGAAGAAATTCAAAAAAGGCCTCCAAAGGAAAAAATATGCAGCCCATAAGAAAACTACAACAAACTACACATCCCTTCCTCTGAAGCTTTAGCTTTTTAAACTGTTAATGAACATTCAAGTTAAGGAAATAACTAATTATAGACACGATCAAATACAGAACATAAGGTCAATCTTGAATCTACCAAATATAATCTAACCATAATGTTAAAATGATGATATATTTCTAATATCTCTGTGGAGGTATTCAATAAAATATGGAAACATTAAAAAAAAAAAGCTGTTTTCCTTATGTGTGACTCATGGATATTTTAGATTCTTTTTTGGCCCTTATTCCAGTCCTTGTGATTTCCAAAAGGTGTATACATTCAGGGACACAGCAAAAGGAATGATTTATAGTCCAAATTCTTAATTTTCCAGTTCATTACCAAGTCCTCATTTAATTTAGTACCTTATTTTCCTCTGGCCAATGCTTTATCCTTAGTGTTTCCAATTTTATATAAGTACACCACAATACCCACTGAACATTAGAAATAACTATGTGCAATCTTTCTGAAAATCAAATCAGTACAAATAACCCACAGTTTCCTGGTATATAAAAAGAAAAAAGATAAAAACTACACTCAATATCCATTAATCTATTGGAAGAACATATATATTTCTATCCAGGTAATTAAAACGACCCATTTGAGGCTTTAAAGAATACTACATAATTTCAAAAACATTAACATGAATTTTTCTATTTTAGATTTATATTTTAAATATAAAGAATTGTTTGTAGACTAACTGCTGGCTTTCTGGATACATTAGCTCATTAGTAATGTCATTATATCACATTAAACCATATGAACATGTATTTTAAATAGAAGGAACTGGTAAAAGAAATTAAAACATCAACTAGGAAAATTTGACCTTTGTTAATTATTTCAGTACAGAGAGAGCTCATTGATGATAATACTATGCCAGGTAATGTTAGATAAAGGATTATTATGAACCTTGTTATTCAAGTAATTAATTTACTTCAATAGCAACTGCCAATAAATGTCACCACTGCCCTAAAGCACCACATTCTGGACTTTCACAATATAGTGTGGTGTGTGCACAGATGAAGAATGAGCTCTATAGTCCAGAGTCCTATTTACAGAGAGATTTTCCCCCAAATACATCTATAAATTAATATTTAGTCCTAAAAGATTAATGTACTATAAGACTAGAAGCCTGAAAATTACTCAAGAAAAAGCCTTCAAAATCAATATGTAAAAAGAAAAGTATGCGCCAGATATTTGAATTACCATATCCTCCAACAAGAAAAAGGTAATGACCTGGAATATTTTAAGAGATGGTTTAAAAGAAATACAAAGACCACATGACACCAACATAGATGCAGCTGAACAAAAATATAGTGGAAATCTTGTATATTAACAGGAATATAGCAGATAAGATATGTCTTAATACCAGTGACAAGTCTGTTGAATTAATGTAATAATTTAAGGGGAAAGGGGCACTAAAAATTAAGGAGGAATAACCCACAGAGCAAGTCAGGTCTCTCAGAATCCTGTCCATAAGCTAAAATCACAGACTGATATTCATTTTCCATTTCAGTGCATGCTATAGTCAACACCTTAGCAAAATTTAGAGAATGATGCCTTTTCAAAGAGGCAAGGAATTGCCAAATCCCACTCCTGAATCTTGCTATTCCTTATAATGACTCATCATGGACCCAGGACTGAAATACAAGTTCCAAAACCCACTTCTCCTGCAGAAATACTATACAGAAACTCTCTCCCTTTCTTCCATTTATCCTATGGAAGTTCCTGCAAATTGCATTTGCAAATCTCAGCTGTGGCTAATATGCAGCAGTCAGAGGGGAAACTCATGTGGTGTGATCGTTCCAAAACGTACCAAATTATATGCCATGACGACTATTTGGGTTCCATCCATAACCCAATTAAAAATGTAGGTCAAAACCCACCCATATAATATTTTCTTGCTGCAGATATTGATGAACTGCTGGAAATAACCTGCACAAGCTGCAGAAGCTGAATGTGGCAGCTATGCATTCTCTTTACAAATTGCATGTCTGTGATCAAATCCTGAGGGCAGACAGACCTGGATAACCCTGCAGCAATGAGAAAACTTCACACTCACCTACACACCAAGCGGTACTTGCAGCTGGGCTGCCCTGGGGCCAGTGGAGCCCAGCCCAGTGCACTCTGTAAGCTGTGCACAGGGCAGGAGTTCTGTCTCTGATCCCACAGCTATGTATCTCAGCTAACTCTCCTGGGACCCCCATCTGGAGCACTTCCTTCATCCTCTCACTCATTACACCTAAAAGTCAAGACCAGTAAAAAGTTGAAGAGTTCATGTCAACTGCCACCAGTTTCTTTTCTGTCCCCAGTAATGAACAACATTTGTTTTTCCTGATGTGATAGTGAATGGCTCTCTGATGTTTTCTTGTTCTTCACAAATCTCTGGCCCTCTTTTCTCATCACTAGATATCAGCTCCTACTTCCAGCTACTCCATCAGCACATCTGTGTGAACTGATGGTTCAAGCAACACTCAGCATCTTCCATTTCAGACCCTTTCTGTACACACTACAGACCCTCTGCAACAGAGGAGTTTTATGGTTTCATACAAAGTGTGTATTTGACTGATTTTTTTCTTAATGGTAGGAAAATATTTTTTTAAATAAAAGCATTTTCCTGAAATTACTATGCAAATATGGACTACCAACTGATAGACTTGTTTAATGAGAAACTCCTGAACCTAATTGATATGGTGGCAGAAGGGATGTATGTTTTTAAAAGCTAGTTGAATCAGGGGATAATTTAGGTTTGAAGGAACACAAAATGTTATTTAGGCCAGGTCTTGTTCAAAACAGAGGATATTTGTCACAGCTTTGTCCTGACAAGTTTTAAATACCTCCAAGTTACTGACCTTGTTCCTTTGACATCCATCTCCAAAGCCTGCAGAAGGCTCATTTGCTCAAGAGCTCTTCACAATGACAGACACCTCCAATAATTCCAGTCCTGCCTGTGGTGCCAACGGAGCAGCTCCATCTGTTATGGCTCGGCCCTCCTGATGCAGCCGAAAACCAGAATAAATCTTACTAAATGCAGAATAAATATCTTTTGCACATAAGAAGAAAAAGTTTTGAGATGCTCCCCTAATGAAATCTGCATTAATTACGAAATTAACCCGAGGCTCTCAGCCTCATTCACACCTTGCTATGCTTTCACTTTCTCCTAATCTACACTGCTGAACAGAAAACAGAAACAAACCTTTAATCAATAAAACCATGAACTTTGCCTTCACTGCAGGCATGCATAGGAAGAATTCAGATCTATCTTTCAATAAATCAATGTGACTCCACTTGGACAAAATTCTTATATCATCACAATTGAATACATAATATTGGTGACTTTAAAAGACCCATATTATTCCAATATTCATATTTTCCCTATATAAGAAAAAAATTCAGAAAAAATTTGGTCTATTATATCAGTAGAGAAATATTTTCAGTTCAGCTTTCAGATCTGCAGATAGCTTTTCTGACATGTTACTGAAGTGTATGTCTACAATAGCATTTTGGACACTACAGATATCATTTCTAAGAAAGGAATCAAAACTGCTCAGCTTGTCATATTTTAATACTTTTGGGGTATATTAATCTGACTGATAGCACTGTGAAATAGCTGTTTTTTTCTTAGCAGGAATAGACCATTTGTATATATTTATGATTGGCTCCATTCCAAAGCTGCTAAGGTTTTATGTTTCCTCAGTTACTGCCATAGTTATGGTTTATAGGTCTGTTTGGTGAAACTTAGGGAAATACTCTTTCCATATTTTGACTGTTGCTGAAATGCCAAGAAACGTAGAAATTGCTACTCCCATTCATCATCATAAAACTGATATGCCCTGAACCACTTGATATTGTACAGGATGTGACTTCAGTGCTAGCAAAGTGCTTAAAAATGCATTTGATACAGCATTGGCAAGTTGCTGACCAAACACTGACCAAACCCTCTTTGGTGTTTACACCCCAAACAGCATGAAAAAGTACAATGAGAGGATTATATGGGAGGGGAGGAGGAGATACATGCTTGGATAATAAAGGTGAAAGAATCAGTGGGTGAAGAGGAAGAAAAATAAAGACCACTTAAAAACCATTCAAAGAAAATGAGATGATGATGCAAAGAGCAGCACTTTCATGTAGATATGGGAAAAAACAGGGACATACAGATAAGATCAATAAAGCACTGGAAGCAGAGACTACATGGTGAAAGAATAATGTAATCAAGGAAAATATTCAACCAAACAAGTGATCAGTCTGAAGGAATAGATACAGAAAAGCATTCTGTTTAGCAATCTGTGAAATGGGATTTGATAAAGCACATGTAAGGAGTAGTTCATGGAAATGCAGTAATAAAATGAAAGGTTTCTTTTAGTATTGTCTTTATTTTTTTTTAGCAGGCAGAAAGAATTGTATTTTTGAGCTGTTTTGTGGTCAGAGTGAATCCACATGCTGATGATAGCATGCAGAGGAGTGTACAAGTTTCTTCAAATTTTAGTGAATAAAATATGGAGCAAACCTCCATTGCTAAATGGCTGAAAAGAAGAAAATGTGTAGATAAATCACACCTCTCACCAGTAATATGAACTGGAAGAGAACTCAAATTCCATTTTGCAGGAAAAAAAAAAGAAAATCTTTTATAAATAATGTAAAGAAAAGGATGGGAATCAAGCAAGATTGGGCTTTTAAAATATAATAAAGAATTTCAATTTGTGGATTTCAGTGCTCATAATAGCAAATTCCCTAATAATGTTGGCAGGTGTTGTTTACTACTAGAATCAATACACTTTGTGAGAATTGCAAATGCAAATCTCAAACTCAAGTGTGCTATACAGTGGATTTTTCCTCTAGCACACATTGCACATCTGAGGTTGGAACTTTCTTTTAACTAGTTTAATTACTCAGGCATGGAAAACATTGTGCGTGATAACTTCGTATCTTGAGGATCTACGTGTTTTATCACTTAAGGACATCAGGACTTGTGCTAACTTTCATAATTTCTTTTTAATTAGTAAAACATCATTCTGTGCTTAGAGAGAAAAAAATTAAGTGGCTTTTGTGGGAAAGTAATGAAAGAATATATTTGGCTGAACTCGGAAACATCCACTGAGCTACTGAGCTATGTGATGATTTCAAGTTAAGCAAAACTTACAGCACATCTGGAATTAGATTTCTTAATTATATGATGGTTATTAAAGTTGTAATAGCCAATACTGAGTGCTTGCAAGCAGAGATAAAAAGATCCAAGTTTAATACTATTATCAACATAAAGGAAAACAACCATTATGCTCACTCTTTTTCCTGGAAAGGATAAGATGAATCATGGATATAGAGGTCTCATACCATTTAAACCACTGTTCTCAGATAGGTTCTATCCTACAAAATCCAATTTCTACAGCCCTTTATACATCTTTATTCATAGTTCATATACTCTACAATCCAGTCTGAAAGATTCTTTATTGAATAAATTTCCACTTATACCATTCATATATAACATTATCATTATAGTCTCAATGTTGTCAAGCATTAATTTTACAGATAAGTTTATTTTAAACAAAATCTGACATTACTAACACCACTAAAGAGGTTATATATTCAAATGTTATTTCCTGAAATGACACACTTGTCAAGCCAAAAGTAGCACACCATAAAATTAATTATTCTTCCTTCACTGATAAACAGGAAAAAAAAACAAAACTAGGGAGTGACAGCAGCACTACATTCCTATAGGCTAATGTAAATAAGCTCATATTCTATCATCCTCCCCCTGTGACTGACTAGAAAAGAAATTAAGATTAATTATTCACAAAAAGTAAGGAGCTATTACTTTCTTAAGAGGATCTCATCAACGAAATTTTATGTGCCTGTAATATTTTTGGATTTGTTCCATCTAGAGCACAATTATCTTTATGGTTACTTTATGGTTACCTGGGAACAACCCAGGCTGCTGGATGTGCTGCTGGTGTAGGGCAAATGACCCATTTCTCAGTGCTCTGCCTGAAGCTACAACGAAATCTGGAACCACCTCCCTTCTGCTTACTAGATCCATTTTGCTGCTTGTGCTATCTCCTTTTTTTTTTTTTTTGAGGATAAATTTCAGATGGAAAGGAAATGAATTCCCACTGCATTATTGCATTTGTTATTCTAGCATGTATTAAAAATTTGCAATAAATATTGTAAGGAGGTAAATGAAATATTGATACAGAATCCAATCTATATCATAAATCTTAGGTTCCTTTTTTTAAATATTATTGTTCTGTGAATGCAGTCAGTGATATTTCTCAGTTCATCAGAGAAACTGCTCTTTGAAATGTAAATGACACTGCAGGGACTGAATATCTTGCTGACAACTATTTTTCTATAATATATCTTGGACATAACGTTTAAAAAACACTAAAATATGGAATGCTGTGTAGATCACCACTTGGTTTACATGACATTTTACATTACACAGAGGTGTTAGATTTTAAAAGGCTGACAAAATATAAATAGGTGTAACATAGAGTTTAAATAGAATTGTTTTATATGAGCAATAGAATTTATAATTTGTAAAGCAAGAAACAATAGCATTTGCAACATACACTGATGCACACTCCCCATTCTCTTGGTTATCTGGCTTCATTTGCTTTTTGTCAGGCAATACGAAAAAAGTTATGACAAAACCTCAAATAAATAAACAATGTGTATCATAGATACCCTTTGGGCAGGCAATACCCACTGGGAGGCTGTGTTACAGGGTTTTAATTACTACTATCATTCTCTGCTCCTTTGGAGTATGGTAGTGGTCTTTGAGATGCTTGGACCAAGAGCAGAGAGAGAAATCGTGAGAGAAGTGTGCAGCAGAGATCATAAAGAGTGTTTGACTTGAGATTAGCTCATTTCATGCACTAAGAAAATAGAACTTCTTCTTGGATTTTAGTCTAGCTTTAATACTTTTGATTAATTTGGCACTGATGGTTTTTGAAAGTGGATGTTCTCCCTTGTGCTATACTTTTGTCCCATTAAAATAGTCCTTTACAGAACTGATGATTATGTTAAGTTCTGTCTTTATGTCTTCTTTTAGCAGAACATCTGAGGCAATTACTGTCTAAAGGCATGATAATCTAAAAGGTCTTTTTCTATTTCAGACATCTCAACTGGTTTTATTTTGTTTAGTCATTATGCCTTCCATTCCTAGAGAATGGGAGCTACTATAAAATTGGCAGCTCCAATGCCAACTTTATACAAAGCTTTCTTTTCTCTCTTGCTTCTGCTATAATTGAATGTGGTTTTGATGAGAACGGTATTTCCACAAACACTGCCTATCAGAAAGCTGCATGTGCATAATAGAATTGCTTGAATTACTATTGCAGGACTTAAATTTTATACAGTCGAGGACCATTTTAATTTCAGTCTTTCAGCTGTTTGGTATTTTTTCTTAAGCAACAACGATAACCTCCCTATAGAGATTGTACTACAGGACAGCCAAAGCTCTATTTTTGCAGAATCTGTAAATGTATTTCTTGGTCTCCTGCCAGCAAATGAATCAAATAGTGTTAAAGCTTACTCAAGTCATTTGATAGACACACATGGCTGCAGTGGGTTTTCAAGCAGGATACAAATGTTTACTTTAGTCTTCAGCTCATCTTGTGTATTCTCCCCTCTGCCTTCTTGATTCCATTTCCTTCTTGTTTCTGTGTCTCTCTGTTCCCTCCTGACATCTGTCATTAAAATAATTAGACATAGACACTTTTTTTTTCCCTGTAAGCCTTCTACTGCTATTTCTGTACTGGGAAGAGTGAGAAGAGTTTAGGAACCAAAGAAAGGTTCTTCCAGAGGATTGGTTCATACTTCAGTGGGATACTGGGCAACACGTGCCTTACATAAGAGAGACCTCGGTGATAGCACAAGTACTTCAGGATTCTAAATATTTCCAGTAGTATCAAGAACAGCATCATGACAGAGATTTAGAGAGTAATCCTGGCTTTACATGGTTCCAGCTTTTTTAGGTAAGAATATGTAACTGAGGAAGTCTATTTCCACACAAAATTTTTTGCAGCTTTGAATAGTTCAAGATCTCTAGTAAAATTCCCCCAACACACACCCCCCCCCCTACACCCTACTTGGTGCCTATTTCTCTGTAGCTTGGTTTTCTTTTGTAAGACACATCGGAAATGTGTCTGACTGAAAATAACAAAGTACTTAGTCTTTTATCTGTATTCCCTCTGTCACTTTTCATTACAGAATTCCTTCATTTTAGGATAAAAGGGAGCTGCTTGAAACAGCTGAGGTTAGTTTATAGCATTGTTCTGTTGCTTTTGTCTGCTGCCTGTCTCGTCCTAGGAACTGAACCCATTCATCCTCTCTACATCTACGGGCAAGTTCGAGGTTTCTGCTTTCAGAAGAACCCTGGCGTGTTCCAAATCCACAGAACTTCTGCACAGATACATGTGAAGTGAAAGTCAGTAAAGTGCTCAACAGCAGCTGCAATTTCCTGAGAATCCTTTGCCCAAGGCAATCGTTTGTGGAAGGGTGGACTACATGTGATTTTCTGATAAATAAAAATCTATGTCAATGTCTTGGTACTGCAATTGAAATATTTTCTTTTTGCTAGAGATGACACCCTGTGGTTCTGATTATTCCCTTGTTTCTCTTGCCATTTGTAAATGGGACAGCAATGGTAATGTGGAAAAGCAAAGGTAATGTGGAAAGTTCCCATTACTTAAATCCTAACAGTTAACAAGGCTGGAAATGGGATTTTCTTATTAAAAAAAAAAAACCAAACAGCCTCCTGAAAATGAAATCATTTCCCAAAAATGTTTTTATCCATTTTTTTTCCAGTGTGAACTTCCTGATGGAAAATAAAATGAGGCAATATTCTTCTAGAAGGGCAGATCTAATTGATGCAGGTCATAAAGGATATCTCCTTTATATTGATTATGTAAGTTGGGGACATTTCTATAAATAATATTGGTTTTATCAAAATATTTTCTGCGACAGAAAAAAAATTTAAATATTTTAATTTCAAAAATTTTGTTAAATCAAAAGAACAAAGAAAAATCACACAAGAAAAAAATGGTCAATTTAAAATTATATCAACACAGAAAAAAAATCAGGGTTTTTTTTTAATTTATGACTCACAGATTGGTCCTCTAAATTGTTTTAGTACTCATAGTAAGAATTATACAGGAGGAGAAAAATAACCCAGCCCTTCGGTCCTATACCTCCTGGTGCAAGCAATCTAAATTTTTTTGATAATCGAACTTTTTTTCATGTAGCAACTTTAAAAGGACTTTATTAAATGAGATTGTTTCATGCTTCTTTCTTTGGTTTTTATCTGAAATCTGGCCTTGAAAACTAGCAACAGGTGTCAGCATTTCTGATATAGTGCCATGGTCTGCATCTAGAAATTCTGTGAAGATTGCATGAAGCTGGGAGGACATCCTTCCACAATAAAATGCAAAGGAAGAGTATATTACAATTTTCCAGATGAAAGAATATATTTGACACCAAGGAAATGTACTCCTTGATGCTCATTATGAATGACATTTTTAAAATTCAGATGAAAATAATGTGGCTTTTACATAATATTGATCATGAGTGCAAGAAACTTCTGACTGAAGCAGAAGTGGAAGGGCAGAAAGAGGATTTCCAACATGATAATGGATTCTTGTTCTCCTCAGGTGCTGGAGGTGCAAAGTCCTAGTCCCGCAAAAGTCAGTGAAGGAAAAAACTCCCAATTATTTCAATGGAATTTAGATTTAACTGAAGGAATTTCTGCTCTGTGGCTTCTTATATGTGTTAATGTATTAGGACCTAAGAAAAGCTAGGAAAAAATAATTGATTGAAAATTGTATCCAGAGAATGGTCTTGCATTTCATTTTATCTCCAGCATGCTGAATAAAAAACAGGGGAAAAAATTACAAGGCACAGGGAAATTCTCAATTTTCAGCTATGCTGTTTCTTAAAAATTTCCAAAACTTTAAACCATGAGGAAGACAGGAAGACTGTAGCTAAACTGCCCTTTCATGTGCTGAACCAACCCAAATCGAACTGCTTTGTTGAAATCAAGAGTGGGTTTTTTGTTGTTGTTGTCTGTGCACCAGCATGACACTGATCTGCCACTCGCTCAGATGCTGACAGCCTTAATTTTCACTTAGGGCAGGCTGGGAAACTGTGGCTTTCCTCCAAAGCATCGGACACTGGGACAAGGGCAGTTTGGTCAAATATCTTCACATTCATGATAAAACAAACACATGAACCAACAAATCAGAACACAGGTGAAGTGGCTTACTGTTCAGTGACAAAAGGAACAAGCATCTTATTTTATAAAATAAGGACATATCTATTTTCCAATGTTTTTCATAGGGGGGAAAAAAGCCAGTAATTAAAATAAAAAGGGAAAACCATTCGGTGTTACAGCACCAAGGTTTCTTTGATTTTCTATTTCACTGAAGATACAGATTTTTGGTCTTCTGGATGGATGGAGAAGGGAAAAACTGAGAATAGGAGTATTTCCAGTGAAAAGAAATGTTTAATTATCTCTTCAGACCAAAAAATTTACCCATATTATGCTATTCTTCAAGATTTACTTGTGTCAGTAAAATATGAGTGGATAACAGTGAGAAGTTTGATTCTTTCCCTGTCAGGTAATCCTGGCTAGAAGGGAGGCACACTGCTAACCCAAGAACAAATGAAGAAGTGGATACAATACTCCTGAAGAGGATTGTCCATATGTGGTTGCCTTAAACGGCTTTCAAGAAAGCACCTTTAGTTATTCATTTTTAGATTGGGAGTTCTTTGCAAAGGTCTCATTCTAGAATATAACACTAATCTCTGGTGTCTTTGTGATAGAAACAGCACTGATGGAAGACTTTGTCTTGGAATTTGAAATTATTTCTGAAGCTGACTATTTTTTTGAAGGAACTGCACTTCACTGAAATTTTTCTACCCTGTAAAAGTTTGATCTTCATGAAACAGATACTGGCCTAAGTCCTACTGAGTTACCTAAATGCAAAGAATCTTGAAATAAATTTAACTGATGATCCCACATTTCAAAGACTTTCAGATGACATGCAATGTAAAGCACAGACGACCTTTATAATTCTGTAAATACCATATAAGTTGACATCTCCACTTATTTGAGTGTGTGTATAGGTGTAAGTATTATACAAAAGCAAAGAGCCCGAAGGGTTCACTTTTCCAGCTGCTGCTCTGAATACACAGACATTAGACATTCAAAAAGTGCCCAGAATTGTGGCTGAGGAAGCAGAGCAAATTAGTATGGGCACACTGGGAGAGAAAGGGCATTTACCCATTGTACTGCAGACCAACAATGCAGGCAAATATAATTTAAATGCGACCATTATTAAAATATGACTACAGCACCAGGATCAGTTCTTAACACTAAGCATATTCCAAACCAGCAAATGCAGAATTCATTTCAACAGAACATTAACAAAATAGTATTATAGAACCCTTTGCAATGCTTTCAATTTGACCATCTAAACAAAATTCAGATTCATTTTCTATTGCTTTATCTAATCTTAATTTTATCTGTTATTATTGATGTCATTATAAATGCATATAATGAATACACTAATACTGACACAATATTTCATCTTTTTATTGCAACAGGCAGTGAAAGACACATTGGGCCTTTTCACTGAAGTTGAATATGAATAAAGACTACTACTTCAATATAGAAAGATTAATAAAGATGTAGAATGGTGTCACGTACTAAATCCATATTTTACTATTTAATCATACAGCATAAGCTAAGCTGGTTATGGTTGTTCTTGTGTTTTACTATACAGGTATTACCAGGGTAGCTAAAAAGATTTAGAAAAAGCACAGCATTGCTAATTTGGACATAATCATTAACTACTATGACTTTATTACTATGGTTGAAAAGCCAGACAATAGCCAGGATTTATCATATTTATTAGGAAGAAGCAGTCGTTTCTCTGCTTTTTTGTTAACGCAGTGGTGTTCAGTCAAACAGCACTTGCTTTTGAAGTAAAATACATCAAATCGCTCTCTGTTTAGAGAGAGATAATATCTGGCAGTTAGTAAAAGACAGACAAAAAGAGTGTAACTCAGCAGAGAGAAAGGACATAGATCAGACCAAGCAGAAAATAAAAGTGGAAGGAGAAAAAAGAAAAGAAAAAGAGAACAAGGAAGAAAATATTGACATAAAAATTATATTTTTGAGGCCTACTTCCACAGACCAGAGAAGTAGAAATATGATTTTATACTTAAAAGATTAGTCTTGTCATCAGTCTGAAAACCCTGAAAGCGTAACTCAAAACATGACTGGATGGAAATTACCCCTACCCTTCGCCTGCCACAGTCCAAAAAGATTTTTAAAGAGGGCAAGAAGCAGCTCTGTGTGTGTGTGACAGATGAAGCCTTTTTGTCTTCTTGCAAAACAGAAAAGCAGCAGCTGCTTTTACAAACACATCATTTGTGAGAGATAGAGTGAACTGCATAATAAGCATATCGAGATCACTGGAATGCTAATTAAACCCCACAACCAAACAGGCATTCCTGACACTGCTGCGGAAATCAATCCACCTGTTGATGAGAAACATTCTTCCTGAAATATATTTCATGTCTTTTGCTTGAATTATGTTAGAAATTGCTTCAACCCTTCTCCTGCAATATAATCTTACCCTTCCCCAATGTGCTCAAACAAATCACACCCCACTGGGCTAGAGGCCACATAATTACAGGTGTGTGGGGTAATCCGTTCAGTCTGAAGATTCAGAAGCTGGAAACTCTGTCTTGTTGATATTTTAAAAGGTAAAAGAAGGCTTAAACTCTATGCCGGTCATTTGAACAAGTGAAATCAATATTGCAGGCAGCTGTGGAGGCTTTGTTTTGTTATGCTTTTTGACATAAGTAGATATTACAAACCAAAATATTTTTGCACACACATTCCTCCAGTCAATATGGCTGCAAAGAGGGCCATATCTTGTGGCCATCACTAGAAGTCCTGGCCAAGAACACTTGGGCGATGTAGGAGCTTGGGTGGGTTGGACGGTCGGGACGGACGGAGACGAGAGGTCTCTGAAGTCAGACCTTGGAACATGCGGTTTATTGCAAAGGGCGTGGGTACAGGGGCACTGCTTAGAGCTGCCAACTGCAGCTCGGAGCAGGCCCAGGAGAGCAAGAGTGTAAAAGTAAGAGCAAGTAGGTAAGAGTGGAGTAAGAGTGAGCGAAGAGGAGGTAAGTAAGAGAGTAAGTGGGTAAGGGAGTAAGTAGAGTGGTAGTGCAGAAGTCCTCGTTACAATACAATAAATCATCTTCTGTACTGAATATTCTAATTGTCACTAACCAATCTAATACAAGATACAAATCCTATAGCATTTACATACAGCCTATAAGAGTTCTTATATTACCATAGAGTGTTACATCTTAACTCCTAAAAACTACTCTTTGGACCCCTTCTGCTGAGCTAGTAGGGTCTGCTCTGACCCTTGGACCTGCCTGCAAGCAGAGGGTATTGTTCAATCAAGAGGGGATTACCTTCAGTCGGCCATACCATTGTTTTCCAGTTGTTCAGTAACTAAGACTTGGTATCTCAAAGGTGGCCTTCATTTCGATGTCGCTTATAGTTTTCATATTCCCAAAATCTTTTGTCAGGCAATCATATTTATAAGGCTTTCCTGTTTCATCTTCCCCAACAGGCGAGGCCAAATTTATCCAGCAGTTTTGTAAGGATTGTCTCATAGACAACTCAGGTCTTCACAGTATTCAACTTTTAAATGAGGAGAGGAATTGGGAGAATTCTAAAGCAAAAAAATTTTAAAGTAGAATAAACATTTATCCATTTGGGTTTCTGCAAAATAACCTAGATAACATATTTAAAAGAAAGAAAAAAAAAAAAAAAGGAGGAAAAGATAGAAAATTATGGAGATGATCCAATAACTGAAATATTTTCAGAACTTCCAGAATGTTTAATAAGAGCATGTTGCAATTTACACTGAGATGTGGAAAATTCAATACACTTTACACCTCCCAGAATTCTGGAGCTGCCAGCTCTGAAGGAATGGAGCACATAAATTATGTATTTCCTGTTATTCTTGGTCTGCAGCTGATCTTCTACTGAGCAATGAGAAAGAGTTTTAGAGCCCTAGGAGACAGCTGGTGCTGTCTAGCGTGTTTGACTGATTTTGTGAGCAGAGAATGAAAGGCATAAAAAGCAAAATAAGAATCTAAAACTCAAGATGTATTTTCTCCTGAAAGAAATTTTGGAAGGTTACAAAGCTGTGCAAGATGGCAAGATTAAGAGTAATCTATTCTAAAGAATTGTATTATTTGAAAATGAAAAGTCTCAAGTAGATAGGATAGAAATCCAAACGTGCAGTTTTCTCTGCAAATGAACAGGATCATGTTGGTAACATAATACTTTGCATTTCAACATCAGTGCCAGAAAGCTAATGACTGTAAAAGATTTGGATCACTTGAGACTGTGGACCTCAAATGTGATGCCATGTAGGATTCAGCTGCAGTTTTGTCAGACTGATGTTCAACTGTTCTTCAACACAACCTGCAGGGGATAATGGTTTTCAATACTGGGTAAGTTTTACTGGAGCGGGTACTAAACTCATGGGTGGTTCTGCCCTTCTCAAAGAGCTATTCAGACTGCAATTGGTAGGCCCCATTCTTCTTCTCCAACAAGCAGGCCAGTTGGAGGAAAAAAACATTCCTCCAGCTGCTTTTTCATCCCTCTGCAAACCATTTATTCTCTTTGTAGAGTTTCTCTCTTTAAGCAAAATAAACATCCTAAGCCAGAAATAGACACTGGAAGGGCTTACATCTGATGGTTCCTATTTACAAAGACAAGTCACCAATTCACAGTCATGGCAGCATCCAAATACAAAAAATTGGGCTGAAAATGTGCCTTTTCTCACAGGCTCCCTTAATATGACCTGTAAGAAGGCTAGAGATTAATGCTGAATTTTGACTCAATTGTCATTCAGAGAATCTAAAAGGCAGAATTCCCACAGATGAACTTCCCATAAGTACATTTTGAAATGAAATTCCTTTCTCAAAACAATTCCCTTTCTGACCAGCTCATGACTCCTCCAAGTCACCAAGGGAGTAACTTTTATATCCCTAGCCACAGATGTGGAGTACTGATCAAGTCTCTTGGTCCTGACTCTCCTTCTGCAAGGGCAGCAAGCAACTTGCTTTGCAGATCATCTGGCACATTTGGGAAAGGGTTGTTGTGCCAGGAGATTGAACAGAACCTGTGTCAGTATTTCATGTATCAGAAAAACTTTTCAGGTGGTGTGGGTGGGTGGGAGTGTCCCTTTACCCTTCCTTTTCTCAGCCTCTTAAGCAGACTGGCATGGCCTGAGACAGATGATAACAGTGAAGATTCTTGGGTCTGATAAGTAAACCCCTGTCAGATATGAGGGTTCAACACCAATGCATTTTACAAGGACTCAGTAAGACGATACAGAAATTAAACCTCTGCATCCCCTCAACTAACAGGTTTTAAAGATGAAGACATTGTAATTATTCCACCAACAACAGAAGTTCCAGCAAACTCATACAACCTCTATGTGTAACAGTTAATTTGGCAGAAACTCCTCAAAAAATGTCCCAGCTTGAAAAGTAATTTCCAGAACTCCAGAAAATGAGACAGAGACTGCTGCTTCTATTCAGCCCTGAATAGAGCTAAAATGTATAAATCATGGTTCATGAAAGAAATATGGGGAGGAGAATTTCACTGTACCACAGATGTCGAATCCTGGGAAGATAGCCTTCAAAAGTTCCACATATTGCTATCACAGTGAGAAAATTCCAGTGGAAAGCAATTTCACACTCTTTATAGGCCACTGTAATCAGCCAGAAAATGAATTAGCATAGCCCAGAGGACAAGGTACTATCAAACATGGTCTTGATCCAGTGGAACACTTAATCTTATGCTTAATATTTAGCACCTGAGCTGTTCCATTAAGTCACATATGCACAAATCAAACTTGTCCTGGCACTAAAAATAACTGAAATAATTTCTAGCAAGTTGTCTGTTGTATCCACTGTTTTGTTCTATTCATGTTGCCCAAGACAATACTCATTTTTCAAGCTATCTTAAATTACTTAGCATATACTTGCCTATTTCTGCCACTAGTGCTTGGGCTGAATGCCATTTACAGTTCAGGAAGTCGTTATGAAAATGTTGATCCATCATATAATATTTTAAAATACTGAAGCATACTTTCTTTTCAATGACAAGTAGAGTATAAATTTTAGAATAAAGTTTCTGTTCTGCATATGTTATCAGGTTCAAAATTCTCTAATATCTAGCTGACATTTTCTTTTTCTGAAAAAAAATTCCTTAGTCATTACACATATTTTGAAAAGTGGCATAAAGGCAATCAAAGCATAATAATTTTCTTTTATCTGGGCAGCTATTCAGATGCATTTATTTTTTTCAAATACTATTTACAACATTTTTCATATGCTATTAGTTAATATACCAAAAAACAAAACAAATTTCAGAGGCAAATTATGAAAATAAATGCTCTTTAATATGCAGTACAGTCCCAAAATCAGAAAAACAAAGAAATATTGACAACTGAGCATGAAATAAAACTTAGAAATCTGAAAACAAACTTCAAAGTTTCAATATAGCTAGATAAAATGCCAGTTTGAAATATGAATAGGAGGAAAAATAAGATCAGACAGTCCTAGGACTTGCTTGAGAATCATTGAGCTTTAATCAGTAACTCGTATCATCCACAGAAGCTAGACTAATAACTTTCAGATAAAATAGTGTTATAGTACAGAGAGGTCAACCTTCCTCTACATGGAGTTAAGGACATTTTGATTCTACCTAGGGTGATTCAAGTCTTCTGAACAATTTAATCTGGTTGCTCCAAGGGGCAGAGCCTTGACAAGGGGAAGGTAAAATGAGAACAGAAATGACAGAGGGGAAAGGAAGACAAGCCCAAAGAAGCAGGACTGTGGCAGGGTGGGAAGTGAGGAGTGTTCTTGGCACTGATGCACCTGGACAAAATACCAGCTACCACTAATACAGATGATTCCTTATTACATTGCTATACAAAATTCTGTCAGGACACCTATAGGAAATGAATTAAAGCTGCAAAATTATGCTACCAAAATGTCACTATTTGCATTCAAATTCACCTGTTACTTCTAATAGCATAATTTCATATTTAAAATATGCATATTTAGTGTATGTACTAAAATGGTGAATAATACCAATACACATTTTTCCTGTTTACTTTCTATTATTTCATAATCCCCTTCCAAAACTGGCATTTAAAGATCTACATTTTAATGAGATTTCAGATTGCTGATTTCTTCTAAATTGAAGTTCAGAGTTTGCACATATTATGAATTAACTAAAACATTGACCTACATTACCTTATCAGAAAAAAAAAAACAAACCACCTAAAATATCTTTATCTAAAATATACAGGGAAATCCAAACCAGTTCCAGTTGTTGTAATCAATTTCCATTTGCAGTGGGATTACAAAACGTTATTTAAGAGACTGCAGCATACATTCATCCCACAGATGGGAACTAAGGGGCTCTTTCAGCAGAGTACTCAGGGAAATATTTCTCTTCATGCTTGCCAGGTTTGTTAAATGTGGACTTATATGTAAACTCTAATGGTATTATTTCTGACTTCCCAGTCTCATATTCCCATAGAAGGCAGCAAGAAGACAAAAATAAATTCTTTCAGATTAATAAAAATTGTATCAAAATGAATATAGCCCTTGTCTTACAGGTTTGCTATGCATATACTTGATCTAACTGAAAAGAGTTTTTGACATTAAAAAGCCCCTCATATTCTAATGAATTTTGTATTAATTCCTTTCTTTAAGTAATTCACACTAAAGCCTTTAGAACTATGAATATTAGAAAAGATGTATAGTTTTAAAAAAATATGAGGTAAAGAGATGAAATCACAAATATATTGGGGTTTTTTGCAACAGACAATAAGATGTTTCCAGATACACACACTTGTGTTACTGCTTTAAAAAATTAATAAAAGACATATTTGCATGCTAAGAAAAAGACTATTTCTCCCTCCTCTCATAAAAGTTCGCAGTTCATCTCACTTTTAACAAGTAAATGGTGAAATAAATTTTTGCTGATAGCGATACTGTCACTGCTGTTTGCATTGCTAGTTTGCAGATTGAGTGACCAACAACATTTACCATCTCTTTTAGCAAAAAAGCAATGAGTTCCATTTTTATGCTGTTTCTCTCTCAGGGTTCATTCCTTAGGCCACTCCAGCATCCCCAATATACACCACAGAGACTCAGAAAAGCCAACCTACATCTGAATACTCTGAAGATTTCTGTATTTTTAAGCATTCACTCATAAAATGCATTGGAATCGCCTTCACAACTCATCATTTTGGTAACTGTAGTCAAGTGGAGACATTAAGTTGCTTTTTTCAAAACCAGAACACTTTGGCAGCCCACTCCAGACAATCAGTAAAGGAATTAACATTGGAGGGCTCACAAATGAGATCTTATTGTACTATGCACTGCAGACCTATAAACCTTATCTAAAAAATACATCTGAAAGAAGAATTTATAGAAGAAAAGAAAAATCTGAATATACAGGAAACCAAGTCAGAATGCACATCACCTAATAATTTCAAATATATTTTACTGCAAACAAATGTGACAGCAGTGCACCTGCACTGGTACCAAGCATGAGAAATGCTCACTCTCAATTGCTGACACAAAAAGTCCCCTTGCCCCGGTTCCAGACCAGTATTTTTGCTAAGGGTATCTACAGTATCTTGCTATTCAAGGAAAATATGACAACACTTTAAGGCAAGAGGTAAAAATCATAAAAGACATCAGAATCTGAAAGCACATACCAAGAGCTAGACTCATGTCTTGTCAGTGTTGGTTGCCCTCATTCTGTTTTGCTTGGCCAGACACAGAAATCTCCAGTGACAGAAGCAGCTGCCTTTGAAGATCTGCTGGGGGCAGGTTTGTGATGTGATACACAAACGGCCATGGTACAAAACACGACCTTTAGCTACTTGGTAATATGACCAAATATAGCCAGAATGCTAATTACTACCTGCAGACTGGTCCCACTTCTAAACCAGCTTCCGGCTTAAATATATGCAAACCTGAGATCTATTTCTAACAGACTGATTTTAATTTGGAGTCTGACCATGGCAGAGACTTCATCTCTTCTCAAGAACTTTAACCTCCTGTGACAAAATTGAACACATTTGCTGACAGAATGGTTTCTGTGAAGGACTCTTGAGATGAACAAACACATGAGGTTTTACTGGAATGACCTGATTACAGAAGGATGCTGATAAATTTTTTGGCTGGGATTTTAGAGCATGAGAAACACTGAGTATGCCTAATCTCCAAATATTTTAGCTATGTATAATGGAAACATAGTTGGGTCTGCATTGGGCTGTCTTGAAATAATTGCATTTGAAGCAATCAAGTCTTTAAAAGGAAAATGAAAGTCAGCAATGAAATTCTCAGTTGAAAAGTCAGATAAGTGAAGCACTTACAATCACAGCAAGAGGTCTACAGACTGCTAGGCAATAGTGTAAACATGAAAGAGAAATCTGGAGATTCAGAGAGGAGCCTGGGAGACCACTTTTGCCACTGATTTTTTCTGCTAAGACAATGGGATCAGAGCAGTAGCTTCAGAGAATAAGTTATACCCAGTAATCATGGATACCCAGGAAAAAAAAAAGGGATAAGAAGGAAACATTTGCTGAACTCAAGTCTGAATTTGACTTTGAACATGAAGAAGCAGAGAAATCTATTCCACAGCTCAGAACAGCCAGACAAACAAATGAACTTGAAGAAAAGGTGAAGAGGGGCTTGAAAGCATTTTAGGATTTTACTTATCCTTACCGTGTTAAAAGAGGGAAAGTTGCCACAATGTTTCCATGCTGAATTGACTTGCAGAAACATAAGAGAAATGAAAAAGAGATGAATAAGTAGAATTACTGTTCAGCTAGTTACTGACTGATATCTTTTTTCTTCCTTTCTACAGTTTCAGTTTCTTCTTAACAGCTGAATGAAATCTAGCCACAAATTCTGAAAATCATTCACATGGCACCAAGGGCCACACTTGAGTAAAATATTATATTGACCACGTAATATGAGAGTGAGTATTAGGTTGTAAAATGTGTTTTGCAAGTTCTGAAAACCAGACCCAAAAACTCTTGCAATAAAAAAAATGTTGGGGAATTTAATTTTTGGAGCATGTTAACAAAAGTAGTGGAAGCAATAGAGAGAACTCAGTCCTGCCATGTAGACTAACCAGTTAAGAAATACATTAAATTGGAATATTCTTATTTGTTATAATAAGACGTTTCACCTGCAACTTTACTTTCAAGATTTTATTGGGGTTTTTTTATTGAAACTCAAGGAACTTATTGGACAAGTATTCACAAACTGCCTGCACAAATTTACGACAACTCAACTGTTCAGGGAAATTAGAGCAAGGCAGAAGTGCAACTGCTCAAGAAGAGTGGGGAGAGAAATAAAAAGATATGTGCTTATTTCTTATTCAGCACTCTCAGCATTAAACTTCCTCATAAAAAATATCTCTCCTTACAAATGCAAAAGGAACACAGCAAGATAAACTCTGGAGAAAGCCCCCTTAGAACAATATGTTAAATCAGTCTGTGTAATTTTTATACTCACTGTATCAGTACAGAAAAAGATTATCTGAGCAATCTGAGAATTCCAGAAGGTTAAACAAAGTTGTTTCTGTACAAAAGTGCAAGCAAAATTTTTAACAGATTCACATTCCTATGTCATTTCTTCCCAGGGATCCTCAGACTATAAAACTGTAAACTGGGAGGAACTTGTCAATTCTTTTGTCAAAGAAAGATTATAAAAAAAGCGGAAAAAAGAAAAAGTAAACATATTTTAATATTTTAACTTTTTCCCTTGCAGTTGAGTTCAGATAGCAGTTATCATAGACATCTGATTTAGCAATCCATATAATTAAATAATATATTTCAAGATATTAAAATTTATTATTTTTTATGTTAAACTTGAGAGGGGATTATTTTTCATTTTTTCATTCTAGGGTTTTTTTTCCCCTTTATGGTTCAAAAATAAAAACATGTTAAAGATAACAATATTTCCTTTCGTTTTTATGAAAAATAAAGTTATCAAAATAATTAGGTGATTCTACGAGCTGGTTGATGAAAACTAAAGATGTTAAGGCTAAAAATAATGAAATTCAATAGTAAAATTGCTACTCAGAAATTATTACATGAATATGTCTTTGAAAGGAGTACATAAAATTTTCTCGGAAGAATAAGATTTTTTTATATTGTTTTTTGTCCCTGATTTGTCCTTCTGGAAAATGTTCATAATTTCACTGAAAATCATATCCTTTTATAAAATGCTTCAAGAGCTTAGAGCAACATTTGCATGTTCTATTTAATTCTCTGGCTTCCTCACAGCAATTTCTGTTGAGGTAAATTACATTTCCAGTGAACGACACAGGTTTAGTCTTCACAATCTTTAAGCTTTTTCAATAATGTTACACTTAGAATGACATACTTGAAAAAATATTAGAACAGGGTGCCATAAGAAATTTCATTCCATGTGAAGAAACAATAAGATGATGTGGGGTTTTTTTGGCTCTGCTCCTGAACAGCACTGATGTCAGTATTTAATACTATATTGCAAACCCAAAGTGAGATTGAAAACCCAATTGTTATGGAAATTGGCATTAAATTTTCCACTTTTTGTCTGAGAAAGTCTTATCAAACAAAAATAAATGGCACATAAGGCAGATATCTTTCTTTCCCCTCCTGCTTGAATATGACAATCCAAAAGTAAAAACCCACTCCCACTGTGCCCTGAACATAAGTGCTTATCAGCAACCCTGCAGTACAAAACATGTCTATGGATAGAAAACAAGACGTCCACAGAATCTGAAACACCACTGGACATTACTAACAAAAATGCACTGAAATAGAGTCTAAGGATCCCGATTATGAAACTGAACCTTACTATGCTGGTCCTTGCACAAGAAACAATCAAGCTTGACAAATATAGACTTTTAAAGTGAATATTTGCATTGTGGTGGTTCCCACACTTTGTACTTACAGCTTCATCCTGTACTTACAGGAACACTGGAGGTGGTGTAACAAGATAGTGGAGCAGACCTATATTTTGTGAAGCAATCTACCATGAAATCTACTTGCTAGGTTTATTTTTTGCTGCTCTAAGCTATATTGAAAAGTGTTTTTTCTATATCAATGTGTAACATAAGAACTGGGAAGAACAGACTTGGCTTTGAATCCCCTTCTTTCCTCACCCCTTTGTTGCACAAAGTGCAGCCAAGCTGTTTATTTGAACCCCAAGCCCTTTGGACAGTCTCAGCTCGACAAACACATATGATACATGGGTACTCACACTCCTTCTCATCTGTTGCTATGGCATTTTGCCTGCTCGCAAGGTGACTGGACAATTTTGCAATGAAAGTCAGCACTGAAGATCAAAAGCTCTCCTGTGGAACAGTGCTGCCTCTGCCATCTGTTTTGCATGATGCTTGACAGGTCCTGGGAAGAATGGATGAGAAGGCAACACCATGTCATGCTTTTACCTATTTTTCCTCACTAGCTGACATTTTGTCCCACCTTTCTTCCACCTGCTACTTGAAAAAATGCAGAGAAAAAAACAAACTTCAGAACAGAAGAGAAAAAACCAATCATCCTCCTGTAACTGAAGAAACTCGCAGAAGTTCCTAGGCAGAGGCTAGCAGATATCATCACACAAGTAACAGCTGCCAGCATGCTTGGGGAAGCAATAAAACAATAAAAAATACCAGAAAACCTACGAGTTTCCAGCAATAGATGGTGAGTTGTGCGCTGATACTCTGTTGTTAACACACACTAAATAATGTTAAATAGTCATGCAGAAAAAAATCATTTGCAACCAAAAGCAATATTTCTGAAAGAAAAGCATTAGGGGAAAAGTTGACAACATTCAGCAGATTCTTACAATCAGATTTCCTGGAAGACAGTGTTGAAATACTTTTAAGGAATTTTTAAAAGGACCAATGAATGGCAAAACATTAGACTAAATTAAATGTCAATTTACTGAGAATGTGTCAGTCAACTCTAAATTCAGGTACATAAGCAGTTGTCAAATGTTTGCTTCTTATCCATTACTGTAAAAAGAGAGAAGGAATATATTACCCTCCATTAAAAGATGGAAAATGGGTTGTCTAAAATTCAAGTTTTGTATATTCTAGTTCTTCTTTCTTACTGAGTAGGACAAAAATCCACAGATTTCTTTTCCTGTTTTACAGCTCTTACTGTATTCTGCTATATTAAAGACAAATAAGTATGAACATTTGTATAATATCTCATTTGTCTGCACATAAGAATATTACAGAGACATCCAATTCAATTTGGAAGGCCTTCAACAACAACAGCTTCTCTGAGTATACTCTAAACCACAACTGATGAAGATTTCCTATTTATCATTCCTGACCCTCTCAGATTTCCAAATGTTCTCTCTGTAGGGACTGTAATGAAGACAGAAATATTTTTCTCACCACAGGCAGTCCCATCGTTCCACCTCCCTAGGTGAGAATGCTCTTATGTTACTGAAGGATTTGCCTGCAAATCGGAGTAGAGAGGCATTTCTTGGGTCCAGATAAACTGTTACTGCAATGCAGCAACTCCCAGCAATGTTCAAGACAACAGCTATTATGATGAAGCTCATATAGCTAGTCCTCCAAAGAACAGTCTCATTCCTAAATTATTTACACATGTTAATTTTTTCTCCCCATGCTGTTACGCATTTGAATTGCTTTGCTCTCATTTATAGCAGTACACATTATGGCTGAGATTTTCAAAGCTATGAATCCCTCAGGTGGCTTTCAAGACCTAGATGTAATCTCTTAGTTTATGCTCATTTATAGGGGATTTACAAAGGAAGATGTTCTTTCATTCCAGCAGGCAGCTTATGCAAATTAGGTTTTTTATCAGATGCCCATCCTTCAATATCACCATTAATTAGCAGACTGGATACTGTGAAAACTGTGAGCAGTTGGTAATTATAATGGGCAATACAGAAGACAGGCTTTCTTTGCCCTAGAAGTAGCAGACATTATATGATCAATACATTTACTGCAAAATATTTCTGGTGGTACAAGGTCTTATTTTATGTTAATACGATAATGAACATAGACAGGAAATTTGATTAGTATTTTCACATGAAAAACTGTAGTACATTTCACCTGAAACCAATGTCATAAAATGTTTGCCAATATATACTGAGGAATGTAAACATTAGCCATGGTGTGACCTAAACTGTGAAAAATTTGTTATATGTTTTTACCAATAATTACAACAACAGATTCCTATGGCTTCTTTGAAAGAAGGATCCTCTTTTCTTTTCTTTTTTTATTTTCCAGCAGGCCCAGGTACAAAATGAATTAAAAACCAACTTGCAATAAAAGTACAGCTTCTCACCACCACATAGAATGGCCTCCTCACTTTGGGATTGTTACGGGCAAAAATTAGTTTTCAAAATAAAATCTGGCAATATGTCCGTTGGTTAAACTGGTTAAATTATGAAAATACTATTAATCACATAGCTCACAGTTCCCACAATTCAAAGAATAGTGCTTCATAGAATATTTAACCAGATAAAAAGCTTAATTTTGTGACTGTAATTGCCATATAAGAGATTTGCTGATTCCAGCAAGGAAAGGTGCATTTCTTTGTTTTGTCACTTGGTGCTCATGTACATAAAGTATAAAAGAAAGGAAAACCTTCCTGTGGGTAGCAGCTGATGTGGGTTTCAGGTGTCAGATTAGCACCTTCTCTAAGTGTATGCAGTGTTAACTGATATCCATTGGCTGTCAGTGCTAGCTGGGATTTTAAGGAAAACCCATTCCTCATGTGAGGCGAGCTGCAAAGCCTGCAGAAGAGCACATCCAGACCCATATTCCTCCCTCTGCTTTACTGCTCCTGTTGGTTTGAGACCAAGGACCCTTCATCCTTTCTAAACAATTACTTATCTAATCCAAGCCACAGTGTGTCTCAGAGAATTGTTTCTGAGTTTTGCTGTTTCTATTCCTGACATGCGCCATTTAAGCTTGTTCCAGTTGCTGATTCACTCTATCCTTTCTCCTTTATTTGAAGGTTTAAATCTTGTTACTACAGCTCTGAAATGTTCTCACTTCATACTTTTCAGCAGTCATGATTTTCGTTCATAATCCTGAGTATGCATATTTTAACAACGAAGTTTCATCTAGGACTCCAATCTCAAGAAAATATAACACAATTAAAGAAATATATCAAGCATATGATAAGGCTTAGTCAGCTATAGCTCCTGTAAGTATACCCAGCCTTGGAAAGTAGGAATCACTACCAGTAACACACACAAGGTCTCAAAATTTATGAAAATGGTAGGGAACAGCTGTTTTGTTAGAGCGGTCTCAGCAGGTAAATACCAAATTTGGTGGTGACACCAAAATTAAGATTTTATTAAATCATTTAGTAAAGACAAATCCAAGAAAAACAGGAAGTGGTTAAGAGGGAAAAAAGAAAGCAGAATAAGCAGCAGTAAAATAAATAGGTCATGTAAATGTCTTAACAGTTTTGCTCTGTTAAAATATCTCTGCTAAATCAGACAGAATAACCTTGGCATATTGCATTATCCCTGAGAGATGGATGTAAGAAGACATTCAGAAACTAAGCCTTACTCTGCATGACAGTACAAAACTGATAATACAATCAATACAGCTTCAGGGTACAAGAAATTATCTGAGCGTATTTGTTAAATGTGACTTCACACATGGAAGTGTGTCAGAGAGACAAGGAGAAAATGAATTTGATATACATCCCTGCAGATATATGCTGATACACATGCCTGCAGAAAGCAGACAAATTGAGAATTAATCTGAATTCTAAATAATGTAGAAAATGAAACACCAGAGAAACAATTTACTTATGCCAACATCAGCTAACGCATACATGAACAATTTGAAATAACTATGAAAAGACACACTATTACCATTTCATTTCCCTGAGGCAAGTAATGTGATTTAGAAATGCTTAACTTTTCCTATTAATCTTGATGCAGGAAAAGAGAAAAAGTAAACACTCTATTTTATAGTGTTTTGTAGTTATAGCTAAAGTCAGAGAGATTACAACATTCACTTGCTTATACTTCTGTCCCTGCACTTCTCAGTCACCACTCTCATTTTCATACCAAGAGTAAAATTTTCCCTTTTCCCTCCATACTCAACAGTAAAGGTTTTCCAGCTCTTCAGCCACGTGAGCTGAGTTTCAATCATGTAGCACTTCTTTAGAGTCCCCTGATGTGGCAGTGACTGTAAAAAACAAGCCACATGCCTGAATAGGTGTGCATGTGACTCCAGCTGAACCCCTTCTGTCCCTGAGGAGGGGAGTCTCCAACTCTCATCACTCACAGCCATTTGGCCACTGCCCCACTGTTTTAAACAAAAGGCAACAGGCCAGCTGGAAGGCTCTCAGGGTTGGGATCCAGCTTCCTGGCTGGCAAAAGGACACACACATGTAGCTTATATTTTGGATGGAGGCATTCTCCAACACTCACGTTGGAACAGTGATGCATTAACATATTCCAGATTTGCTGGAGTAAGGAGCAGGAGCATGGCTCTCTGTATGTTAGCAACTGGGAGAGCAAATCCAGAGCTCTGGTCACTGAGCCAAGCCTAATTCTGTGTCTTACATTATACTGCTACTGTCTCCTCTTATTCTGAAAAATTACACTGAAAGAAAGTCATATTCAAATGTCTGCATGGAATTTATATGTGCTGCAAAAGCCTGCTAAGTGGTCTTGTTCATGGCAATGTTTGCATCTCAGTCTTCAAGTAGTGACATTCAGAGAAAGTGATAAACAATCACAAATAAGAAGAGGCATCTCCTACCAATCACAGATTTTTCCGTGGGTAACACTGACAGTGCAGTAAGCCTTAATTCGCTCTCTGGTTTTTCTTGGTTTGTTTTTTCTTTCCACACAGAGCATACAAATTTACAACACCAGAGCTGAAATATCTGTTTGCAGGTGCCACAAACACTGCAAGGATGTCAGGAGAGAGACTGCGAGGTCTAAGGATGCTGCTCTCCACAATGTTCCAGGCAGTAAGTGAAGGACGAGGAGATAGATCAGCCCTTTACAGATGCTTTAGTGCTAAACAAAATGCAACAACAGAAACTCTGCTTCAGAGAATAAGTGTGAACTGTCAGGGATGATGGGCTGGATGAAGTAAAAGCCTTTCTTTCCATCTATTAACTTGGTGATAATCACAATGAGGGGAAAAACAAAAGCTGTAGGCAATGCCTATGTACTATGTGGCTCATTCATAAAAGTAGATTCCTGTGCCAGACACTTTAAGAAATGCACTTTTTCTTGTCCATATTCTGGACAGATGACACAGACTATCTTCAGGAAGTAAATGTGCAACTTAATTTTGAGGAATCAATTACTAACTCAGAGCAGCAATGTTGCAGAAAAGTTGGAAGAAAACTCTCTTTCCCAGAAAAATGTTTGTACCTAATATTATTTCATAGTTCAGTGTTGTGAAAATGAGCGACGCAGATTCCCCAGGGAGGAGCAAAGGAGAGCCCTTTATTGCAAAAGCTGGGCCTTTTTAAGCACTTAGCTGGTTATCAGTTTACCTAGTTTTAAAGCATAACAAGCATAATTCAACCACCCACCACACACCACAATGTGAACACATGACAGTCACGCAGCATGTTTTTCTACCCCTAACTCAGCTGTGTTGCTTTCCCACAGTCCTTCTGTACGCAGCTAAAGTAACAAGCCTGAGCCATGATTTTACAAATGCAACAAGGCCTTCATTTTATAAGGTTTTACCTATATGCCACAGTTCAGCAAACTTTAAACTTTTTGATTCTTTAGAAAATCCTAAAATCTGCACGGGAATTGGTATTTTCATGAACCATTACAACCAATGTAATAAATATTTGCATATTTATAGTGCAGTTAGTGAACTACACCTCTGAAAAATGGAAAATCCATTAAAGATCTAATATTTCCTGGTTGAGAACCTTACCTTTGTTAAAAGAGTAAAACAGTGAAGTGGATGATCTAGCCATAAAATAAATATAGAAGTTTCATCTACCTTAGATGCTCATTTGGCATTGATCTTAGAGGTTATAAAAAGTTATTTCAGCTTTCTCCCTTCTCTGCTTTCTTCAGCACAAATTATTTCATTTTAAGGACTTTATCACACAGGACAGAATAATGACATATCCATGCAAAGATAAATAAAACTCAAATGAATATAAATATTGCTGCACCTCGGTTTTATTAGCACCAAAATAATAATCTAATAGGTTAAAGAATTTTAAGAATAGGTGACAACAAACTCTGCTAATTTACAGGAAAAAACAATGCAAATTCAGGCAGGGGAAGGAAATTAAAAGTTAGTGTAAAATTATACTCTAAAAAGAAGTATTATTGATACCACCACCATACATTGTTATGTCAAAACTGCCATTACAGAGAATTCTCAAAGACATGTGTATTAAACAGATGTTTGACCTACAGCTTTTTGAAAAAGAAATCCTCTAACAATTGCAGATCTTATTTCTTAGCAGACCAACACAAAGCAATCTTAAAAAAATCATAGAAATGTCGTGAGGGAGGCCTACAAGTTTGTCTTATGAAGAAAATGTTCTGTTTTACTGAGTGCTTTGTCAAGTTAGTTAATTAATTAATTAATTGACTGAACTCCCAACTGAAAAATTCCCTTTTATGAGTATTTTTGGCCCTGTCTTTCAGCTTGAAGTATTTTATTTTTTTTTATTTTTAATATCCTGACCACAGGTGGTGGTTGCATATATAGGGAAACAAAACCTTTTACATTTTCATTCCTGATCTCAGAGACTTGGGAACACTGCATATAAACTTGTCCTCCACAGAATCATTCACAGAAGGGAAGCTTGAATGCCTACTTGAATTCTTCATCATTTCTGGGAATATGTATGCAATGTCTGGTGGAGCCAGAAACACCTTTCACTCAGCTACAGGAGAATCAGAAAAGAAACTAGATTCAGAGACCACTGAGTCCACTGAATCTTGTTTTCAAGAACATTGGTTAGGCCTGTTTTTACACTGTCTTGCCTCCTGCCTTGTGGAATAATGCTCTATGACCACTTAGCCAGTGAACTTCTTAAAATATAGCTGACCTCCCTGCTCCTCATACCCAGTACAAACCCCGCTTTAGGCACAGTGACAAACTTTGGCCTTTTTATTGTGTCAGGTGGTAGAATAGATATAAAATATTAATTCATGTTCAAGAGCACGGAAAAGCAGTGTATTGTATTTAAAGCTGATTTTGAAGAGGATATTATATGACACCCATGAATTCTTTCTATTGTCTCCAACAAGAATTAGATTAAGCTATTTGGAGTCATAGCTGCCATAGCTATTGTATCATGAGGAAGAGCATCTGAGTGCTAATGGATAACAACATTAGCATTGAAAAAGAGTGAAAAGCACACATAAGGAGCTCCATAAATTTGTTATAAAACCCATTACTAAATGTTATTTAGCATTTACTCCTGAGGCTTAATGTTACACTAAATTAATAGTGTTATGGTTTCTATTCAACAGATTGCCTTAAAGTATTACATAAAAGATTAAAAACCACACTATAGTAACAATGGGAATCACTTTTAATCACGTCAAGAAAAACAATTTTTGTTTAATATCTTTATTTTGTACCTCAGACCATACATTATAGCCCAAAGCATAGTCTCAACATCTTGTTACTTCTTGAGTTAGCATCAATGTATATGAGTAGCTGCACAGATGTCTATAGATAATAATTGGAGAATAGTAAACATGTAAATAATAAGAGAAGTCTGGCACAGCATAAAAGTCCACAATGTTCATTAATCGTTAACTTCAGTCATGTGGCACTGTGCTCTTTAGGGTCACCAAGCAAGCTCGAAGGGAAGGACTGTCTCACAGGAGGGGAAAAAGATTTTCTGTCTTGATTTTGTGTCCCTTGCTGGTGGTGTTCATGGTTTTGGGCATGACTAGAGAGTTTGCAAGCCTTCTAAAGCACTTGGACAGATAAGGAAAGAGGACAGCAATATCCAGGAATTAGACTCTGAAACATTCAGGCTGTCTCAGTGAAAAGATGTCACTACTCCTCCTCAATTCCAGTTTAGTGATACTTTTACTTCTCAAATAAGCCCGACAGAACTGTTAGAGACTGACAGGGAAAGCCTCTTCATTCAGTCGACCTCCCAGTGTCTTGCTGCGTGCCAAGGCTATGCCAGCAGAGTCTTCTCTCTATAATGCATTCCTTCCAAAGCATGTCCTCTGATGCATTTCCAGCCCCAAAGCTACTTATCTTAATAAAGAACTATCCCCTGCTCTCCTCAGCATCAGTATTGGGGTCTGGTCTATCAATCCCTGCTCCCTCCTGACTAAAATGTCAGTGGTTTTCAAACCTCACTGAAATTACTGCAAGTGCTCCATAAATATAGAGCAAAGAATCTGAACTAGAAAGAACTAAGTAAACACAGAAAAAACCACAAAGAAACAAACAAATGAAAAAAGTTTTGCAATAGGAATATACATTGTAACAAAACTAATAGTTTTATAGAGATTTTTTGCAAAAATTAAATTAAAATGTATTTGTTTCACAAGTAATTTCAGCAGTAATCTGTAAGCTAGGATTTCACTATTAAGCAAGACCTTCACCAGGAACACTGCTGTCACTAAAGGTGGTGGCAACCTGGGCACAAAGCTGTCCTTTCCAAAGTTGCTGCCCTTTTGTGGATTTCCTGTGCTGTTTAGACCACATTTTTATCCAGATCTTAAATTAGGGACTATGCCAAAGAGCTCGAGAAATGCTGGCATTGCTATGGCACAAATAAGCAAACTCTGATTGGACCAATGGGGATCAAAAAGAGACTTCAGGTACTGTTTAAAACATAAGCAAAGTATTTACCGCCTTTACAAAAGAAAAAAAAAAAAAAAAAAAAAGAAGAAGTGCTGCCACAGTGTTGAGTGTGATTTCTGTTCATAAATTTTAATTCAGTCTAAAACCCAGACTGACACTGAAATTCACAGCTTCCTCTCCTGGACATAAGCTGGTTGTGATTCCTTGAGTCACTCTCTGCTTTCCTTGAGCACAGGCACAACAGCAATCGAACGGCTCCAAGCTGATCACAAGTTTGGAACTGGCTACCTCCAGCTGCAGTTTTGCAGGATCCCATGACAGCCACTCTCCATTCTGCCTGTGTCCCTCTCCAGCATTTGCTCATACATCAACATCTGTATCCAACACATCTACACTTCATTTTGAAAGTAATTTCAGGTTTTTTCACTTTCAGCTGAGTGATATCTTGCTTTTACACTATGCAGCATGATGCACTGCATGACATTCACTTTTTAATATCACCTAAAAATATTTTGGTCTTTTACATTCTAATTATACAGATTCATATCCTCCAGGTAAAAAAACATTGGTGATCCTTAATAAACGTGGGCTCTTCCAGTAGTAGAAGTTATATAAATTGAGTTAAGGTGCCTTTGAGCTAAGATGTGGCTAATATTGAATGCCCAGTTCATACTGAGGGGAAATCTCATATGATCTGGCCCATTATATAATATAAATTTAATTTTTGTCCAATTTATTTCAAACTAGTTCTCAAAGTAATGAAGTTTTCTCTGTAAAGTCATTCAATCAATTCAACTTCTCTTCACCCCCAAGCAGACAGCCACAATCACACACGAGAAAAAGAAATCCCTTTTTCTGATGGTTCTGATGCTTTCATTTTACTCATTGATGGAGTTATTCTGGATATAGTGTCAATCATTAGCTTAGATTCCACTCCTCTGGAAAATTTCAACTGTAATTTTCTTACTTTATTTAGGGAAAAAGCTGCTAAAAATGCATATTATTTAACCTTAACAAGAGTCCCCAGAAAGCTAAACAGAAGGATACATTTTGTATGATGGAACAGAATAGCCCATGTCAGGTGATCTGAGAGCAAATAAAAGCCAAGAACCCTGAGGTTATCACTAACCTTCAGATCTTCTTACATAGACATGTATCTGATTTTAGGGGGAGGGGAAAGTAATTTAGGTCTCGAGAGGTTTACATTTAATTAGTTTTTAATCCATTCCTACACCCAATGCCTCAGAGGATGATTTCATCTTTAAATACATCTAATTGGATGTATTTTAATTGACAAAGCCTACAACATGCAGAATAGAACTACGAGGAGTTAAAGTACAGTTTTATATTTTAATGTGTTTATATTTAATTTAAAATTCAGTAAACAGGGTTTCACTCTGCTGGAGTAAACAGGTGAAACCCAATTAACTTCAAAGGGACTGTTCCCAGTGTGTAGCATATGTGAAAGTTGTGGATGATTAGAGTCTAAGGACACCTGCAAAGTGTCATTATAATGTCAGTGAAAAGAAAATATTTCACACTCCTTCTGCAACACCTCTGAAAAACTCAAGTTGATTGTGGGAGGGGAGGGATAATTGCTTCGCTGTTCTTTCATTTGATTGAATCACTAATCTTGAATTAAATTATTAATCTTGAATTAAAATGTTAAATTATAATAAATATAGATACGTATTTGAGCAGCAGAAATAAACTGCTTTGATAAATAGCATCCCGCCCCCCCCCATGCTGTTAATTCTATGTGAAAACATTTCAGAAATACTGGTAACACTAAATATTGGAAGTGAAACTGAGCTTCTGCAGTCTTACACAATTTTTTCTTTTTGACATGGAAGGACATTGCATGCACTCATGTGCATGCAGTTTTTGGAAATTTTGTGTACCATTTAACGAATTTCTCAAATGCAGAAATGTTTTTAGTTGATAAAATGTGCGTTGCAGAAGTTCAGTTTCACCTTCAATATGAAGTCTAGCATATTCTGATACAGTGGAAGCAGAATGGCTGCTTTTCCATCAGACATGTAAATAATTTAATTTCCTCATTATATTTGCTTTTTTGATGATAGACTTTGATTTTTCATTTTTACACAAAATTACATCACCAAGTTTGGAATAAACCTTAATTGCACACCAATATTTTCTGCTGCCAATAAAGTTTGTAAAATTATGACAAAACTAAGATGCTTTATGACTTTCTGACCAACTGAGACTGTGGACTATGCACACAATGCAACACTAACATGGCAGAGATTCCTGAGCAAGCCTTTATGTCTACACAGCACATCCAAAAGGCAACAGAGCTAACTTAGTATGGTTTTGCTTATTTTCTATGATGTTCTTCTGCAGTGTGTATAAAAAGGCTCAGGCAACTGTCCAAACGCTAGAAAAGGTACTCAAAGTGTTTCTGATTCCCTTTTATGCACAGGAAAACACTAAAAGCCTAATATAAATATTAGTAAAGTATGAAGGTATCACATCAAAACCCACTGCCAATGCACAGTAATGGTGCCATGGGGAAATTCTTTCCCCAGACTTGCAGTATTAGGATATAGCTGCTGCTCTGCCAGCCGAGAGCACCTGCCCCAGCTCTGAGTCCAGCCTGAGTGCACAGAGTGTAACCATGACAGCTTTGGGTGTCAGTGCTGAGTGCTTCAGACTCTGGCCAGGAGTGCCAGCTCTGACAACAGCCACGCAAGCAGCTGGAGAGACCATTCCTGTGTATGAGGGGAGGGAGCTACTCAAGGAGCAGCAACATTATTATGTCTTGTTCAGAAAGTAAGTCTCCCACGGAGAGAAATGACAATTAAATGGACCTACATAGATGTTTCTAGACTCTTTATTACATCTAAAATTAGCACAGGTTTTCTTAAATATAAACCACAATCCACAGCACAGCATAATTTCAGATGCTCTAAAGATGCTTTTTCATCAGAAACAGGCAACTCCAGTTATTACAGTGTGACATGCTGGCTAGCACCAAGGAACAGCAGAGGCAACCCTTACTCATTTCCTTGAAAGGGAATCATTCATTGTAAAAATATCTGTGTCTGACAAGAAGTGCAGTTGTTATGCACTGGCATTGAGTTCACTTTGAACTCCAAAGTAATAGGAAAAAGGAGACAAATTCATAAACGACAAAAGAATCAAACATCAATTACTGGTAGCAGCTTTCTGAAGAACTTTGTTAAACAGAATATCATAATCTTAACTGAACAAGAATTAGGGTGAAAATTGCCCCGATAAGGACATCTGAAACTCATCTCAGTATGCCAACAAAAATGAAATGAGAAAAATCAGAAGATTTAAAAAATTTGCACAAACTGATATAATAAAATTCAAATGGTGGATTCTTTTGAAATGGATGTGGTTTTTTACCTATAAGTATTTAGGATACCTTTCAGGGGAACTGAAATATTTTAATAACTTGTCAGTCTTGAAAAGTTAAACAGAGAACAGCTGACTATCTCCAGTTATCCTGTTGCTTCTAAGCACACCTTTATGACATATCTTATTACATAGATATGACTTAATGACATAATGTAGAAATGGGTGTAGTTCCATAGTATCTAACACCTGGGAGTCAAATGTCTTCATATTCTTAGTCCACTGCAGGCACAAGATCCCTCACACAGGAAAAAATATTCCAGACCTGTGTCCAATGATGCTACAACTTCCGGTTGGAAATACCTAATAAAAGTTTGAACTATACATGTAAATATGGACACAAGCATATCATTGCCATATTTTTGAATAGTGGCAGTTGTGAACATTTTTCATGACACGTTTCTTCTGCTGAGTATCCTTGAATTCTCTGATTGGATTTGCTAGATTTCTATAAATGTCACTGAATAAATCACAATACCAGACCACATTATGTGAATTTTTGCCACAAAATTAACTGCCAGTAATGAGTAGCACATCCTGCTTTGTAGAAAAATAGACAGATGGTCAGTTAATCTTAGGCCTTGGCAAAAACCTAAAGGGAATACTGCTAAATAATAAAATAAATGAAGACATCAAACCCAGCCCTAGTTTGAATATGAAAATTAAACTTTATTCATGTTATTCTTATCCAAATATCTTGAGTATATTACACCAAATAAAATTCTCCTGGGAAGAATTCTTTCAAGAATAAAATTCTTCATGTTTGCTCCAGTAATTGCAAAGTAGTATTGATAAAAATATGGAAAACAGGGAAATACTTGAAAGGAAGTCACCTATTAAATTTAAAATGTTCTCTAAAATTTTACTGACGTGCTGTAAACTGTAAAATCAGACTTAATTTCATTTCCAAGAAGGTTTGAGAAAAAAAGGGATCTGATATATTAAATACAAAATTTTTGTAAAAACTGAAAACAAAGTGGTGTTTTCATTCTTTCCCAATTCATGGAAATGTTGATAAAAAATACTGGGAAATATCAAAATGGGAAAAAAATATGCAAATACTCTGAAAATAGAGTTTTTATCTCTTCTCACACTGAAAGCAGGGAGAAGCCTGGAACACATAGTTTACAGTAGGGACTTGGATAACTGTCCAGCCATATTTACCAGAAACTTTGGGTGTTGCTTTTCTTAATTTGAGAAAAAACACTCTGGCAAAGAGAATATGAGAGATGAAATTTCTCGCTGGACCAATTCACACAAAACAAATGTATAATCTTTGTCCTTTCCTACTATTAATGAAAACAGGCACCAACAGGCTTCAACTTGATGAAATTCTTAAACTACTCACAAGTTTTCTTAAATTCTGACCCCTTTGCTGCATATTTAAAATCAACCAGTGGCTGCTACAGTTGTGTGTTTGTCATAGGATGTTGCCATTCAGCCAGATTTGCATATCAAGCAAAAGAGGTGGAGTAGTTTAATCACCTGTTCTGGCATGCAAGAGATTAATATTAATTACAGTCTTCCAAGTGTCATTTAGCTTCTTAGCTTTCCTGGTGCTGATTATTTTATAGCACATTTGTGCAAAGAGCTTGTTTTACATTTATTTACAGTACTTGAAACCCTGGAAACATGTCTTGCGTGTTTTGAATCACAAGCCACGTGATCTGTGGGATGCATCAAACATAAAGTTGGAATCTATTTACCACTAAAATATGCCCTTTAATATAGTCTCAGTATAGGCATATCTTATTTAAAGTCTCTGCACAGAACAACGTGAAAGTCTAGAATTAACAAGCAGTTAATTAAAGTGCCAAAGTATATCCATCTAAGAGACAGAAGACTAAATATCCTAAATTAACTTAAGATTTATAAGCAGTTCTTTGCCATTACCCTTTCAAATTCTGAAGAAACAAGTTAATGCCTGAATCTGCAAATTGGGTAGAGTATACCAATCTCTCTTCCAAAGTGACTATTCTATCAGGGACTGAGAAAAAAGTAATCAGACAAAACCAGCACTTTCAGCTTCTCCAAAACCAGGGCACAAATAGTGTTTGGTCTGTTTAAACACACACAGCAACAGAATACTAATTTCAGAGTGGTTTCATTTCAGAGCAGCGGCATTTCTGCAATTCATCTTCTAGGGAGTCAGAAGACTTAAAAAATATTTTAGAACAGTTTCTAGCATTAGATTAAAAAAACCAGGATATGTAGTAACAAAATCCAATGAGAAAATGGTTCATGTCATAAATAAAAGACTAAAGAAGTTGCCCTTCATACAGCTGAAATGTCAGCAGGGAAAAAAAAACCAAAACCAATATTATAAATGGGGACTGTAAACCAAATCTGGGGATATTGATGAGGTATGCAAATCACTTTTTGAGACACTGCAGGGTGAAGAACTTGGACCTTGTGTAACAAAGGGAAATGTTCTCTATTACAGAGTGAATAAGAAGATAGAGGAAGTATTACCAGGTATCATAATTTTAGGTTAGCACAGAGAAGATTGAAGTGACACAGCAAAATTGAAGGGGAAAATGAGATCTCTACCACTGATGAGAAAACTAACAGCAAGTTTAAATTGCAGCACGAAAAGTACAAGACAGGCATCAGGAAAAGCATTCTCAAAGTACAGAGAGGTAAGGAATGGAACATATAAAGTTTGTAGAGTTTCTTACACTGAAGGCTTTTATGGGCAGATTCAGTCATTGCTGACAGACATTTGCAGGCACAGTTCATGATGGACTCAAGTGGGATTTCTTGTCACCCTGAAATCTGAGAGCTCTATTTCTGTCTAATTCCCCATCATCCTAATTAACATCAGAATAAATAATTCTACTCTGCAAACTAAGCAGATACTTTAAGTCAATAGTATCAAATTTTAAAAGTCTTGCTGTTCACATACAAATAAACTACATATGCATTTGCATGTATAGATACAAATACATATTTGACCTACATGGAAATAAGATGGACCCTAAGTAGGGCTGCTATAGATAATCCTTGCCAACCTCACTGGTTTCCTGTAAGACTCCAGATAACTTTTCTGAGATAAAGTGCATATGCTGAGGTGAAGCATTGATAAATTATCTTTTTTTATTAAATTACAGACTAGACTTGTCACGGGAAGTTCTCTTCTTTGTTGTTCACAAATCAAACATATAGGGAAAAAATCATACCTGAAACGCCCCCCAAAATGCCAACACTCAAGTAGATTTTCACATGTTCTTTTCTTCAACAATGCATACTGCAAAAAAATTAAGAATACTCTTTTACAATTTTAACACATTAGAACATACATTTGATGAGAAGGCAAGATAAAAATGCAGCTTATGAATTAGTTAGACTGTTTGGAGCCACAAAAAAAAAATCATTTGACTAAATTTCTTAATCAATATGAAAGAAATAATGCAACTACCAGCAACACCTGGCTCAATAATATTTAAAGTAGTCTATAAAGGACTTGAAATGAGCACATGAACTGCACTTCTGCCTGTAGCATGAGTTATGGCTACAAGGACAGCACTAAATTCTCTAAGGCGTATCTTAATTGTTTGATGTAAAAGGAACCTCAAACATCTATCTTAAGTGTATAGGTGTGCCAGTCTGGTATGTCTCCTGGCCATGCCAGCTTTGCAAACTCTATAATGCCACCCTTCCTATGAGTTTCTCATCTCTGCCTAGTGTCATCTTTACAGCTGTGGCAAAGTAGCAGGTGGTGGCTGCGTCCATCTGCCCTCACAGAGTCCATCCCTCTCGCTGAGCAATCACCGCTCCACTGGGAATGGTTGGTGAGAATGGCAGGGCAGGTTTCTCAAATACAGGTATCTCTTGCTCTGAGCATGGACACTGAGGCTCAACAGTTGGCACATAAGGCTTGGAAAGACATTCTTACCAAGAGATTTCTTCCTGTCTAGCCAGTGCAGGAAAAAAGCATTGAGCTAATTTTTGCCATCCTTCTTCACATTGATTTTCATTCCTTGCAGCTGTCTTTCCCAGAGGATAATCCATAGTGATTCTGAATCTACCCCTGTCATACAGACTGACTTCACAAAACAGGCATTCCCTCCTCTACAACAAAGTCAGATTTGAGTTTTCCATGAGCAATCCCTGATGACTGGTATTTAAACAATCAAGGTTTAATAAAAACAACATCTCAGATAACCCTTCTTCCTCTAAAACCAGCAGTATAAATATTTGGAAAACTTGGTGGGTGTTCGGAGTGTAGCAGAATACTGTAGGAAGAGAAAGACTGAGAGAAACTGGCAAAGATGATTAATAAAAGTTTATGAAATAAATAATGCCTAAGGGTTAGCTGCTGCAAAGATAAATTGCCCCTAGAGGAGACAGATTCTAGTTATGGAGAAACGAGCTATCACTTTTGGATAGCTTAATTTATAATAAAAGAAACAAACTTCTGAGCCTAGAATTATTTATAGAGAGATATTACAAGAAATATGTCTAAGCTGTTAATAATCATGAAAGAGAACAAGGAGGTGTAATGGTCAGTTATCTATCAAGACATAAAATGGGATGAAATGTATCTTTCTTTTTAAATCAGAAGATTTTCACACACTAGTTATATAAAATGAATTTCAAAGGTTGGAATATTGATTGTCTTCGAATTGGTCAGATTATCATTTTCATTCCTGATGGCAGTATGTCATTTTTGAAAGAACGCTACAGTATGTAGCAGAACAACATCAATGAGATCTGTGAAATGCGCATTTTCAAAGGCTGTTGATTATAATAATATACTCTCCTAGTCAAAGTGAGACCTGAAAGTAACATGCTGTGGAACAGGCACGATGTTTTAACCTATAAAGCATCTCAGGAAAAGGTGTCCTTTGCTCTTTAACTTGAAGCAGATCTCCCAGACACGGGGAGGAGATGCAGTGCATTTAGCAAGGCCAAGAAACTCTCACAGGCCAAAGCACTGCTGGCCTTAGTTTCTTTTACACAAGAAACAAAGCCCAGGGTATTCAGATACCTTCTCTGGAGCACCACACAGCCACCAAAGCCCTTGGCTCTTTCTCCTCAACAAGTTCAAAGTGGAATTTGATAGTGAAATGATGGTTTCTTTGTATGTGCATATTTCATTTGTTGCACAGATGCCCACAGACAGAGCGGTTGTTAAACAAATATAATAACCATAATAGGGAAACGCTTTTTAGGGCAATCAGGCCTCTCAAGCAGCATGGCCAAGGGCTGTCTGGATGGTGAGAGGAGTCACCATTGCAGAGGTCCAGCTGGATCGGGAGACATTCCTGAACCTTTCAGCACATCAGCTCTTCTGGCTATGTGAGCATTTTGTGGCGGAGGGTGATCTGATCTAAGATCACAAACAACAGCTCCTACTAAACTCTTCAGGCCATCAGTCACCACAACTTCCCTTCCCTGCTCCTCAACTCCCACCCTTTTGAGGAGGTCGAACTCCCAAAACAAGTGGGAATAAATTTCCTCCAAGAAACTAGACGTTTCCCTCTTCTCTCCCTGTGCCTGGCCGAGCCTGAGGTGGGCAGGGTGGGAGGCCCTGGGGCTGTGCAGGGCTGTCGCAGCCCGTACTGCTGGGCAGCTGGGGAACACGATCAGCCATGGTGTCTTCTGAAGACACCCTGTGAAGAAAAAATGGATTCAGCTCTTTAGTCTGTTGCATTTTTGGAGCATTTAATTTCTTAATACATTAAAAATAAAACAATGAGTAGCTGACAAGTTATTTTAGTATGATTCCCTAAGGTTATTACCATTCTGTCTGACAAAATTAGGGAAAAGTGTAATCATTGCTGAAGGGAAAAAGCAGTCAAATTTCAGAAAGCTGGTGATAGCAAGTTAGTTCTGGATAAAAATGTTAAACTTTGTAATTTACTTTGTAAAATTACTACTTTGTAATACTCTTTCCCCAATATTCACGATCGATTTCAAAACATAATATGCCAGTACCTGTTCTTATGAAAACATAAAGATTGGGAACACAATGCAGGAACACAGATGTCATGGTAGAGGACTTCGCTGACCTTTAAGTAATAAAAGCATAGCCTTTTATTTTAATAGACTCTGGCATTATTATAATGCTCTCCTGGTAAACCACAAAATGTGAGTTATTACACATTTTATCCAGGTCAGCTGTGTTAGGATGAGGATTTTAAAACAGCCACAAAGAACTTCAGTAGATTACACAAATCATATGAAGGATTTGATAGGTCTGAACAGCAAAAATAATTATTGAGTTCTTTTAAAGGACTTATAAATGCAAAGTGTGAATGTAATGATTATATTAAAGTCAAAAAGAGAAAAAGATTTGAGGATTATTTTTTGAGCTCCTTGAAGTAAATTTTCTTTTCACTTTGAAAGCAAGATGACTAGATTAAGACACACCACAGATAAAACACCTTGCTGGGCAGGCAGCCTCCAACCAGTCATCTCTGCACAGCACACTCGTGCACTGTGTTAAAAAGCAGCTGCAAACACACATGCTAAGGGAATCACAGTCACAATCTTTAGCATATTAATATGCCTCGTGTGATGCATTAGGAAGGCAAAAGTTCAACTCTCAGTCAGATCAAAGACATTCTTGTTATTTACAGTTCTTGGTGTTACCATTTCCCACACCAAGCAGCCCTACTGGAAGTAGCCCTCCCAGTGATTAGAAAATTGAAGCAGCTTTTAATCTTGAATCCCACCCCACCAAGGGTTGCACTAATGGCTTGCTTAGATTAGCCTGCTGTGCGACATCACAACCCAGCACCACCTCTGTCACCTCTGCCTAACTCTGCTGCCACAGAGTGCTGAGAAACACCCTTGTTAACTGATGCAGGAAGGAAGCAGAGAAATAAACGTGTTCTGACACAGAAAAAGTCCATCCAGCACATATCTTCTGCTTCTGGAAAGTAAACACCACCATGTTCTCATGGAAGAGAGAATCATTTTAGTGTGAGTGCAGTGAAGCTAAGCAATAAAATGGGATGTGGCACTTTGCTTTTCTGAAAATCCTGTATTTCTTTCTAAATCAACACAACTAGTGAATGCACAGGTTACACAGGTGATTAGGAACATCTCAGTCTGTTCTACTATATTAAAGCTGAGGTGAGGAGTAGTGTTGACATAGGTGGCAGATTGAGCAGTTTGGGTATGATTGCAAATTCTGAATTAGTTGTTTTGATGCAACTAAGTTGTCAGCAAGACAATCACCATATACACAGCAAAAATAATCCATTCTTTGCAACAACATGTCCTTCTAGATGCGGAATGGTTTGTTAACTGCTTATCTTCCGTTTGAGCTGGACACCCTTTGATGCAGTACCTAAAAGCAGGAGTACTGGAATAGTTTCACCAGAAAATTGCTGCAAAAGAGAAGTTAGTTAAGCACATGTTAAGTGTTTCTAACAGAGTTAAAAGCAAGATTCAGCAAAGATTTCATATCACAGCTTAAAAATCAAGACTGTGAAGCAAAACTAGCTGGACAAAAGTGTCATAAATTTTACATTAAACTACCTGTCTGACGAAAAACCCCAAACCAACAATTAATGATCATTTATGGTAAGTGCTTCCTACTTAAAGGTTATCTATTACCTCTGTGATTTTACAGCCTGAAAAATGCATCTTATCTATCTACCATATTTCAATACCCCTTCCAATAATCTTTTTAAAGTACTAAGAAGGAAACAAAGTGCAGTAAATTTGAATTAATGAGCAGGAGAGTGTAGAATGCCTATCAAGCTGCATAACACTGCCCTTTCAGAAGCAATCCTGCATCACAAAATATCGTACTCAGCCACAGAAATCTTTGTTGCACACAAGATCTTTTACCTGCATTGCTGTCCACATACATTCTGTCCTTGGAGTATGAGATCCAGTGAAATTAGAAAAACCTCTGAAAAACTTCAGATTAGTACATATATATGTACTATATGTACATATAGTCCTAAAATTCATATATTGCAGGTATCTAAAAGACCCATCTTCCTCCTGTCTTTCTACATTGCCAGGGTCTATATGGAAAACTCCCCCAGTCTTCACACCCAGTAAAGCCATGCTATAGATGTCACTTTCATTCAGCCCCACACACTTCAAATATTTGCCCAGGATATATCCCATGTATTATTCTTATAATATCCTTTATTTTTTACTAGATACAAGCAGTAATTGGACTGCATTTTCTAGTATGCAACAGTGAAATTTGTAGAATTAAGCCACAAAGACCAGACATTGAATCACTTCCCTTGTCTCATGGCTTCCCTCAACATCTCCATCTTTGTCTTCAGACACCCTGTGCATCACACTTATATTTCTATAAGTTCTGAAAAATCCAGGCTGAATTCCAGTATACTCTTGAAGGTAATGTCAGAAATAATGTCAATGTTTTCTCTTTGGAGGAATTCCTCGCTAAAATAAATGAAAAGGTATTAGAAAAATTATCCCTCATTAAGAGGTCACTGCAAGGCATGGAAAAATGCAATATTGAAAAACTGTCTGTCAGAAGGCTTATTACACCAGTGTACAAATACCAATATACAGCTTTATCTCCCCACTCCTTTTCTATCTGTTGTCCCTCATCTTTTACTTCAGACTCTAAGGAACAGAACTTTTTGCGTATGCAGTAGAGAATCTGGAAAAGGACAACCATATTTGTTAATATTACAATATAAGCATAATCAGCAGATGCTCAGGGAACATTTTCCTGATATGAACATGCAAGAGGGTTCCCAAGCAATCCCCACTTCAGCAAAGCAATTAAGAAGAAACAAAAATCTTCTGGTTCATACTGATCACTGACCCACAACTGGAAAGGAAAAAAGGAGGGTTTGCAACTTATTTTCCTTATCATCAGGTCGCACAAAGTAGACACAGAACAGTCCAGCATAAAAAAATTTAAAACTCTCCTTATTATGGGACAAGGAATTTGATCACGGACAAAAAAAAGGAAATTATTCAAGGCAAGACTCCCCAAATACAAAATAAATTTTAAAAAATTAACCAAACCATACGAAGCTTAACAATAAGACTGTACTTTTTTTACATTACAGAAGATGGTACCAATTATTGCCATAATAGAAATTTATTTATGACTTCCAGTTTCTTAAACAATTTCTTTTTGATAATGAAGCCCAACTGTCGCTGAGTAAGGCTGTGGTATTTTCACTAACAAAGTTGGTGTGTAACAGGCAATTATTACTACAGTGACAAGACTTAATACATATTACAAGAGAATTTCAAACATTCAATGAAATGTCAAGTTTTGATAACTGTCTTCCCCAAAAGAATGTTAATGCTAACACTTGTGGAAAAAAATAAACTGCCTGAAAAATCCCTGGTTTACTTCATTTGGTAGGCTGAGAAATCCATCAGCACAGCATGCCAGCATCATGGAAAATTAATGTACCATATATTAGAGTGAGAGACCACAATATGTTAAAATTTAATTAAATGGCCATGTTTCTAGTAAATCCAAACATAGAACTACTTTTTATTTTGCAGCCACTGACAGGAAAGTACTCAGACATGCATGTGAAAATGCATAACTAAGCAAAAAGCAACATATGTTGTATTTAAATTAGTTTATTTTCTCCCCAGCTTTTCTCCCTCTGGCACAGAACATTCAAATTGCTAGATGTGAACTCTCTTTTATTCAGCATTTTCCATGGGTTACCTTGGAATGGTCCCCACTCATCTAACTTGCTCTTATGTATGACTTCCATGGCATTTAGTTCCTCTTTAGATTGTAGGAAGCATTTACTGGGGTACAGTTCAGAACTTTAGAGTTCATTTCAGAGATCATATGTGCAACTAATCCCTGAATACCTTGAATGTGAAAAAAGAATTCATTCTGAAGAAATAATTTCATATCCCAAAGCTTCCAGTGTATTCTCTCTTTCATTGAAATTATTGAATGTAGCAAGATTAGATTTGTGGAACTGAGAACAAAGAACTGTGGAAAATGAGTTTCTTGGTTTATGTGTTTAACAAATCCAAATGTGTTTTCATACCCTTCAGGCCCTCATAATAGATGAATATTGCACAAAAATGAACCTGAAATAGATTTCTACTCACGCTTGCTGTCAGTCACCTTCCAGCCCAGCTTGGTCTTACTGCTCATCTCTTCTCCTTTTACTCCCTAAATGGAATATTAAAGAAATTATGTTAATTTAGTAACTCTGAAGTGTCATACAACAGAACTGAGACAAAATTAGGTTTTTATACTCCCTGTTATCAACCACAGGCATTTTTGCAACATCAAACATTAAGAGTTTCAGTATTTAAAAATATTATTGCTGCAATCATTTGTTTCCATCTAGTCTTGCATCTTCCAAAATTTTCTGATTGGAAAGAAGGACAAAGTTCTCATATTCTTATCTTTTCATAGGGGTAAGATTAATGCACATAGAAAATCTTTGAACTATGAATAAATGGGTGAGCTTTTCCTAAACTAGGTTATCACTATGTAATGGTCATGACCTCCAGTTATAAAATGAAATTCTTTCAATAACTGCCATAATGGTGCCTTAAGATGCCTAGAATGAATTTCTTTAGTTATCTCTTAGAGAAAAAGAATTAAGATGATTTCTTATAAAGAACTTTTCCGTATTCCACATGATGAAAATCCCAAGCTCTGCCAAAAATTACCCTTCATTTCTCCTTATCTTTCATGCAATGTGTTTTAAAAGATTACACTTTCTTTAGCATTACTTGATATAACCAGAAACCCTTTGGGCTCAATTCCTGACTCCTAACTAGAAATGGAGCATGATAACACTGAATGTATAATTTAAAGATATATTAGTAAAATACACGTTTTATTAGTAAATATTATTTGTGGCAGCATTAATTTTTTATGCATGATAATTACAGAATTAAATTTTCTCTTCCATTGCTGATGCATGTCTCTAAATTAAAATAGAGGGAAGCCTCAGAAAATGTGAACTGACACCACTTCATTGATTTTGTAGGTTAATGTTCAAATCCAGTACCTATCAGGTCAGTTGGTCTGGTGTTCCTATTAACAAAACAATAAATGTTTATAGGAATTATACAAAGGATCACATTAATTCCTCCTTCACCCTATTGTCTCACCCAAATGATGTTTGGCTCTGCTGAACAAGATACTTTTTTAAACAATTAGAGGTTAATACATTCCTGTGAAACTCCAGCCTTTTTAGAAACAACATTAGTTTGTTTTTCTTCACAAGTTTCAATCTAGTAAATAAAATAAAATAAATTGACATGATAATATTGAAAAAAAGCATTGCTACTGAAAACTTAAGGAAGAACCTACATAGTCTTGTTGTTCCACAATTAAACCATCAATAATATTAAAATATTCCTATGCTATATCTGGATTTAAAAATTTTACCACTTCTAGGCATCATATTAAAATATTATTAATTTATAGTGAAAAACCATAATAAAGGGGAAAAAAACCTTGAAAATTGAACTTCAGCGTTATTAAAATAATTTTAATTTAGAAATTTATTTCTGCCAAGATCTTCATCTTTCAGAAACATGCATTAGTATTTCAGTTGCTTTAGCTTACTTGTGTTCTACATAAACATACAATGTCAGAAGAGCAGAAGAGTCAAGGTTTTCTCATTTCTATTTTTAAATTATTCTCAACTTTACAGCTGCACCAATGGCTTTTGTACTTTAATGAGCATCAGGCTTTTGTTTGTAACAGATCAGGTGTAGGGGAGATGATAAAAGGGATTGAAAATTTTAGTTACAGCAAGATATGTTGTTTAGCCAAAAATATATTATGCTGCAGTAATATAAAAAATGTCACAGAAGAGCCTTTATATAACTCTTCAAAAGTACACGAGCTCATCTTTGCACCTGCCTTTCTAAGGGAAGGTCCTATAACTGAAAAATCTCAAATGAAAATGTAAACTTCTGTTTCCTGTTAGAATCTTTTTCAGCTTGATTTTTAAAGGATAGGAAGCCACATTTTAAAATCCCAGGTGAGGCCTCGCCTGTCCTCTTTGTATTTTGCTCAAGAAAAACTCTGCTGATCTTATTCTTTTGCAGCTTTTAATCTGTTTACATACTTCTTCCTTTTAATTGTAAAAATTTGTTGCATCTTTAGAACATGTTCTAACCTATGTTACTTACTCATTGCAAAGTATCTATGCATTTCATTTTCCAGAGCAAATACAAAATAAAACAAGCAGCACTGGCAATTGCAAAATGGAAATGATGAACCACATGATAATTATCCTTAACCAAAATTTCTGCACTGACATTCAAAAATGAAGTTTCAAATGTTAAATATTCTATAATAAAAATCAAATGTATGTGGAGTCACTGGGAAAACCTATACCTCTTGGTTAGATATTGTACATAAAATTAAACACAAATAAGGTCATACCTATGGGATATTTCGTGCCTTTACCCTAAATTAGGTCACATGAAACACACAAAAGCTATTTATACAATGAATGCAGAGCTATAGCTGACTTTCCTCTAGGCATAATACAAGGTGCCTATAAATTTGCCTTTCTGGTCAATCCAATAAAGCTAAAGGTCATTGGATAATGCAGTCCTTTGCCTCAGTTATGGTCTTCTATCACTGGGAGGGCCAATGGGGCATGGACATGAGCAGCTGAAATATTTCACATTGACTCAAAAGAGCTGCAGGTGTAGAAGAACCTTCTTCAAATTAAACTTTAAATGACTTTCCATTGGTGCTAACTTCATTAGAAAAGCAAGGAAACAGGAGGGTGGTAAAAAGTCTACAGAACAACACAAATTTACATACACCTTTTCATTGTTACAAAAAGCTTAATAACATTGAAGTTACAGTAGTTACATCGTCTTTTCTTTAGGTATGACAGTGCTTCAAAATATTTAATTTAATTTGAATAAAACAAATTTGTTTTGTTAGAAATAACAAGGACCATGGTGGATCATTTCCATTTTTATCTGGTCAAGTGCTCTGGCATGATGAATAGCACATAATTCCTGATTCAAGTGCAAAACAACTCCAGCCTTTGTGACCAAGCAAAATTTAGAAGACATGCTTACTTGATCAATTTGAATAAGCTGGGTATGAGTCTTCTTGGGAAGAGACAGTGAAAAAGATGTGCTAGACAGAGTAGAGTTATCTGAGATTGGTATTAAATATGGTCATAAGATTGTCAAAAACTTTATTAATGTTAATAACAAAGCAGCAGAACACATCAGGAACCAGCCAAGCTTTTGCATTTTATACACACCCCTGCTGAAGTATATCCCAACTAGACTGAAAAAGGACATCTATTAGAGAACTAAAAAGTCCAAATACTGTGTAGCAGGAAATCCTACATTTGATGAAAAATGTCATAAATGAAACCAGAAGCAAATGAATACCATTAGCATGACATAATGTTCTAGCTTAGATATTTTAAAAAATCACATTGGACAAAACCACCCCAAAAATAAAGCAATAAGAAGAAGCAATCTGACATAAACAAACAACAAAACAAAGAATCCAGTCTCAAGGAACACACCAAGAAAATCTGAATTCTGCAAAAAGCAAGGAATAATTTCAATATCAAATTCTTGTGTCGCTAACTACAAAATTGCGTATAACTTTCCTGGTCATATTTTGAGATATTGCACAACACAAAAAAGTTCTATTTCATGTAATTTTACTTCTCATCCACATCACCTGTTGTAGCAGCAGGTAGTCAAACAATTGCAACACACTAATACCAGATTCCCTAATGTGACTCACTGGAGATCACTAACGATACTACTTTTATCCTGGTGGCATAAAGGTAGCACAAAAATGGAAAAAACCTGCTCTACATGGAAGGCAATATTTTGAGTCTGAGAGAAAATACCATATGGAAAATTGTTTTCTTCTGCGTCATCATCAAACAATTTCTAAATGGTGTTAAAAGCTTCTTATGATTCAGAGATAATTTTATAAATATTCATATACATGCAAGTACTCCTACATTCTTCATGCAATTGCTAATCAGCTATTTATTTTAATTAATAATCACATATTTAGTTAAATTGCTAGTACGCATTGCTTTTTGGAGGCACCAGCACAAATTTTAACATAAAAATTCTACTAAAGGTTTATTGGAGGAGTTTTTTAAACCTTGTACAAGATGCATCTTGTATCTGTAGCCCATTCACTAGGTCCATATTAGATTTTTCATCCAGGTTACATTATCATTTAACATCAGAGCATGAGATTTTAACGTCTGTTTTTCTGAATGCTTCCCTCAATCTCTTTTGTTAAGATAGATGAGGTTAATCTGTATTTAACCTTTTTATTTGACCATAAAAATTCTTTAAGTTTTCTGTTGGAAAACAGAAAAATAGCAGGTTAGTCTTATTCTACATTTCTGCATTTATTCATTTATTATACATTATTTCCATGATTTTGAAATAATCAAAATAAAGGTTTAGGACTTGTGTAGACACCTGAAGAAAACAGACGTATTTGTAGGAGTGTTTAGATCCCAGCAGTTCCTATTTTGCTCTGCTGTTAAAAATATTTTTTAAAATTTTGATCATTCAAATTCTATATCTAGAAACAATAGAAATACAAATTTCAGTGAAGTTCTACTTGTAGGCTTTTTCACATGCTAGGTAGAATACAACTGCAAAGAAAATGAAACAAAGAACAATGCTTCATGGAACAGTGTGTGTAGCTACAAAGGATTATAATCCAGATGGATTATTTTTTGTTCCTGAATTAGTTATGAAAATATGGTGGCACACCACAGCCACACAGGAATAATGAACCTTCACAAAGTGGTGCTTTGTTCAGGGAAAGAAGGTTTTGCAGTCATAACAGTAATTAATTCTAAGCCAGAACTAATTTTCTTCTTAGTTGTTACCTCTCCTCTTTTCTTTTAATTTTGCCATTAGAAATGGCAAATGTTTTTCAAGTTCAATGTCACCATTATAGGATATTCAAGTTCATATAATTCTTTTATATTTCAGATTAGATTTATTGTCTTATTTTTTATGCTTCTGTGAATATAAAATATTTTCTAACCCAAAAAAACCCAGCAAAAAGCATTTGTAACCTAGATAAAGGCATAACCAGGAAACGTGAGTATTTTTATTTATCATAAGAAATTCTTAGAATCATTGTTTTCAATTGAGTGAATTAATTGTAATCTGGAATAGATATTTATAGTTGATCATATTGCAGGTGGTATCTTGGGGTAGTCTTACTTAATTTTTATATTAATAGATTTTAGGATGGTTGTTACTTCAACCAAATCATCTGTCACTGAGTGTAAAATGCTGGACAATATCATTAGTGCAATTAATTAAGCACCTAATGCATTGTGAGGAGGATATTCAATTATGCCCCACTGGAATTGCACACCATGAGTGTCTTAACCAGGTCAGTTTGAAATGCTTTTATCCATCATTACAACATCATTCAGTGCAACAGAGAGACTGAACTAAATCATCCAGTGACTATTCAGCCACTAATTTCCTATTTCAGCCTTGTCTGACATATATATTAATATTATTTCTCGATTTCCTCCTTGAACATGCATCCCATGGGAACATTAAATGCAGATGTGGTACAATGGTTGGCTTGCAATAAAAAAATAAGGCTACATTTTAATGCAGTTTTACCAAGAGAGAACTATCACAAAGAGCTATCTAAAGGTAGAAAGCTTTAGCCAATACTTCATATCAGTTTAAAGGCAAGCAGGTTAGTTGAATGTGTTCATCAAAACTACTTTGAGACGGGATATTATTGTTCTATCCTATTGCATAAATCTATGAGACTTGAAGAGTTTATTTCACACCTTTTCCAGAAATTATTAGAAACCACAAGAAGAAAGAAATCACAGAAATTTTTAACAACGTGAAGATCAAAGTGGTTGAAGACATGAAAAGATTTATATATCTGTTGACTGGAAGAAATGTAGGCTGTAATCACCAAAGTAAATATTTCTGAATAACAATCACGAAAGTGGTTTAGCAACGACATTTAAGCTTTTACAGATTATGCTGAATTACAAAATTGATTTCTGCTTTGTGTGTTACTTTCCAAGACTGCCTGAGCAGAAGTGGTGGTTACAAATTTTCTGGTGTAAATGTCTTCCACCCCAAATGTTTTGCCAACAAAAGTCTAACTCCAAGAAATTCTTCAGTGTGTTTATTTCCAAAATTGACTACTAATGAGCCCTACTACTCCCAATAAACATCCATATCTAATTTATGGCTATATTTTAAGATTTCCTGTTTAAAATTTTAAATCCAGTTTAGGACAGATAAAAAATTCTAACTTCTAAAATAAAAATTAAAAATATGAAGCCCTACCTCACAGAGGTATCTTTCTATTGTTTATTTAATCCACCATATGTCTCATTTAAAACAAAGTGGGTATCTGCAGATGTGTGAATGGAAGAACAGTGCAATGACAGCTTTGCATTCTGCTGCTACCAAACTTTAGAGAGTAACATGTAACACATTGAGGCACTTTGTTTAATGACAGGTAAAAAGGAAAGAGTTGAGTTCAAGTCAATTCAAAACTGGTTTTTAATTATTTCCTTCTATAAATGGCTTTATATTTCAACTAGATGGTGCTCTAAACTATCCAATGGCAACTTTGAGATGTCCGACTTTTTTTGGAGCTCTTCAAATGCAAAATGCCCTAACCAGATATTTAGTTCTCAGGAACACAAGACATTTTCCAGTTAACATGCTTCTTAATCTCTAATTCTGTTTCTATAGCCGTCACTCCTAAATTCAATAGCCATGAAATCTGCCGCTGATTTAAGAAAAGGTATTGTTACCATCTTACCATGTGCTGATTTCAATAGGTGCAAAGACACAGCAATATTTCTTAATTTCCCCAGCTCTTTCTAGAATATTTCCAGACAAAGATTTGCTTTCACTTTTTCTCTTACATTTCAATATTATTGTAGATTGAGATTACCTGATGTGCTGAATCTGAATTGACCCTCACAAAAAGTATAGTGAAATTATACAGGAATTCCAGTGACCTGTATATTTATCAACCTCCTCTGCACTCAGTATGCAGATCAGCATACCATGTACTTAAGGCTCTAACAATCAGAATTACTAGGAGATTCTTAATTAAAATCTCATGATTCCTATGGTTGCTATGGTAACTCAGACTAAATAAAATAATTTGAGTGATACTACATCAGCACTCTTTGTTGTTTTTAATGTAGGTTTATGATTGCAATCACTATATTAACAACTATGCTTACTTTATTAGCATGATTTACTTCTTCTTGGGAATACAGCCTTAGGGATACATTTTAGGCTGCTTATGCTCCAAGCAGACAGAATTCATTAAATCCAGGCACTAATATCAAATATGTTCATGCCATATAACTGACCTATAGATATTGAATCTGCTGGGGGTCTGATGACAGAAGAGTATATTTTCAGTATAATTCTGATATTCTGCCTCCTCCTGCATATTTGAAAAGAACTGAATATCATGGCAAGTGTCTTATATAAAAGTTATGGTAAAAATTAATGGCAATTCCAGTTTTTAAAAAATAGACCACATAAATGTTAAATTTACGATTTTATGTTATCATGCCACTCCATTGTGCCTGTGACACTGGTTGACAATTTGACAGTTCACTTCTACACAAGTGACTTAAATATAGAGATGAAGCTGTATTGATATCACAGAATTTGACTTAGTTTTTTGTCCAGTGAGAAATTAAATGTCAGCTTCTGTGAATAGTGAAGATACCCATGACATGCAGCTTAGTGGTGGAGGAACAGTGCAGATGAAACTCATTGCTTTACACTCAAGTTACATTGTTAGCAGCTCACAGCAGTACAGATGAACGTGAAGGATGAAGCTGAACCATTACATCCAAAATTAAAGCCTGAGCTGTTCATGGCATGGCGGCCTCTCTTGGATTCAAAGCAACATGAATTCCATCCAAAGCTAATATAACTAAACCACCATTACGGAAATTGTTAGGTATGACATAGGTTACATTTTCTCCTAAGGTTCAATCTATGGTTTGCTTTTCTCTAACCCCGAAGAATCTTATAAGTTGTCCTAATACACACACAGGTATAAACAGAGCAGATCACTCTGTCACCAACCACCAAATCATAAAGCACAGTATCTATTAATGAGAAAACAAAATATTGCAGGTGAATTCCAAAACACTGCCTGTCCTTTAAACAACTTTTGATATGTGACAACATATTTGTCACTAAAGTAGCAGTGCACTCAGTCGAAACTGGCACATAATTATCATTAATAATGTTACTTATTAGTGATCGCTTCATTATGGGTCTCTTAGTTTGGTTTTGGTTGTTTATCAAGGTCATTACTCTTGTGCTGGAGCAAAGTACAGGCAGCTAAAGAAGCCCATGAGAATTAGAACTGTAAAAGATCAAACACAGAAACTTTAGAAATTTTTGCTAATATAGTTTTCTGACATCTTTTAAATGGGACAATTTATCTTGTTGGCAAATTTCTTAAGACAAAGAGTTACTTACTAAGACAAATGGTTACTTTTCCATTTCTCTCTAGATTCTTCAAACGCATAGACATTTTTGAATCTCATCAATACTGAAAATTCCACAGCAAGGCCTCTGGGTGAAACCAATTAAAAATCTCCTTCAGCTCCTGAGAATGATTTGAACTATGGTTAATTCTTCCCAGATTAATGTGCTTTCATTGCTCATTTCTTCACACACAATGAAAGAAAATCCTGTTTATAGAATCCTATAAACAGGATTTTATAGACTCATACATAGCAGGATGCAATAAATATTCTGCACATTATGAATTAGAAGGGAGATGGCAAATATATGGTGCTGGGTGGAGGCTTGCTATCAGGTCAGCAAGTAAACAACCAAGTATCTAAAATTTGCACATATTTACCATCAGAATTTTTGTTTACTCAAACAATTTGAAGACAGGTTTGTGTAGTAAATTAACACTTATCACCACATACTGTTTATTCAGTATATTTGATTAAACATTTATGTCATTCAAATATCAATCAAATATATAAATATTTGCTCTGAGCTTCAAATTTAGTTATTTTTCACAAGCAAATCTGCAAAAATTTCATTGAGATAAATGCAAGTGCTCCAGAAATGAGAAGAAAGAATAAAATTTAATTCCTTCATCTATTTTAGAAGCAAGTAGAAACTTTAACTAAGCCGCAGGGGGGACTATGATTTTGCAAAATGTATAATCAATGTTGCCAATGTCATGATTTGAAAATTTACTCAAGCTCAAAGAGTCAGTATGCAGGTTTTACTTAAATAAATCTATATTTTCTCAAGTCAAGAACAAAGATAATTTAGTGTCCCATTTTTGCTAACATTAGTTATCCACATGCTGTAGTCAGGTAAGCTTAGAAATTCCAGTTCGAGTTGTTCACTTTCTGTCAAACATCATAGGAAATACATAACACTTTTTGCTTTCTATATTTACAGGTCATTTGCTTGCTTGTTTTTGTGACAACTCAGGGTTGGTGACAGTCTGCCCTTCACTTGAACAGATCCAATGTTTATTAACAGCAGCCTGAATGCAGGAGGTCAGGGGTGAGTGGAACAGGAAGATTCTCATCCTTTTCAGCAGGAAGCAGTATATTGCAAACAGCATATCAAATATGTAACAAATCCTAACATTGAGACTGCAGCAAGAAAAAACTACATTCAATGGAATATTTTCCAGAGCAGAATCAAAATGTAGCTCCTGGCAAACAATATTTAGCAAAAAAAAAGACAGCATTTTTCTAAATGTCACCATATGTATTTTTAGACATCTGTTAGTACCAATTAAATGAAATTACAAGTTATTAAGTCAAATGAGATTTTCCTGTTATTCCATTCATTTGCAATGTTATCTCCTCCATACTTGATTCAACGACAGTCAATCCAGACTATATTTAAAACAGAAGCAAATGGCTGTTCTCTCGCTGTGTTTCTGAATTAAGTCTGGAGTATGCACATCACATGTTTTGAAAAATCATTCACACGGAAGTGTCACATTAACACAAATAATGGTATAATTGAGATGTTGTCACCTCTTACCACTGACACAAAAGTACCAAGTACCATGCAGCAAATTTTTTTCAGTAGGAAGTACACTCACCAGCTCAAAATAGCTAATTTAGAGAGCTCAGGGAATTAAAACAACCTACTTACTTTTTTAGTGTAACTAATCAGCTAGATTTTACATTCCACATTGTTGTATTGGAAATACCTAAGCGGACCAAAATGTAAACAGTGTGCCTCTGCAAACACATTCTTTTGGTTTCCAAGAACTTTCAGGAAAAGTGTATTTTGAAAATGGATCCTTGTCTTCTGTTTAAACCACCATGTTATGATTATTTACATCCACCAAAAACATGGATAGTTGACAAAAACACAGATAAAGGAATTACATACACATAGGATTCCTATCCCCCTGTGCATCAAATTCTTTAACCTCTTCCAGTGCTGCAGGAAAGGACAGGGCAGCCAAAGAAGAAATAAAATGGATGCTACGCAGCATGGTCTGCAGAGCTCATAACTTGGAATTTCTGAAGAAACTACTATGCTGTGTTTGTAGAAAGAGGATGAAAAGAATTAAATACAAAAGTACTAACCTTGAAAAACTGGGCTCTAGCAGGAGGTATAGACTTGTATCTAAGGGTGGAGGAAAATAAACTATGAAGTTTTGATTCGCATAAGATTGAAATTGGAAATGATAAGTATGAAATTTAAATGAGTAGATTTTGCTTTGGTAGGAAAGAGGAGAAGTAGATAGTCAAAAAAGACCAGTTACTAGAAATTAGACCGACATCTCCAGTGCTGATTTTGGGCATCCAACTTGCATCTCCAAAGAAATGCAAACAGAAGTCGATTCATGCTCTTCTGAGATAGAAGGGAGCTTTGCCAATGAGATGAAGCCCATAGCCAGGAGAAAAATCAAATCTTTACAAAGAAAGGCTTAAACTGTTCTGCCAGAGCCAGCTTCAGTAGGAGTAATTTAATTGATGTTAATAGTACTTTAGCTGACAACTCTGCAAATTAAGTAATGAAACTGTTTCATCTGTGTGCGTATGAGGAGTTCAACATTTTCGTTCTATCCCATTCAGCTGCTCACATTTTTGGTCTGAGTATTGCTCTTAATCTCTTTAAATCTGTGACTTCTTTTTTGCATAATAAAGTAAAAGCCAACTGTAATGTGATAAGACCTTCTTTTTCTTTGACAAAAAGAAACTTAGGAATCTGCCAGTATTAGGTAAAACCTTTTGTTCCTTAAAATTGCTGTAGACAAATTGCCTACTGCAAAAAAATATTGCCTGCTGCTCACCAGGATTCCAATTCTGAATGTATTTTAAATTTTCACTGAGAGGTGACTTCATCAATGTCACTATAAGGATGCTGCTCAGTCTCATGAAAAAAATGAAAGGGAAAAACAATATTGTCTTCATAGTTTCTTTAGTCAACAATTTTCAGAAGCTATTAACAAGTCTCCAGGCTTAATTTTTAAACCTCTTTCTGATAAATAGCTTAAAAGTATTCAAGGAAAAGTGTCCAAGTAACCTAAAGTTAAGTTTGGATATACTTGGACATTGAATGAACTGGTACAAAACAAACCACATTGAGTGCTGGTTTGGGTTTGTTCTTCAGTGTGAGCAGCACTTATGATCAAGCCATGTGAGCAGGCAGAACTAGGTATTTTGGCTTCATAGAAGGCAGCAGATGTCCTCTGATAGATACTGAATTATGTTTGAGCTGGGGACAAATAGATATTCTGAATCAGTGCTTAGCTGGTTTATCAGACAATATAAAGAAAGCGTTATCATTTTCACCATGTCTAATATGTAGCTGTGTCAGTATTCTAAAGTCACGGGAGTTCTTATCCTTTGAAACTTTTATTTCTTTTTATTGGGAGTAGTTTTAGAAGCATTTCCTAAAGCAGAAGTCCTGTTTGTCAGTGCTGACCTCAACACATGAACAAAGAAACAACCTAACAACATTACTGAGACCATGACTGAATATATGTAATGACTCAGCAAAACAGAATGTAAATTAGAAATTGAAAAGATGCAGGAATAGTTTATACAAGTGAAAGAGAACAGTCTTAACATTCTCATAATTTTTAAGAAACACTCCTTATGTAGCTGTCCTAAAAGCCTGGCCCATTCTCATATACCACAGGTTGCAAGGATTTCAGAACTTTCTCCTGCTTGTGAAAATCTCTGCATGAATGTGATAAAACACAACTCTGCAATAAAACACTGCATTATGGCAGAGCCCTGCTCCACCACCTACTCATTAATAAACAGCTGCCTTAAAAATGAGGTAACTTGATGCTTTTTCTTGCCTCCACTTTGCCTTTTTGGGGGGTAGTAAATATAGGAAAATTAATTTCCTGTACAGAATTGTTAAGTGGGCTATGTTTTGTTAAAATCCTGCTTCCTTGATGATCCCAACACATGCCTAATTCACTCTCCAGCCTTAGTTCTTGCTTTGAGTTTAGAGTTCAAACTTAGTTACAATGAGGAATTTCAGTCAGAAGTTTATTTCTCTATAAAGTAATTTAACTTCTGTTTAATCGAGGGTATAGAGTAGATGTTGTCAAATTCATTTAGTTAAGAGCAGAATACAAGAAAAGAAATTTATTTGACAAGCTAATAGTTTTCTCAGAAACATATACAACTGCTCCTAACAGCCTTTTGTCACTAGTCTTTTATTTGAATCTCCGTAGGTGAGAAAGAGGCTGTCTGGATATTTCGAACTAGATATGGCAAATGATTTTCTTCTGTAAACTCAGTGGGTTGTAAAGGCTGTTACATGTCTAGTTCACCATGATAATTATGCTGACAGAAATAGTTCCTTCAATATTTAAGCCTGTTTTAAAAGGAGCAATAATATTTAAAAAATGAGTTCTGTGATGTTTTACACAATTCTGAAGCTATTTCAGTCTGCATGTCTAATGCATAGGTGATGTATCCTTGAAGCAGGCTTGCAAAGTCTAAGGTAGTACATGTCATGGGAAGAGAAATAAGCAAAGCATTCGTTCTACACCACAGGCAGTGACACTGTTGGCATGGCTGATGGTTCAAAAGTACATTTTTCTTGCTATTATTTCATGTTTGCTGGAATGTTTATGATTCTGCTTGGTTTTATATCGACAAATTTCACAGGTATCTTGCAACTTCCTAAGAAGAGGTATTAATCCAGCTGTGTGCTCCTTGTTCCTTTCAGAAGACCTTTAAACTAGTATTAATATTGCAACAACAGAGGGCCAGAATTCCCCTGTCTGCAAATACCTACCTTGCCTCACATAATACCATCTCTTTCATGATGGTTACTCTCAAAAATTAATAACCAAGAACTTTGGAAATGGCAAACTCAGATTGGTATGTCATGGCTCTTTATAATCCAGTGCAGGAAAATAATGGAAAATTTACTCTTATTTCTATTCTGGGCTGAATGGGCACTTCCAGTTCACCAGTTTCAACCTGTAAATAGGAATTAAGGATTCACTACAATAGAGAGGGAGCACGGGGGAGTTGTGATCCTATAGTGATCTGTCTTAGGCATTCACCTGTGGTTGGAAGGGGAGTGTGGACCCTTCTCCAATGTCCTCAAGAGTAGATGTGAATCTGCGTTCCTTCACAACAAATTAATAAAACAATGGTAAGAATGTGTAGCATTTCCTCCACAGCAGTAAAATTCATAACCCACAGTTCCTATCCCCATTCCACAGTTGAATTTTACTATACTATTTCAACTTATAGATTCTCTGCTGTTATATGTAACCTGAATTCTGTTACAGAAAAGAAAAAGTCAAACCATACATTCATACAGACCTGTTGAAATTTCTCACCTTATAGGTGCTTTTAAATATACTCCTATTTCCATTTAACTATGAAATGGAAAAATCCTCAAAATTAATAATTCATTTTAGAATGACATCAGCTTGTTTGTAAAATACAAATTTTCTTCTGCCTAAATACAGTGATTCCTGGGGAGTGTTACACACTTTTGGATTAATGTCAATTCTTTACCTCTTCCTGACTCTGTCTTGACTTTTTTCCTTTTGTCCTGGAGCTGTACCTGCCTGTCAAAGTACTGAGCTGCAGCTTCTAACACCACCTCCTACTTTTTTGATTTATGCTATTTTCTTCTCTTATACTTGGTAATAAATCTTTGCAAAGAACAGTACTCTAGCCACTGACCAAAGTTGCCACCTTCTTCATAATCACATTTATTCCGTTTCTAAGATAAGATCTGGGACACAAAACAAAGGATAAAGGGGCCTTTAAGCAAAACACTAAGACAAGTCTTCTCTTAAATAATTCCAGTATTTATGTCAGGTAGCTGAGGGCAATAAAATGAATGAATCCTAAATTATCACAACCTGTTCATGTTGTGCCTCAGTTGGGACAACTGTCAACCCTCCGCCTCAAATCCTTGACTTATTTAAAAGTGACACTACTTCTCAGGTGAACCAAAAGTCATAAAATCAAGAAATAAACTGCACTTCATCATAGGCCAAATCTTGGAAAAGACAGGAGGAATACCTAGGGGAGTGCAGTCACAGTTTGAGACTTAGAAATCTCTGGGCTTTTACCCCTTCCCTTCCACCATCAGAGTGCGAGTTAGGAGAGGATTGACAAGAATGAACTAACTTCTGGATTACCCTTGGTTTTAAATTAATTGATATTCTACAACATAATTATCCCACTTGCAAAGGGCACTCTGTTAATTATTTTTGTGTCTTTCAGTATGATTCATTCCAGGGTCATATTGCAGTGCATAAACTGGAAACACCAGTGTGTTTCTAAAATGCAGTGCACTGCCAGGTGGATGTACTAGCATATTCTCATTTCACAAGGGCAGCAAAACACTTTATTCTGGCTAATTACATGTGTGCAGAGGCAGGCTATACTGTTTCTAATGCTACGTAACACAGTATTATTTCATGCAGGATGGACCTGTTTGAACACAGCTGTATCCAGCATGTGATGCCATTGTGTCACACAGACATTCTCTTGGATCTGCTTTATGGGTTTTCACTATTTCTCTACTGCTGTAATACAGAGGTTTAGACCCTTACCAAACATCTTCCTGCAACATCTTGAGAAGTGTTTGGTGTAATACTGCAGTTTCAGAGACAACAGCAGATGAGACAAAACCCTGGGGATAGTCCAGCACGGCTTTCCATAGGTTTGGATTGTAAAGTGAAAGTTCTTGCTATTTTTATGATAGTAATATTTCTCATTAAGTAGCCAGCCAGTCTGTGAAAACACGGCAGCAGTGTATTTGTTGTATGACATTCTATTATTTAAAAATTCCTGATTATCTAGGAAAGAGCTACTGCTATTTGCTCCAAAAATGTATGGCTTGCTGCAGAGGCCTGTACAAGCAGCAAACTGTAGAGGTTTATACATAAACTTGCAAACAGAAAGAACAGATACTATTGTTTTAAGAGACAGTAGAAATATTTCAGTAAAGAACTCTATCACTTTCATCTGACAGATGCTTATTTTGGGAGCTGGTACTACACATATCTTCCCATGAGTGGAGGCCAAACTTCTCTCCCCTTCAGGACACTATTTTAAATAGGCAGTTTAATTACTGCCTGCATTCACTAGTTTTCTGCAGGGTAGATGCACTCTGCAGTTGATTTAGGAATACTGAGCCTTTGGCAAAGAGCAAGCATAAAATTATCTTTGGAATCTTGCCCCTGGAAAGTATTTCTAGATACCTGAAGCAGATAACTGACAGCTTTATCAAAACTTGGGAATTTGCCATGATCTAAGTATTGGAATTACTGAGCCTGTCCGTAAAAGGCATGGACTTTCTGATGGGTAGATAAAAAATGGGAGCACAGAAATTAAGCCAGGCACTCATTTCTTTTGAAGGTATATTCTTCAATAAATGTCAATATATTAAAGTTGTCAGGTGTGTTAGAGGACACCTGTCAGGAAGCTAACTAAGATGTGCTTTATATCCATTTATGGCTTTCTTCTCTTGTAAAGTTCTTCATCACCGACAGGAAATATTTTTGCATTCATTGCTTGATAGAATTGCAGAAAGAGTGAATTCCTAAAATTTAACCATGAACTCGCTCATGAGTACTCGCTCATGTACCCACCTCAGCTCCCCACTGAGCAGTGCCAAGGTAACTGGGAAGGCCTGCACTGGGAAGTGTCAACAGTTCGGTGACTACCCACGGCCACCTCCACTAAGTTCACCACATGGGTGGAGTTCATAGCTGTAAAATCTTACCCACAGTCATACTGACAGGGCTCATTAGCTCCAGTGAGCACCACAGCACAGCAAATATTCAGCATCTGCACCCAGATGGCTTAACCTGGACTCCACTGAGGCTGTCCCCGAATCGCTTTCCCAAGAGGTACCAGGTCAGTTCCTCATAAGGTTTCTTCACATCCACTCAGCACATTCATGAGGTACCTCCCCCATCCTGCACTCCCTGTTCAGAAGGATGGTTTCTGGCTTTCTAACACCAATTCCAGAATCCAGCAGATGCTGTGAATTAAACCAGTAATGATGACAGCAAGAAGTTTCTCACATCAGCTTATGATCCCTGGCTGGAATCTCCATTTTTATCAAAAGCTTGGTTTATTTAAATATAATATTTTGAAAGTGTTTAGTAAGAAAAATGTTCATAATACAATCATTTAATTGCAAGTGGATCCAGAGTGTCAAAAAGCATGGTAAAGCACCACAGAACTCTTACTCTCCACATCATCAGAACAAAAGCAGACTGAGAGCCACAGTCATTTACCACATTGCCTTGCCAAGCAAAAATTTGTAGAATGAAATGCAAGTATTGAAAATGCTCAGTGTTCATCTATCAAGCAATGCCACTATAAATATTAGAATTTATTGCACTTATTACATTGTCAAATGCATCTGTTCTGTTGGCATTTAGAATTGGATAAAGGCTGAGACATGAAAAAAATTACTTCCAGCAGCACTTAGATAAATGTCACTTCCCAATGCCCATGTGCCCATGCTGCGTTGGCTATTACACTGCTTTCCCCCAGGAACAACTTTATTTAATCCTTTAAATAAAAGTACAAGATATATGTGTGTGTGTGTATGTGTGTGTATGGATACCCACAAACTACTTCAGCTGGGAAGATTTAATGTAACAACAAATGAAGGTTAGTGTCAAAATAAAATACAGCTCCAGAAATATTTGTTCCATTTTTAATACTACTCCAATAACTACTGTAAGATATTAAGGAGGAAAAAAAATGAGTCCTTTTTTAATATGACAAAGTGTCCCAACTATCAGCTTGCAATAAGGACCTTGACAGGGATCTAGCAGTGACTTGCCCAGTTCTGAGCTTATATTAACCAAGATTTTTGGAACTTAGAAGAACATTATAAGCTGACAGCCTAGGACACCCTAAGAAAATCTTACATTTAATAATAAGTGACAGAAGGAAATTGCATGGTACCCTCTCCTTACTGAAAACACAAGCAGTGACATGACAAATAAAAGATGACAAAACATGCATCTGAGTTATTGGCATTATGCTTATCATATAGCTAATTTCTAGAAATCAAAACAGCTAAGAGGTTAGATATTTACATGAATAATGAGAAAATCTTATGACATCTTCAAAAAAAAAAAAATCCTGATTCCTACATTAGGATGAGAACTTCAGTAAACGAAGGCTCCTGATTTCACAGGCATTATTCTAGTTGTGGTGTGAGTTAACTTAGATTAAAAAAAAAAGTAGTTACAATAATGTACAATAGCAGTGATTCACCTACTCTTATACTCCCTGGCAGGCAATATTTCTTTAGTTTGGTGTAAAAACTTTCTACTGCTTTGTCTTTGTACCTTTTGCTATCTTCTTCTGTGCAAACTTTAAGTAGGCTTTTCTCTTGAGGCTGTATTCTCCTTAGACCTGTAATGCTATTGTGTAACCCAGATCCAGGAGGGTGAAGTTTTCCCTTGTTTGTGCCACTCAGTGTGCTGCAGCTCCTTGCTGTTCTTGTCTGGGAGGAAAATCCAGAGCAGTGCTGTAGCAGTGCTCTATAGAATCATCAGTTAGGTTGGAAAAGACCCTTAAGACCAATTCGTTGTTCATTGAATGCTGCTGACTCCACCACTAAACCATATCCCCAAGTGCCACATCTACATGGATTTTAAATGGTTTGGGTTGGAAGTCACTTTAAATTCTAGTTGCGACCCCCTGCTGTGGGCAAGGACACCTTCCACTAGAACAGGTTGCTCAGAGCCCCCTCCAAACCCCCTTCCAGGGATGGAACATGACAACTCCTCTGGGCAACTTGTTCCAGTGCCTTACTACCCTCACAGCAAATAATTTATTCCTTATGTCTAATCTAAATCAATCACCTTTCAGTTAAAAGCCATTAACCTTGTCCTACCACTACTCCCCTCTCTGGCTCTCTTGTAGGCCTACTTTAGGTACTGTAAAGTACTCTAAGGTCTTCCTGGAGCCTTCCCTTCTCCAAGATGATCGATAGCAAATCTCTCAGCCTGTCTTCGCAGAAGACGTGCTCCACCCCTCTGATCACTTTTGTGGCTCTCTGAACACATCATTCTCATGTTGGGGACCCCAGAGCTGGGTGCAGCACTGCATGTGGAATCTCACCAGACCAGAACAGGGGGCAGAATCCCTTCCCTCCTCTGCTGCCCACAGTGCTTTGGTTGCTGGATTGTGTTGAGCTCCTCATCAATCAATACTCCCAATGCTAAAAGAAACATTAAACACCCAATCAAGCAACGTGGATATTGCTATCAAGCAATGCTGTACAATGGAAAGTAACCCCTTTGTTCTCCCCCTAAAGTAACATCCAATTTCAAGGCCAGAAGCACTGGATCCATTTCTGTTCAAGGTTGCTGTATGAAATTCAGATTCAAGTTGATTCCATGCTGCTGGAACCTCTGAACACGCTTCCTCTCATCTTTCAGGATAACCAGCACTTTGTGCTGCACAGCAACACTCCAGCTGAGGCCCTGAGCCCAGTTCGCACTTTATCTCACTACCTTACATTATTTACCATCTCTGTCAGGCACTAAGGTGCCACATTAACCAGCTAGGGAAACTACACAAGCCATGGTGAGACCTTCCTTAGAACAGCAATGAAGACAACACACCGGCATTTTTAATCTTATTGCTTCTGCTCTTTTGCAAATACTAGTACACATGGCTTGAATCCCTCAATAGTGAGGAGTAGGAATAAAATCATCAAAAGCAATGAGCTATATTTAAAAATCAGAGTAAAGGCAGTGTTTGCATTTGTAAGGTGCTGACTTTCAGCTCAGACCCAGGGTCTGCTCGGGAATCTGTAACTGGAAAATGGCCATAGCCTCCCCCAGGGGAAAAATGCATATGGATCCTAAAAGTATCAGTGAAACAAATCTTATACTATTCTTTCACTGCAAAGCAGGTACTTGGAGAGTGAACATATTCTAAAATATTATTTCTATGGTCCAGTATTGAAATAATCTCTTTGAGCATACCCGAAACCGATTTAGTGAGTTGACATCAGCTGTCTCTAGCATTCTCTAACTTCTGAAAAAGTTAAAGAATTTTACTTCAGAACTGACCTTTAAGAAATTAATGTTTAAGCACATTAGAGATGTGAAATACACTTTTTGAAAACAGTAATATTGCTGTCTCCTCCATCTGACTACCAGTTCATCTCTCCCATAAATTATTTCAAGACCTGTAACACCAAAGTAGACTTCATATTATACTGGATTGAAGGGGTTTTTACCTTCTTTTTTTTTCAACAATAAATCTACATTTCTGCAGCAAATGTCTCTGTCCTCCTTACTGAACGCAAAATATTTTCTACTATACACATAAACTAAAATAGATTGAGAATACTTATTTTTTCAGCAGCAGTATCTAGCAATGTGCCTTTCTTAGGGAGACAGAAGAAAGTAATGGAATATGTAATTTTACAGAAGTAATTATTAGCTTGAACAATTTTGAAAATAACTTGTGAGGAGTAATTTCAGGAAACTGAGGCTTACAGAACATTTCTGTTAAATGTAACTGGGAACAAAACTATTGTTGAATAAGTGCCCTTGGTATTGTGATAATACCTAGAGCGAAGGAGGGAGTCAGTAGCATGTCTTACTTCCAATTCTGTACTCACATCCTACTTTACTCCCGCCCAGGAGGGGCACAAGCTAGACACAGACATTATGCATTGACTGTACAGTACTGCATTGCCTTGCTCAGAAGTTATTTCTTGTTTCAAGCATATTCTAATCAGCTTAAGACTGAAATCACTTTGCATGCTTTTTCTCCGCCAATGACAATATCAGGGCTCTAAGCACATCCAGTTCCACTGCTTGATTTCTACAGGGTCTTCTTCAGAGCTGTCGTTAACATTAACATATCATTAACATATCAAAGCCACCTCGAGCTAATTAGTTATGTAAATTATATTTCAAAAATATACTAATAACACAGCTACATCCAGCTGTAATAATGTTACAGGACAAAAAGTTATTTCTTACTTTGTTCCTTCAGCTACCTTCAATAAACAGTTTTATAGTTAAGGAATTGCTCAAGTTTCTCCAAAAGACTTAATTATCTGCACCAAATAAAATGTTCTGCATCCTGTTATCTTTTCTAGATATACTTTTTCTTTCCTTAAACCTGTTATCATAGTAGCCACACCGTTAATGATTTTGTGTTAAGACGATCACTACACCTTCATTTTAAATATTTAACCTGAAAAGGGAATTTAGACATTCAGTGTGTCATAAAACAGTCATAAAATACTGATTTTTCTTGTTTCTCTAGATGACAGCCTATGAGTTATCACCTTTTATTTTATTTGCGACATCAAACAGTTACCAAAAAAGCCATCTTTGGTAACATGACTGATGCCAACAGCATTTCAGGAAAAAGAAATTTGAGCTTTCTATTTTATTAAATGTCCACTAGTGCCACATATCTCCTACCTAAAATTTAGCTGCATTTATAGAAAGTGACAATTAAACAAATGCTTAAGTGTTTCAGTAAATCAGAATCCTTGTGTTACAGATGCTCCCTCATTCCTGCTCCGCTTTGTTTCCCAAGCCTGCAAGGTCACTGTGCCGAACTCGCTCATGCAAGGAGACAATGGGAGCAGTCATTGGCAATGTGAGCACAAGTTTGCACAAAGATGTCCTGATAGAGAAAAACAAGACACTTATTAATTTTGGTGTTACTTCTAAGCTCCAGATGTCAGTGCCCTTACAAAATCACAACTTGAGTTGAGATAATGTTCAGCACCACCTTAGAAGGTAACTGGAATTAGATTTAGTCCTCAATGGAAAGATTTAATAGCATATAAAATGTTGCTTTTGTTGTTTGCTTTGCATTTTGCATCCAAAATGCAGAGCCAAACCCTTCAGGCAAAGCTTTTCCATGAAATGATATATGCATTGAAAAGAATAAATGCAATAGAAGGATTTAGGCAGCAATACTGCCTTCTTTTTTTCTTGTGGGCGACATGCCAAATTTAATCAGTTTGCTTCCTATGCCTGCCTGATTTGATAAAAAATAATAGCTACTGAAGGTAGCTGATAGCAAGTGGCGCAGATTATAGCATCCAAGCTATTTTTTCTTTAAAAACTAACCAAACAAAAGCTTATCAGAAATATTATCTGTCATGGAATACTTTTATATTAAAAAATCAAAACTGTGATCAATCAACAGCCACCAAATATATACTACTTGAATCACTAATATTTAATTCACCATTTGTTGTGAGAAATGAAGATATTTGCAATGCAGAATAGAATATCCTCAGGAAAGAAAAAAAAACATTCTTTTGACTAAAGACTTACAGTGACACAAATTAGAAACTGAGTAAATTTTGGAAAATCAATTATTGGTGCGAGCATAGTTCACAGTACTGGAAGTGGTTTGACTATCATTTATTTCCATCAGAATAGCTTCCAGGACCTGATGCCATGCAAACTAAAGTTTAAGGAGAGGTACAAATTGACTTAGTTTTGCATCAAGAGTATATCTCTCATTTCAGCAGAGAACTATAACTTCACATAGAATCTTTAACGTAGGTCCCTTCATCAAGGAAGTCACGTTCCTAATATCATGGATATGCATTGAAAGTAATTTATCTCAAAACTAACCATATAACTCCCTTGTCCTCCTCGCCATCTCTATGTTTATAGTTAGAAAAATGGACAATGATAATGAAAACAAAGTGTATTCAAAAACGTGACCCAACTCTTATTTGGACCAAGGCCCCTACAGCCATAACTGGGAAGAGGTGCATTACACTGAGGTCAGACTGCACTGGAACAAAACCATGTCTCTGTCCTCAAAACAAAACTAAGTAAATGTTCCAGAATTCCACGCTCTTGCATCAATTACTTCTGTTTCAAAACACATCTCCTTTAAATGTTCTGTTTGATATCAAAGGGCTGGAACAAAAAAACATGGTTAAATTAATATTTTCACTGTTTTGAAAGATGCTGCTTCTGTCCAAAGTTATATCCATAAATACAAAGAGAATTCTGAAATGCCTGAATTTCTCACATCAGTTATGATTGAAAAAGGTTCAAATAAACTCAGAATTAGGCTCAGTGAGTCAATAAAACCTGAACCTTTAGATAAAAGGATTTTTGATATGACTAAGAGTGTTAACTGAAGACCTTTCAGATGTGGTCTCCTCAACTGAAATCTAGAATAACTCTGCCAAGAGAAGTCTCACATCTGGTTCTGACAAATATACCCTGCAGAATTCTATTAATTAAAAAATATCAGATTAGAAGTTACCTTTTACTTTATCAAAGGAAAAAAAAAACCCAATGCTTGTACAAACAGATAGAACTCTTTCTGTTCTTTAATGGTATATGTTATGTCTTTGAAACCTTTAATAGTTCTTTCTTTGCTTCCTTCCTTATCTATCCAGGCACAAGCTGTACAGAGGTGTGAGGACTTTCCTCAGTCTCTGCAAGGGAAAAGATCCTGTTCCTGCACTTGTACTCTCTACACATTGGGACCATGATTCCAAAGAGGCCCAGCCATGTGGAGATATGGTCCATAATGTTTTAGAACATTAACTTCTTGTAGGAAATTCATATGTGTCACATACAACTTGCACCACTGGTTTATGTTGGCACATGACAACAAATGTCAGTACATTAAAAGTTCACAAGAAATTCACATTTGCCACTCAGAATTACTTAGGAAAGTCACTGATTAACAGCCTTGTAGTGATGCAGAAAGTCTTCCGCTGGTCCAGTCCAATGCAAATGACCGAGCTGGTCTTTATTTAGTACATGCTGGAGCCTGACTGCCAAAAATGATAAACAGCTCCCACCAGATGATGATTTACTGCTCCTGTGCAGCTGTGAGCATCAGTTACAGAAATGTAGCATGCAAAAAATGTAAAACCAGAAAGGTGTCATTGCTCTAGCCCTAGCAAAAGAACTATTACTGTTATTTCAGGAGACTGCTGCCTTTAAGGTAATTAAACACTGACAACTTCGTTCACTCCCTATTTAAAATGACTGAAGTTTGATTTTATTACAACCTTCTCTATCTCTAACTCCCTGTGTAGTATAACTCCCATTCAAAAATAAATCTTGAAAACATAATTGATTATCCAGGACAATTCTAGCTCTCGTTTTCAGTTAGGAGCTGAGGTGGCAGACTGGGCAATGCTGATGAATGCTAAACAGCCTGTGACTGATTTTATATGGATACTCTGCCAACCCTATAACACAATGAAGTATATTGAAGGTAGAAACTACAAAATCTATTCTAAATTATACAAGGACAGTATATTGGGAGAAAATAATTAACCAATTAATTTCTAACTTCACTAAAAGCTAATTTCCTTTAAATTTTTTATCATTTTGACAAGAGCATTACTCTAAGCAAAAAAAAAAAATCCAAACCTATTTAATCAGGTTTCAGACATACTTTCCTAGTAGGTAATTCTCTTATGTCCAGGTAAGCCTTCTTAAAATCTCATTATCATCTGTGAAATGTTTCCCCAATGTCTTGTGAGTAACACTTGCACAATAATATCAAAATTTTAACTCTTTCACAGATAAGGCCTAACTACTGTAAATTCAGGCTTCCAATACATTTAAGAGTCTATGTGGGAAAGGTTAGGGTTATGAGTTGCCCAGATTACCTGACCAGAAACAAGCTACTTGTAATAACTTTAGGATAGTTGAGTGAAGTGGATTCTACTAATCTTGTAATGAAATGCTAAAATGCCTGGTGGGATAAATGCAGCTAACACACTGGTAACAATTTGCTTTTTCCATTTAATGCGAAATTTCATTATTTTGATTTTTTTCTTCCCATAGCTGGAAGAATAGGGTGAAAATATTTAGAAAAATAATAATTCCAAGGAACTTTATTTCAGCGAAAATGCAAATGACCTTGTCAATATGTTTTATTTTGACAAGTTGAAAATCTATTCTTTAATTTTTCTTCCAGCTACACAAGGGAATAGTTAAGCCAACAATTAAAAGTATGCATCTGTTTCAGCAGTGTTTCTTGAAAAAAAATTTAAAAACCAGGTATCGCCCAAAGTATTTCAGTGTCTTCCAGTTAGCACTCTCCAATGGAAAACATTTCTCTCTAGTTTGAAAAGCTCTTCAAGGATAGTCAGAAATAACAAGAACCAGTAAGCTCATGGAGAAGGAAGACCTATATGGAAATGTATTCCCTGATAAACAGGAGCAAAGAGCTCCTTATTCTTGGTGCTACAAGACTGAAAGCCAATGAGGCAAATTTCATAATGGGGAAAAAAAGAAAGTGGTAGAAGGATGCTGGCTACAGCAAAAGGTGGAAAAATGAAGGTAATCATAAGAATAAAAGTAAATATTGCATTTTTTAAAGTATTATATTATTTTAAGATGGTCTTTGTGTATAGGAAAGTAGAGCAGTACAAAATTGACTATTATGATTGCAAAAAAGAACAACTCCATTACAATGAACAGAACATGTATAATATTTTTTTTACTTTTCCTGAAATCATCCAAGTTCAAATAAACTCCACGAACCTAGACTGAACCAACAAGGTACTTAAGACTATCATGAAGGGAGATGTGAGATCACCAGAGGCTCTCCTCCAATGACTGCTAAAATCAAAGGGAGATTGCTGACCTCTAAATGTAGAATAGGACTCAAAAACTACCTCAAAACAGCATATTAAGCACATTATTAGCTTTTACTTTATATTTGGTTTAAATGCACACAAATTTAGAAAAGGTAGCTTATTCACAGTATTGTCAGCACTCTCTCCATTATTATAACATTATTATAATATTTGTCTTGCCATCAGTGATGGCTCTATGGGAGAAACTCCCCCATTAAAAAAAAAAGAAAAATACCATGATGATTGGATGGATGTAATTAGCTGAGATACAGAAATCTGTTTTCCTTTTCTAGAGCTTTGTACAGTCTATGTTGCATGAATTGCCTCCTTTCAAAAGAGAGCAGGACAAAATGAAGCAAGCACAAGACCACTGGATGTCTGAAGTGACTAAATAAACTAAATTGAAAATATTGTGTGCTTGGATGCTCTGTGTGTATGAAATTAGCTTTAAAAGAAAAATGCCATCCTTCCCCATCCCCATTCACATCAAAATGATTCTCTATTGAGCTAAGTCTAATAGATTTTACTCTGAGACATGAAGTACTTCCTTAAGGACAGTAGAAATAAAGCTCTTACTCCATGACAGGGAAGGTTAAATTGAAGCACACTTTTTTTTGTATTTGACATTTACGAATAGCAGAAGTCATGCAGTAATGAAATAATAACGAAATTATAAATAGGTTAATCTTCATTTAAATTGCAAAGATGTGCTTTTCTGCCTGCCTCAGAGGTCACACATGTTGGTGTGTAATGACCTACTGAAAACAACTCCTTAGCAAAAATGGAAAATTCAGGGGACAATTTTCTGTCCAATGAAAGCTTCACCTTACAGTCTATGTAATTTTACAGTAACATGTACAACTTCAATTTTACAGTGCCTTTTATGCTGCTATCCCAACCTGCTTGACTAGTGTTAATTAATTCATCTTCTTGACCCCTAAGGGGTTAAACAACTTGTCAAAATTAAAAAAGAATACAAGGCACAACGACCAATAAACTAAAAATATTAATTGAAACCTCAAACCTAGCTCTTTAAGTAACGGGGAGAAACTTCATACATAAAAGAGAAGAAAAAACATTTCATTAAATGTATTTAATACTTAGCTCCTGTTGCTGTTTATTTCTGTGCATACTAAAAGACATTTCCTCAGAGCTGGGCCTGTTCAATTTCCTTGTGAAATTTCAGAAGTGGCAGAGAATTATCTACCCACAGTGGTTGTTCTTCTAAAATATGTGAGACGCATTCTCACACAGCATTTAATATTCCATACACAGAATATGGCATGGATTTTCTATTTTGGCTGAATAACAGCTGAGAAAAAAAAAAAAAAAGAGAGTACTGTCTTGGATTACAGAGAAACTGTCCTATAACAAAGAAGCACTGTTTGAGATTCTGGATATTCATTTTTCACTTAATCGGTTTTGACAAAAAATCAGCAAAATTCCATACTTTGCAAATCAAAATAATTGACCTGTGGGCAGATAAGGGCATGTATTTAAATGCATAAAATTTCTGTAGATGCTCAAATTAAAGTCTTCTTTTGAAAGTCTATTTTTCCCTGCTTCTAGTAACATCCTAATGAATAGCATATTGAAAATAATTTTGAACTTTACTGTGAAAAATATGACCACTGAAGTATTGTGATTTGCATAATTTAAAGACTGTAAAAAAACTTTTATAAACTCACAGGCATATTTTCACTTCAAATAGTAGTGAATTCTAAGTAATATTGAATAAACACAAAATGTAGTTCTTATCAGAAAACAAAATTTATTTTCTTGGGTTTAAGATAAGAGAAAATAGTTAAATTTTTCACAGAAGAAAACCAGAAAAGATTACCATATGATCAAAACTCTGGGACAGTATGTTGCATATAGTGCCTTCAATTTTAAAATAATGACTTTGTCTTTTGCGAGCTGTCTTGCAAATCAGCATCCATTTCTATAACTTGTCCATGCCATCAGACACTGATACCAAGTAATTTCCAAAATTATTTCTTTGTCTCCCTACTCTAGCTGGGATACGTGAATGCTGTTTCCAGTCTGCCATACAGTAGAAAAAAAGAGAGCAGTGGTGAGAGTTCACCGATTTCAGAGTGTAACCAGCCCCAGGCACAGCTCCTCTCCTCAATCACAGTGCTCTCTGCTGCACCTCCCTACAGGTGGAACAGGAGTTGCAAATGCTCCTTCTTCCAGATGGAAAGTCTGTCTTACATATTTAGACTATGAGCTCTGCAGAGGAGCAGTTTTCTCTTGAACTAAGTCATTTAATTCATTGCAGCTTTTTTTTACTGAATTTTGTACTTGCCACTCATTTGTGACTCTCATTTCAATACACAAACTCTACCAGCAAGCACCAACCTTCTTGTGAGGAGGTTTGGCTGGCCCATCCACCTGGTGGCACTCATGCATCTTCCTTATCTTGAGTTAATTAAAATATCTTCTTAAAATAAATAATTATAAAAGTGCTACCACTACAACCCCATGTTTTGCTAACATGGCTGGAATCTTTACTTTTACTACTAACACAAGGGAAGACACCTCTTCTTTATTCCCTGGGAGCAGAAAGCATCCTCAGTGCTAAAATAAACAGTCTTTTCTATAAGAAGGTGTCTATGAAATGCTCTTTCCTTCTATAGCTCTGCTCCATAAATTCTTAACATACTCTTGTTCCCTTAACCCTACATTGATATTTCTACTGCACTGAAAAATCAATCTCCTATTTTTATTCTATTTGGTACGTATGCCCAATATTTTAATCTACCATGTTGTATTTGCAACATGTTTAAACTGTGTCACTTGAGTAGACCAATAGCTTCTAAATAAATTAAGATGTTTCAATTTATATGTACAAGATTTTGCCTCCAATAAACAAACAAGCATCATAGTGCTTTGCCTCTTGCATCGGATACATTATCACTATAGATTTGACCTTCAAAACTGCTTCACAATAAGATGTACAATGAGAGAATACAAATGGTCAGGAAGATTTGATTTGGTGGTTAAATTTTATTGACATGTTTTGAACATATTCAGATATTGTTTTCCTGTTACTCCATTTCAGTTGTCCAAATTTACAGAGCCCAGTCCCAGAATTTCTTTTTAACATCCTGCACACACATTGACACAGCCTTCAGAACTTCCAAGATTTCTGAAGGTGACTCTGGCATAGTTTCTGTCACCATAGATGAAAGCTGACACTTTTTAGTCCTTTCATATTGCAGTGTCCTTTTTCCTCCCGACCCAGATATTCCTCCAGACTTTCTCATTACTTGTCCATGCAGTAAATGTCAGAACTGTAGACTGCAGCCCCGAGGACTGAATGACCCAAATAAGTGGACACTCACTGAGGCAGCCAAGGTCAATGGCTAACACAAAATCGTTATTATATATGTGCAAAACATGGCTATAAAAGCAGGATAAAATCTGACACATGGACTGAGAGAGAGATGGGTCCTGTTCAGCGGCAAACAGTTACAGTGGAACTGCGTGGCTACGGTGACTGCCCGAGCTCTGGGTCTCAAACTTCTTGATGCAGCTGAGAGCAGAAATGCATAAAGTAAACACAGACAGCTTTCCCTTCACTAAGGCTGAGGTGAACCTGTTATACATTGTGTTTCATTGAAGAACTTTGACTATTTCTAAAACCTCTTCAACTGAGTTTCCCTATTTTACACTGACCGTTCTATTTACATTGAACATTTTGTGTTACACACTACACAGAGATTTTAGCTCAACCTCCTTCAAATTACACATCTTGTATAGGTTAGAAAAGGGGTGGAAAGAAAGAATTCAGCAAATACTCTGGCAGAACATGGCACTTGAATAATTAGAGCATAGCCATATCTCAGATCAACTCCCTGCCTGGCAAACTCACTGTCAGAAGCATTGCTGGGCTCCCTCGCTCAAGAAGTAACTTCTCAGTGACTCATCATTTCTCACTCTCTATGAAAAATATGCACATTACTCTGAACATACAGAAGCTTAGCTGGCTGACAAGGAGAAAGATAGTAAAAAGGTTATTATTTTTTTTTTAATGGGAAATTTAACGCTGCAGAGGGCTGCAGGCCTCTTCTTTCTTTCTTTCTTGCCTTCTCTCTTTCTGTCTTCCTTCCTTCCTTTTTCCTTGAACAACAAAATGACAACCCTTCCGGCCTCACAAATCTGGAAGTGCACACACTTTATTGATTTCAATTATGGGTGTATAAAATTGATATGTACAAAATGAATGTGTCTAGTCTACAGCAGAGATCTCAGCAAGGAAATAAGTACTTTGTTTAAGAGTTTACATTTAGAGCCTCTTCTTAATAAGAAGAAAAATAAAAGGAGGGATGGAGCCATAATTAATAAAGATAAATAAATACCAAAAAGATGGGTTTTTATGTGTTTTTTCCTCTTGCAATATCTCTTCCTGGCTAATACACATTCAGACTGTAGAAATGCACTGTCATGCACTGCAGCATTTGTAAAGTACACCTTGCATTTCTAACCTATTAAGAGTCATGATAGTATTCATTGTATTATTATTTTTATTGTTCTTATTTATCTGCCAGTGTCCCCTTTCTTCAGCCACTTGGAATCCTTGAAATCTATTCTGGACTCATGTACAATATTAGCCCAGATCAGTGACTCCTTTCTACCACTCATACCTGTGCTAAACTAACCAGTACAGGGTTCTTAATCCTTTTCATGAAACATAAACAAACAAGCAAAGAAGACATATTTAGTCCTGGCATGAGAAATAGGTTGTTTTCTTTAAATAAAAATCTAACACTGTTCACTGAAATGAAATATTTCAAGCTTTGACTATACTAAACAAGGGTATTGATTTTTCTAGTTTTTTTTCTATTGTGAGAGCTCTTATAAGTGATAGAGACCATTACATCATTCTGGTTTAGTAGTCAGGATCTTTTGTGGAACCTTTCTAGGCTGCTGGCTGTTTTTGTAAACTGTTTGCTTTTAAAAGCACTCAGACTTCTTTAATCTATTTACATCTCCAGTGGCAATTTTATTCAATAGCAGAACACAGGTATTGCACATCTGGTATCCATAATCTGGATGTTATTATCCATCTGGTACCTGCCCTTTTTTGTCACTGCATGGAACTCAATAAGAGTTTGAAAATCTGCAGACAAGACTAAGCTAGTAGAGTTGGGGTTACACACCTTATTCCACATGAAAACAAGCCTCAGGAAGGACATTACATTGTGTATTCATTACTCAAAGAATTTTTTTAACTGTGAAAAGACTTTGGAGTTCGTAAAAGAAATCCCCATCTATCTGCAACCTTAACCTTTACCTTTGTTAGTGCACATTAATATAAAAAATGTAGTATTTTAGCTAGAAAGTTCTCATGTATGGATACAATCTGTTCTAAATCAGACCAAAAATTTCTTTTTGTCAGTTTCATTTGTCAAGTCTGTTGAAAAGGCAAGCAAAAATTCAAAGTATGAAAAAAAATCCATCTCATTCTGTAAACAGAAATACACTCATCATAGTACAGTAATCGGGGAGAAACAAAAAAGTAGTTCAAAATTATTTTTCAAAAACTGCTATAAGTCTATAAGTGGATACAATTTGAGGTTAGAAAACTGGGATTACTAATATGGCTGCAGGGTGCATTCTCTGCTGCCTTCTTATTTCTATTTCCCAGTGAAGTTATATGATAATTTTGGAAAAGGATGAGTAATAACACACAAGTTCCCATGGCTTTGACTTACAATTAATCCTGCATGAGTTTATGTTTGTTCATTTGTAAAGCAAATAAAATTGTGTTCTTCTACAGCTCATGTCTGTTACTTTCAGTGTATATGGAGGAAAAATGAAAGGCTGTGACTATTCTTTTCTGCTCCACACTGAGTTAGAGATATTGCAATGATACTCAGAAGATGTCTCGTCTGAGGGCTGTATTTTATCTAAGCATTGGAATGTGACATTGCAATTAGTATGGGAAAACTGAACGCTACTTTCCCCAAAACTTTAAACAATAGCACTTGGAGCACAACTTTGTTAGGAGCTAGGATGTATTCCTGCAAAATCAATCTTCTATCTAATCAAAATGTTATCTATAAAACAAGAAGGATAATTTGAGACTAATTAAATTCCAAGTGAAAACAATTACAGTTTAATATGTATTCCCCTTAGGATATTGCCACTTTTTACTACCCTGTTACAATCACAAACTAGAGAGATGCATTTGTACTGCTAACCTTGTCCACCTCAACCCACACCCAAAGGATAATTCAAGTACAATGCACATCCACACACAACAGTGCTATCCAAACCACTTGGGCAGCTTGATCACCATCTGGCCCAATCTGGCTTTAACAGAGATTAATTCTAGGTCATCCAATTCCTTTACTGTTCTTTTTTGATACATTTCCAGTATCAGTACAGGTCCAGTATGAAAAACTGCACTTCAAGTTATGGAATTTGCAAGAATGAACCTTTTACAACAGGAAAAAAAAAATCATTCTCCCACAGAAAATACAGCATAAAAGTTTCTGAGATCTAACAACCTTCCAAATTCAAGTGGTGTGACAGACATATACCTCCCACTGTGCCTTCTGTCATGGCTGGCTGTACCCACAGGCAGAGGAAATCTGACAAACCTCAGGTCCAGAGAAGGGAAAAATTTTTTGAATGCAATACTCATCTGAAGGACAGAGAAGATCTAGATAAAAAGAAGGACTATTTCTAAAAGTGGGATGGAGAAACAGACCTCCAAAGAGAGTTTCCACATTTGCAAGCTGCAAAGGGGATCAAACTATCCCAATGGCAAAAGTGGGACAGCAAAACTACTGCAGTGTGACTCTGCACACTTACCAGGGACTTGCCATCCACAAGGGAGTTACCTCAGAGCTGTTTCTCAGAGATTTTTCACTTCTCTGACAAGCACGAAAGTGAGCAGGATCAACACGGTAGCAAAATTGACACCACCACTGCCAGTGTCTGGCTTTCTACTCCACTCCTCTCCTATAGATGATTCCAATTGTGTTTCAAGATGCACAGAAAGCAGAAATTTCTGCAGCTGAACAATGAGTACCCAGTCCATAAATGCCCTGAACAAACAGAGAGGTAGCCATGAGTTTTCAGAAATGTCTTTTTCAGAAATCTCCTTCTTGAGTTCTCTACAATTCCCATCCCAGTAGAATTGCACAGTATCCTACAATTTTATTTTCTTGCTTCCCAGGAAGTGCTGGGTAGGGAAAAAATGCACTACAGTTGAAGGGTACTGTGCAATTCTACCAGTACAGAGGAAAGTAGGCGCAGATTCAGGGCATTCAGTGAACAAAACAGATGTCTAATTTTCAAAACACACCAACAACTGCATTAGGTGTCCTCTCACTCTCATGTACTTCCATATACAACCCTTAAGATACTCTTGGAAAATAGATTTTACTAGAGAAAAGGTGCTTGTGTGCCTACTCAGGTAATGAGTGATGCAGCTTAGTGATCAAACAGCACAAAAAGTGCAAGATGCCCTGATTTCGATTTTGATAATTTTGTGACTAATCTGGAATAATAGATGTAGTCTTTACCAATAATAAATTCAAGTTAAATCGTTCTTATAAAATTACAACCTTTCTTACACCCAAGTAATTACCATCTTGCCTACAATGAAGACTTGTGTGGGCTAAGACTGGCCGCTGCAAACCATGACCCTTTGTTTGAATTTAAACTTTCATATGTTTAATAAACTCTCATGTATCACATCAAAGCTGGACGGCATTTTCATTGAAGTATTTTCCTTTCATTGTGCACGTCAAGTTTTAAAATCAATATTTTACCCTACAATAAAAATGTTTCAGCTATTTAATTCTGTAGAAAAAATAAAAACATAATCTCCTAATATAAACAAGAATTAATCACACTTTTTCAGCTGCAGTGCCATAGTAAAGCAGTATATCCTAAAACCTGTTCAAATAAAACTAAATTTACTTAGTTTTCTAAGTAACTTTTATAAATTTACTTACTTAAATTTATTCTGAGATTTCTAATAGTATCAGATACAGCATGACTGTATGAAAGCAAAATTGCTTTGTTCTTTCTGGTATTTATTTGTATAAAGCATATATTTTCTCTTCCTCCTGCTGGTTTTCTGTCCCAAAGGCAATGATTTCTTACCATGAGTTCAATGAACAATACATTCTGTTAAGAAAAATTTTGACATAATATAAAGGTGGTTTGAACACCTTGAAGACATGAGTTTTCCAACAAGATGCATGGCAGATCTCTCTCCAGGAACGTAAATTCCTTCCCAATGCCCAACTTGCTACCACCAAATGGGGCTTTGACAGGCCCTACAAAGACTCTAATCTCCCTCCTTGCAACAGATGGCAATATTTTCCTCTCTTTAGAAAATACTGGTAAAAACGCTGGAAATGGTTTAAGGCAGAATTCAGATTTCACAGCTTTCTACTGCCTGTGCACAGAGCAAATATCTGTAAACAAGGCCTCATAGCTTAAACATGAGATATCAATCCACGGAACAGAAGCTTTATCCATGTTGATGATAACTTGTAATCCACTCCTTAGTAAAATCTTCTTGGCCACTTCTACTGGTTGTAAATTACTGTGTGCTATTTGAACTAAACTCAGCACAACTATAGATTATATAGCTGGGCATATAACTTGGAAATAATTTTCAGTGATCACACAAACATTTCATCTTTTCCTTTAATACTATCCATGGAAGTAAGCTGAAATTCCTTAAGGCTTCCAAGCAAGGGTAAAAAATCAGCAACAGGATAGGTACTTGCTTTAGAATTTGCATGAAAAACACAAGGAACAAGATACCAAAATGGCAAGGAATTTGGGAAATACGAAGTAGAAGAGGTTCCTGTTTTCCTGAAGGAACAACAAAGAAGTAGTCAGTGAATAAACCTGGAGAGTCCTAGGTACTTCATAACCTCAGGATTAGTTCACAGTTAATGGTCTTACCCAGTGTCATAGCTAAAGCAACACATTTAAATCTAGGTTTTCTTCAAGGTGACTTATTTGATCATTTTCCCCAATGAAAAATTATATTGGCTAAGAAATTTTTAAGGTTTAGGAAATGGAGTTCTGGTTTATAATATTATGCAAGACACAGTACACAGCTTAATGGATTCACTGTCCTGAATAGTGCAATGAAATATTTAAATGCAGTGAATAATATTTGTTTCACTGATTTTTCATTTGTAAAATTAATGCATCGTTTTTCATTATTTTTAACAGTGGAATATATGCAGGTAAATATAAATGTTATAGGGTAATTTTTTGTTCCTATATCATTTTAATGTATAATTTAGTAATTCGGGTAAAGGACCATTTGATATAATGTAACATGAAACAGACAACCTGTTTCAATTCCTATTACAAAAGTCTATCTTTAACTGGGGATGAGGAAGAAAACACAGCCATTTTAAAAGAACAGAAATGTTACCAAGCCAAATCAACCCCAGTTAACTGAACACAGTGAAGTCCAAAGGGTTTTGATGCTTTCCAGGTTAAAGAGTTCTTGCATGGTTTATCATACGTAGAGAAAAACACCTAAGGGATACAAAAGGATAAAAATCTTGTGGCACGAATTCTGGATTCCTGTGCTATCTCCAGGGGTCCTTAATCCACCAAAAACATTTTTTCCATCTGAATTGTTAATCTCCCAAAATACAGAGGGGAGAAGAGAGAAGAGTGTTGAATCTTCAGGATGAATTATTTTTCATTCACTGGGCTGTGCTGGAAGCATGGGCTACTTTCTGACATGGGTGCTCAAGGTGCATGAAAAGTGACTTCTGTTCTTAGATTTCAAGCTAGCAAATTACAGGCTGAGGTTGGCATTTCCTTTCATTTACCTGATCTTCATTTAGATGAGCTTGTATTTTAAAAAATTTTAAAGATAATTAGGTATGTTAATATATCATAATTAAAGGGCTTCTCTGACATTTGTCTTATTAGTTTGCTTCATCTAAAACAATAATGGTAACTGTTGAAATACGTGCATCCAAGACACAAATAACTCATTTGGCAGAACTTACTCATTTCAGAGTCTATTACTATTCTCTTTTAAATGGTAATTTTACCCAAAGCAATATCGGTTTCACCACTGGACTTCAAAGATTACTTTAAATTTGGCATCTTTTTTGTAGGCAGGACTCCAACATTAGAAGCAATGTGTTGAGACTCTGCATCAGCAGCAGACAAGGGGCTTTGGTGAAAGGTCTGGACTGAGATAACAATTCAAGTATTTTAAAAGCTTATTATCTTTCTAAAAATGAAAATAATTCATCATTTTCTTACAATTTAACACTAGTAGTTGCAGAGGAAATATTTCAGGGTTTTTTAATTACCTTTGGTATCTAAATAGCTAGTTTTCAGATTCTATTAATCTTTTTGATTAAAGCAGGTCTGCTGCTGAATAAATCTAAACATATCCATTGATTGCAAGATGAGTTAGTGCTAGATGGTTATACAATTAGTCCACATAATCACAAATTCCTTGTAAAATGCATTGGTTTGGCTCATGTTTACATTTCCTTCAGCAATCTTTATGAAAAGTTTACAGGTTTATGACTCCATAGGTTTAATTCAGGCATCCAATAAGGTACTTTGCAAGACACCCATATTTGCATATCCCTGTTCACTAAGCTCTGTTCTCATTCTAAATCTCAGCAGTGCAATTTACACACTAGAAATAACATAAGCAAAACAAAACTTGAAGTCTGTTGATATTTTCTTGTGGCATCCACACATAGTTTTGTGGTTTATTTCATCAAGTCTCATGAGACAAACAACCAGGCTGAGGCAATATTCCAGCTCAATGTCTTCAAAAAAAGGGACTTAAGAGCAGGTTTGCTTAAAACAGAGAGCGAAGGGAGTAAGAAATGAGACAGGGAAGAATTGAATGAAGACCTTTGCACTGTTATTAACTATGTCCTTGACAATTTCAAAATATACAACTTCATTCTGCAGTCCTAAATGATTCCAGAAGTTGCCTTGGATGTAGCTTTTAGAGACAAAGTGTTGGGTAACATTTCAGTTTCTAAAGTGTTCTCAGAGTCCAAAACCATCTGCCTGCTTTCCCCTGCTATTGGAAAGGTTTCTGTACAATCAGATGGTTTGGAACAATCTCCATTAAACTGTATCCATTAAAAGCTATTAAGGAACTTTTTGATGTGAATGAGAACCCACTACCAATAAGGCATTTTGGCTGTTGATGATGGAAAGTGTTCTTTAGAGAGATGATCAGATTCTCTATATGCTGTGAGAAAATATTTAGATATGTTTCCTTGTTTGAAAGCAGATGGAAGAATCAAATTATCTCAGGTTACCAAGCTAATGTTGGCAGACTTCTATATTTGGCTGCAAATAGGATAAATCTAGATTTGAATAAGACAAGGGTGTAGATGGCAGACATTTATGTATGTATCAAAGATTTACTAGCTGCTGCTAGACAAATTTTCAGTTCCATTACTCTTCTTTCAAGTTCCACCAAATACCCAGTTTTATTGGTATCTGAAATATGTGTTTTTATTAAAACAGGTCTGCTGCTGAATAAAACTATCAACATGTCCATTGATTGCAAGAAGAGTTAGGGCTAGACAGGTATTGCTGCTTATCCTTTTTTCATGCTCATGTTATTGAGGATACCATTTGAAATGTGCAATTGACTCTGCAGAGAGGGCAAGATCATAACTTGAAGATATAAAAGTTTATGATGTTTTATCAAAGCTCAAAGAAAACCTAATAGTGTCTAAATGAGATTTAAGATTGTGTGCTAAGTGTTCAAAGAAGAAATACTTTGAACACTTAGCACACAATCTTAAAGGATCAACTTCTACAGTGATGTTTCTTTACAAAACATGTTTTCCATGTAGAGATGGATGCATCAAACTCCATAACAATTTATTTAAATATTCTTTTATGTATCCCAGAACCTGAAGGTCACAGAACATAATAGGAACTTTTGTGACAGAATCCCAAATGTACATAGTCCTACCAGAAGCAGACTATAAAGCTGAATGGGAAACTATTTTCCCATGTTGAAAACCACTGTTACATATGAAAAAAATATCTCCCCTCAGCATGAGTGTGAAAACAAGACACTTCCAAATTCTACACAGGAAGAGACCTGCTCTGGGCTTAAAACACTAATCATCTAATTCTTGAAATGAAATCTTTGTGCTGCCATTACCCAGTATCTGAAACAAGAATCCCTTTGGTTTTCCAGATATGAATAATTCCCATTGCAAATGTTTTGCTGCAAATAGATAAGAAAAGAAGCATGTGGTGAACATTGGTTCAACATGTCCTGTGAGCATGTCTATGGAGTCACGCTTTGTGCTGAGTGAAAATCAAATCCACTCAATGAAAAAGCACAGCTGATCATATTCACAAGTGTGAGGGCTGGCAGCTTAACATAAGGTGTGCACTCAAAGATTTTGCAGCATCAGACACCACCTCTTCAACACAGTTTAATCAAGAAAGATGTCAAGCTGAATTAAACCACAACTGCATTATGGAGGTCAGACTAAACCAAAAAGCTTTTGAGTGGTACGCTCCTGTGCAAAGCTTCTGTTTTGCCAGCGAACATTATCCTGCAAAAATTTTTTTTAACCAGAATATTTTCTGAACAGTTCCAGTTTAGGTATCTTGACAGTCTAGATGAGAAACCAAACAGTTTCTTGCATCAAGTGCCACTTTTCATGATACATAAGTCCCTTCAATATACGGGCTAAAGGAAAAGAAAGGGCAACTTTTAGGGTCTCACCGCACTTGAACCTTGAGAGAAAGAGTTTGGCAGGGTTTTTGTAGCAGCAAAGGCAGCTTGACTACCCTCACTGTAGGGAAAGAGGATCAATACTGAAGAGAGACCCTTCTGCTTTCAGGATCAGTAAGAGTACAGAAGATAGTCACTGCTCTTTAAAATTGTTTGTTCAGTAATTCCCCACTTCTCAATAATTTTACCACTAAATTTATGGGCCATATGACAGTACTTTAAATTCATTTTAGAACAACCCATAGATGACATATGGGTGATGGGGTAGCCCTACCTTGTCTCAGATGATTAATTGCTCTACTTATTTTTCTACAAGAAGCAATGTTATACTCTGAAATAGTAAACAAGATCAATCCTAAATCCATTCTGTATTGGAAACCATGCACACGAGCATCACAGATACTCTCCCAAACTGTAAAACTAAGTAAATCCCAATTTCATGGGTTTTTTATATAGGTTCTTCTTTTAATCTCTCATTTAAAATTAGAAGACAATTGATGAAACACTGAACAACTGATTTACAACTCATTGCTGCATAAAAGGTATCAGCACTGCAAAAAAATACCCAATACCATCTTTTACGTACCTAGCCACCATGAAAAATGCAGAAAGAACTTCTTAAAAAAATTTCAATTAGGCTTTACCTGAGTAACATCAAATGTGTCATAATCATAATATGATTTGTAACAGAAGAGTAAACAAACACAGATTTTAAATTTTATGTGTGCATTTGAATCGAGCAGCTCCTTATATGATAGCACTTTTAAAATTAGTATAGATACAATCCCATGTGTGGACAGATGTAGATTTAATTGGAATCAGTAAACTGATCTGTTTATCTAAAACTCTCAGAAACACTATTTCAATTAGTGTATCTTTCAGTGTTTTCAAACAACCTGTTTTGAAAACAATTTCAGTGTAGGGCTATACATAGAACTACAGCTATGTTCTACTCCAGAGCTACTGCATTTCCTGTCCATAAAGTTGGTAACAAAAAGAACACATTCTACCTATCACTTTTAAAATAAGAATTTAAATAATACCTTACTAAGGAAAACAATTAAACCAGAAACTCGCATTGAAAAATATGAGCAAAGACATGAGCAAAAATATGAGCGTTAAGCAAGGCTGAATCCAAATTTCACCGCTCCATTTCATCCTTAGAAATACTGCAGGGGAGCAGAATAAAATTTACCAGTCAATAAGCATTATTCAGTATTTGAATAAATATGGAAACCACATTATCAGAACTTAACAAGGGTAAAATAAAAGTAATATAATAAAATTACATGGGTTTCTTATATGCACCTGGGAAAGGAAACTATTTTGCCATAAGATGGATGATTCTTCTGATAATTTAAAGGGACTTTTAAAGGGACTTCTGATAATTTAAAGGGATAAAGAAGAGACTTTTCCCCTCATTTTTCACCATTAATGCCACAACACAGGTGTAATAAAAAAATCTTAATTTCAAAATACTTCATCTAACTTCTAGGAATGAGAAAAAAGCATTCCTATTATATTTCCTCCCCAGTGAAAAAGAATCTATATACCAGAAAGTTCTCTGAGAAACAGTCCAGGGACTTAAATTTGATAGTCATACTACAACCACTATGTCTTTCACTGAATAAGACCACACCAGAAAACAAGATATTTGACCACTTATTTCTTCAGAACATATCCAGTCATAAATAGGTACAGCCACAGTAAAAGAAAAATAACCAACCAAAGCCAAGAGTTATGTAAGAAAAAGAAACAGTTGAAAAGTTTGGCCTCATTTGAAGAAAAAGCTTTTTAGGATAGTTGTTATTCAAATATAAGCACCATTTGTCAATTCCAACATATTCTGAATGAAAAAAAATGCTAGACTGTGTTTGAAATGAAGTTTCATCTACTCCAAAAACTTCATACCTGAACAGTCAAATGTAAAAGTTTCTGGCTTGAACTGCTAGTAACCAAAAGACCTGGCCAATTAAAGGATTTTCACACAAACCTCAGAATTTCATCGGAGCACAAGCCTTTGGAAAAGGGCATACTTCATTCTGTTGGGGTTGTGTGTAAAAGAGCAGCATCTACCTAACAAGCAGCTGAAATCTCTCTTTGTGCTACAGCACAACAACATGCTGCTTCTTACAGACCTGATTATAAAAATACTAGAAAGTTTATTGTTCTTTTTAAAGTCTCCACAGCTATGCCATCATCTGGTATATGTTAGCAACTGGTACCATCAGCATGAGGCTGGAAAAGCCTGTTGGCTTGGCTGAACTCTGTTGTGGCCTTACTGTTTTCTTTTGGGTGTCTTTCAAAAGCTCCCATCTCCTTTAGGCAAGTGCTCAGCATTTGCAAATGACACCAGTGCAGAAAACTATTTTGCTTGTATCCAACACAGGCAGCAGCTGAGTTCCACCAGGTGAGGAGAGCTGGAGGATGGACCAGTGAAACACAGGGGTGTGTACAACTATTTCATACATATTTTGCACATGGAATACTTTAAGTTGGCTTATCAGGAACTTCAGAATATATTCCGAAGTATAGCTCTGCTCCCAATACAAAACATGCAAAGACTCACATCCTGCTCACTTACCCTGATGCACTGTAATACACTCAGTGGCAAGGCAGGGCAGAGAACATTGTGTGTCTGTCTGCCTCCTCCTCATCCTTCTGAATCAGGCCACTATGCCTTTCAAGGGGCACATAAATAAACAAGCAAGCTGATGCCTTCAGGATCTATTAAAGAAAATGTGTCTCCAATGTTTTAATGTATTTTTCACTCTAAGCATAGAGTTGTTTCAACAAAATCCCAAATCATCTGAATCTTTTAGTTCCCAAAAGGAGAGGTCAAAATCATGAGTAAGCAGAAGTGATAACAGATGTTGATATTTTAGCATTTGGCTGTAGCAAAATCTATATAAATAGAAACTGCAGAAGAGTTAACTGTCTGTGGTGGCCCAGACAGCACCAGAAGCCAGAGCTCTTGAAGCCAAATCCTTTGAGAGGAAAGGTCCGTGTACCCAGTGAACAGAAAAAAGGCTGCAGATTGAGTTGCTGGAGATACAGCCCCAGGCCTTCATGTTCTGGGCCTGTATTAACAGTCTCATCATACTGTGGATGTTGCTGAATTTAATTAAAAGGGGTATCAGAAGTCCAGCCTACTTTTCATATTTTAAGAGCTCAGGCAATAGTGTCAAAACCTCAGAGAAGCCAAATTAGACATAAAATCCTCTTAGGTCAATGAAATCACCCAAAAGTAAATCTTGCACTTAGAGTAGATTTTAATGGATATGTTAATTCATTCAATGTGCAGCTCAGCCAACTTATATTAAACATAATTTTCACAAGTAACAGTTTTTTCCCCATTAAAGAAATTATATACACCTCATTTAAAATGAAACTGATATGACAGGCCTCTATAGAATTAATTAACGTCACATCTTGAGGGAAAGGTGAATGAGGGAACATTTTTTAAGCCAGGAATAAAAAAAATAAATTAGTTTATTTCACATAATTGGTATTTGAGATATTGTTCTATGGATCAAATAACACATACATGCAAATTAAAATTCCTAATAAGCCCACAAAAAAGCAAGTTTCATAGCCACAAACTGGACAACAACCTACTTTTGGAAAGTACATTTAAGACAATTTCGGCAAGAAACATACTTTACATACTTTTGCACTGCTCTAAGCCTTTATCTAGATTGCGAGATATTCCAAGAGGTCTTGTGGATCTAAAAAATGTTAGAAAACGATTCCTACCTGATTTCTATTCATATGTATTTAACTCCTTCAGATCATGGGCTACACAAAGTCTTTCTTCTAAACTTGACATCTTTGTTAGTACATGCATATTCTGAGAACTTTTCCCTGACAAGGCATTGCAAAGCACTGACTCCTCATATGGCCATATCTTTGAGCTGGCTTGGAAAAACTGCTCTGCAGACAGAGCACTGGACTGGGTTCTCTGCACCTGACTTGAAGCTATCTATTACAGCAGTCTCTGCAAGAGTGAAAGCACTTCACTCATACATGCTTTGGGTTTTGGTAAAGTCACACCTGTTAATTACATGCTCCATATACAGCACTTTGCCCAACTGTCAGGGCTGTCATCACGGCTGTCGTGCCCTAAGTGTACATGCCTCAGGTAAGGCAAAGTTTGGGGGCAGAGGTTTAATCTTCATTAGGCTCATAGACATGCAGCAGATGGCAGATTTTGGGCACAAAAACCTTTCTGAAACTGAATTAATAATCTTCTAAGCTGAACACAAGCTGTAGGATATGGGACTGAACTCACCACATGTGCAGCCTAAGAGAAAAGCCAGTTGATATCTGGGGCAAAATAAACATAGTTAGGATATTCTGGTGCTTTCATTGATTTTTGGCCCAAGATCAAGGAGCAAAAATACAGCATCCTTACACAGTCTGGAACCATTTTTAAGTGAGGCTCTTGTATAGACCTTTTTTTTCTCCCTCTTTTACCCAATAGCTGAAAATGCAGAGCCATGAGAATGGAGACATGAGGCCCAGACTGTAGTGCAAGCTGGGATGTGTGCAACCCTGGCTGCTGGACCTAGCAAATTCTTTTGGGGAAGCATCCAAATTGGTGGCTTCAAGACCAGCTAGCAGTTGAATGTGCCCTCTGAGGGTGCAAGGAAATAATGGACTTTTTGTTATAATTTCACCAGAGTGTTCTCTTTCTCCATTAAAACCAAAGCACGGATATTGTATATTCTGAAACCTCAGTGGTAAAAAAAAATAATCCTGAAACTTCATCCTGTGGGCTATCTTTCAGTATCGGTTTATGCTGGAATGAACTCTTTACAATTCCAAGGTTACAAACCCTCTTTGTTGAAGACAAGGCATCAGGGCTTTTTCTCCTCATAAAGAGAGAAAAATTAACTTCAGATAACTAGAATAAAGCAACCAGCCATACGTCTCTTTCTAGGATATGGTATACAGTACTAACTTCTTAAAACATACAAGAAATGAGGCCTAAGAGACAGCAGAAAACTGGCATATGTCTTTACAGACATAAAAACTGTACTATGATTAATCCAAACTGCTTATAGTTCTTTTTTAGCTGTTTTCTTTCACACAGAAATATTGTGACGCTATACCTAATCATACCTAAACAGCATGTTACAATTTGTTTGGGGCTGTTGGAGAGAGAATTATGCTTGTTTTTCCAAAGGCACTGGAGATCTTCCATATTCAACTCATCTCAGATCCTGCTTTCGTAGGTCTGTGGAGGCATCACCAGAGGGAAATAATAATGGAAATTAGAAATGAAGCAGACTGCTAAAAACAAAATTAAAGACCTCTGAGAAATTACAGACTTCAAATTTGATTTTTTTTAAACTGACAGCCTGCTGAAACTCAGAGAAAGATAAACACATTATGTTCAACTTCTGGGTATCTGCCTTACAGTGACAGGAAAATATCCTTACTTCAAGAAAATGCACTTTAGAAAAAGGGAATAAAAACTAAATGTAAGGATGGCTGGAAATAAAACAATTTCAAAGGCTTTGACATCAAACAGTTTATTATCATCTGCTTTATAATTGCATCTGCTAGATTTCTAATCTATCAGAAATAGAGAGATTCTGAGAATCTCATGGGAACAGTCAGGTCTTAATGAGAAATGCAGATATGAAAGTTAAGCTCTTGCTTATAAGGAAAAAGTGAGGGGGGGGGAGGCGGGGGGAAGGAGATGGTGATCTTGCAAGAGGATTGAAAAGAATTCTACTACAAAGAGTTCGCTTTCCAAGTGCAAAAAAACCCACAAACTTCTGCTGTTAATCAGTTCATAAGAAAAAAATTGAGATCTGGTTTAAACAGCTTTCAGTCCAGCTTAAAAAAAAACTGAAAAAAACCCACAAAGACAAAAACTGGTTAGTGACAAGAAGCAGCCTTGGCACACTTCTGCATTTAGCACTGTCAAATATTTTAACCAGGACAGTAAAAACATGTAGCTTTACAGTAGTATCTGAAAGGAATTAATGAGGTATACTGCATATTAATATTCCAAGAATATGAGGATGAAAACATGTGTTTGTGAAGAGGAAAGAGGAAAAACATGTGCTTGTGAGTTTTAACAAGGAATGAAAGCTAATAACCTGGGCTAACAAAGCAAGAGTTGATAGCTCAAAAACAGCTGAGAAGGCACATGGTGACACTGTGGAAAATCATGTTTCTTGAGAGGAAATGTTTCCACAGAGAGGGGCTAACAGGAGCTGGCTGGAACAAGACAGGAGAAAAATCTTTGTAGAGGAAAGTGGCACTGAAAGCAAAGAATTCGGTATTTTCCACACCCATAGACAGATGCAGTAGATTGGTTTTGGCAATGGAGATGAAACATGTAGAGGGCCTGGATATGGCAAATCAGAAAAGATGAAGGATGATATGCATGATGTGGCCTAAAAATCCAACACACAGCAAGGGTTTCTTATCAACCAAAAAGGAAATAATGTAAATGATAATCTGATGGTAACGAAGAAGAGTCCTGGGTGACTGTACTGAATGAACACTGACTGCATGTGGGCAGATGCAAACACATGCAATAGTGGGTCTGCCAACAATCCAGGTAAGGAAAGCAGGTGACTGTCCTCTGAGACAGCTCGGCCGAAGGTGGAATGTAAAAGGACAAAAGCAGCCAGAAAACCAGTTGAATCTGCATGAATGAAACTTTGTAACTAGTTCTCTTCAGAGGTTTCAGTTAAATCAAGACACAAGAACTGACTTCACTATCTCCAGACAAATGGTAATGGGAATGTTGGAGAAGCTTAGTAATAAAAGATGAATTTTGGATACTTGCATGTGCCATGAGTTTTTACTGAACAGAATCCTCATTGCACTGATAGTGGCAAAAGAATAAAAAAACCAGAGAGCTTCAGAAGAATGATAATGGAGGGAAAGTCGGGGACACAGGAGAGATCTGGAGAAGAATTAAGTGAAGGTCACTGGGGTATTGGTGAGGATAAGATCAGACACTGTGCAGGCAAGAAACTTCTACATCCAGTGCCAAGAGATAAAAGGCAGAGTTGTGAGGGGGAAGGGAAGACAAGACAAGGGCTGGGGTAAATTCAGATCATTTATTGTCAGTTTTCTCAGAAAGAGCACATGAAAAGGGAGAAATGGAAAATAGATGTGATTAGAATTGAAAGGCTGTGAGAAAGAATAGTCTGCTTGAAAGAAAAGCGAGCTGTAAGACAAAGACAGAGGATTGCATTGTTTTCTACAACGCAGGCTGGTGGGTTCGATCTGGTAAATCAGCCTTTGTTTCAATTCTCTGGTGGAAGTGTTTAATCTCAAGTAATCATCCTTGCTTTGCAGTGTTATCTGCATCTCCCCTAACTAAAACAATATAATGGTGAATAGGAGGACATTTTAAGGGATTCATCAATTCATACATCCATAATTTAGACAGGATTTCGTTTCAGTTTTTCTTTAAGACAAACCCCCACCACTTTTGTTTTTCCTAGCTGTATTTTATTTAACCTTCCACAAGCTATTTAATCTATATTAAACATAATTTTTTAAGTTTAATGTGCATCATACCAAGATGTCACATCATTACAGAGTTAATGCAGAAGCAGTCTTCTATAGCTCCTGACCAGTTCAATAGAAACTGACAATTTTTTTTTTTAAATGATAAGAGATTTTTTTTTAAAGATAAAAATGAAGCAAGGAAGAGATTAAAATATGGCGCAATGCTCAACACATGATGCCAGGACATTTTCAAGCAATTAACAATAACAACTAAGGTAAACTAAAATGGTTACCCTAAGAAAGGTTCTTTCTCTCTAGCAAATAGCCTAGGTTTCCTTCCTGCATTGCTTATGTATAGCTGTTTCAAGATGCTAAACTAATACACTTTATAATACATTAATATAATAAATAGTTTTATTTAATAATATTTTTTATTATTTACATCTATTTATCTATCTGCACAGATGGAATTGCACAGAAAAAAATATCACCTACGTCAGAATGTCCTTAACCTCTAAAATAGCCGCATGAAATTTGTTTGGAAAACTTTTATTGCCCTAGACAGCTGATGCCCTTGCCTCACACACTGGCACAGGGGTGCCAGCTTTCTGCCTCAACCAGGACAATAATACTCAATGTTGCAGCTGGTGCCATAACGAGGGACTCCCTCTACCAGCCCTCAGAAGGGCCAGGCCAAAGCTGTCCCCGCACCCCGCCCTGGGGCAGCCCCAGCCAGGCTGCTGTGGGGCTGGGACACAGCCAGCCCTGAGCCCACTGCAGCTGCACTGCCCTGCCCCCAGACAAAGGTGCCCAACCTGCCTCTTCCCAGGAAAACGAGGACAGGCAGTGACACAGTGAATTACAGCACAGTGGTCTGGAGGGATAAGGGACATTTCAGAGTATGCTGCCAAAGGAGGAAATACCAAATAGAAAGTAGTTTAAGTAAGAACACCTGTAGGGAGAATACACCCACAGGTATGGAGCACTTTCAATTATTTTTAGCTGTTCCATTTCCGAGCACACACCAAACTGTTTATTTGGTTTTTTCTAAAGAAAATACAAGCATATTGACCAACTGACTGAACAAGGTTGTTTTAGGAGTCTGCTTATCCTGCTAGAAGGGAATTGTGTTACAATGCATGTAACATTTTGATTTCATTACCACAAGTTTGTATAACAAGCAGTTCCTCAACCATTTCTATTTTATATTAACTTATTTATATATACATATGTAAATGTATCCATTTACATATATGTCTCACGATATCCATTTACATATATGGAATTTTTGACTCTTCATCAAGATTAATTTTCTAATTTGAGCAAAAAGTAAGTCTTTTGCATTATAGTAGAATTTGTTGTTTAACTTTGGAAGAATTTACATTTTCCTCCATATTATAAAGCTTACATAGCAAATTTAATTATTTTGCTGCTTATTTAACTGTCTTTTAAGCTATTTGTCAAAATTACTCTGCTGTGATGACTTACCTTCCTCTTTACTACATCTAGGCAAAGAATAATGTTTAAATACTAGCATATATCAAAAGTTTAAACACAAATATATCATAATGGAAAACACATGAATAACATGAAAACATATCTGAAATTCTTTATCCTTTATCATCAATTACAGAAAAAAATGGAACAAAAATCCCATTAGTGTGTGTTTTCTATAAACCTAGGAGTATAATCTAACAAGCAAGTGCAGAATCTAGAAAAGCATTATCAGCTTGACTTCTTGTCTGTGGTTTGGTAACTACATTCTTCTCACCTTTCTAAAATGCAAACTCAGAACTCACACTAAATGCAATGTTCAGTAAATATTTTCTTTAATTTTTTCCCCCACAAGTATGAAAATTTCCATTACATTAGTAAATTTATTTATGTTTGTGTTTTATATAGGTAGGACTTAAAAATCCCAGGTTAACACAGGCTGGAAGAAACCTCAGGAGGTCTCCAGTATTACCATAAGTGTGGGACCTCAAGTTCGTACGAGGCAAAGAACAGAAATTCCATCAAAAATAAGGGATTTTTCCACTTAAAACCTCTTAAAATATAATCAAGTTGCTTCAGTTTGGGCTAAGAACAGCTAAGAACTAGCTGTAAAGCTCATCCCTCCTTATGAGAGGACAAAAAGTGAGTAGAATATATCAACAGTGATGTTGGGAAATAAAAAAAACCACCTCAAAATAGAACTGGATGGAATATTTCCATGACCTCTAAAAAACGTCATTTCTGTTTTCACATAGGGAGAAAATTAGCCTGGAGAGGGGCAAATCTAGGAGTTTGAATTCATAAGCCATTTCACATTTGCTGCACTGATTTGTTTGTTAGCACAAACAAATTGCTTTTTGGTGTTTTTTGTGTGGTAAAAGCTGGGCACCTTGGATTACAAATCCTATTTTCACTGTTTGTAGTTCTTTGCAGGGATACTAAACCTTGCAAATCAACTCCAGTACATGCACGTTATGTACACTCATGATTCACATCCTATTTTTAGCTATAAAATATAAGAATATAAATTAGAAATATCAAAAGCTTCCAGTGGCGACTTAGCTCTGCTGCCTTAAAAGTCAGTCTTCTAATTCCCACTGGACAAAAACAGGTTAGTTAAATTCCAAGCAATTGCAAAAATCCACTCAAGTGTTATAGAGTGCATGGTTACTCACTAGATCAAAGGAGGTATTTAGAACAATCCGTAGGAAGAAGGGATCAGTTTACTCTTTCATGAAAAGCAACGGAAAATACACACTGGTCCCCTACTGCAGGGGAGAGATACCAGGTCTGTGTGCATATTTGTACATTCTGGGAAAATGGCCCTTGTTTGACTTAATTTAGTAGCTGTTTCCTATGAGCTACTCATTGTAAAAGAAAACACAATCCCTGTAGGCAGTCTCACAATTTCACTTTGTCTCAAACATGAAGATCTTTATACAATTCTTATTAAAGATCAAACACCAGTATTCCCTACTTATAGTCCCTGATGTTTGTTGGATCAGTGGGGTTTTTCTCCCTCTAGGAGATGAAACTAACACAACCTTACTGTATCTATATGTAAGGGGAATAATGGGCAATTGCCAGGAAACTCATTATCATTAACAGCTTTTCAAATTATTGCCACTGGTGGTTTTAACTAGAATTGGAACTCCTTCTCCTGGAATGTACCTGTACATGAGGAAAGGAAAGCTCTGCTTCGTACCAGTCATCTTGGATTCTCTCTCTTCCAATTTCTGACTTGTAGAATTAATATTTCAGACAGAGATTTTCTCCAAAGATATTCACTTGATTTACACTACTTAAGTATCTTTCAGGCATGTGTAACTATCAGAAAGAGTGCAAGATCAAAATTTAAATCTTGTAGTAGTTAAAAGTTACAAAGGAAATACATTTATTTAATGTTACTCTGAGAGCTAAGGGAAATCAGAATCCACATTTGAACAGTACATGCTATACCATCCTGAATGCTCTTAAATTTGTTCTAAAGGACCCAATTCTCTGCTGACAGCAAGAAGGTTCACTACAGGGTTCCCTCTGCAGACAGACTACCCTGGCCAGCAGTGCAGGGTCCCCCACTACGCAGCCCACTCAGGGATTAAACTGGAAATCAGTCATGAAACCTGTATAAAATTTGCTAGGGTAAGAAAGTTTCCCTAGTGCACAGAGCTGTCCCTATTCTCTGTCTGCTGCTGGAGCAGCAGTGCACGTGTCACCTCTATCCCCTCACACCTCAGGCACCTCCCGATCCCTCCACTGACAGCAAACATCTTGGGAGAGAATTTTCCACCAGGAGTTAGAAGTGAATGACTGACCTCTTAGAGACGGCTTCAGGGCTTGACAAGGGGATGACATCCTGCATCTTTGTTTTTATTGCATCACCTGACTGGAAGGATCTTATCTCAAGCATTTAAACTGGCCAAAGGTCAAAGACATGCAAATGTCAAAAATAAAATATGTTAAAGTGGAGCCAGCAATGAATAACTCAATGCACTCTCCTAGATTAAGTGACTTTTTTTTTTCAATTATATCAATGTTAATTGTTAAGAAACAATTTCTATTTCACTTATTTATCTTTTTAAATTACCTATATCGGACAAAGAGGTTTCACTTTCATCATGTTTTAAATAAATGAAATATTCTTATTTTATTAATTTCTTGAAAAATACTGCAGATGTTTACTGAATCCCGCTTGAATATTACCACAGAAGTTGAAAATTTTCATCTCTCCTATTCAATACCTTGCAATAACCATTAATTTTACAGTGCTTGCCAGTATATACAGAATTTAAAAGAAATGTTTCATTGCATTCACAAAAGTCCTGATGAATATCATCTTGAATATAAAGAAAATGAACATTTTGTAAGTTGAAGGAGGTAAAAGCAAACAGTACTACAAATGAAGGAATTTAGAATTTGTTTTATGCATTTACTGCAACACCAAAAAAAAATCTTTTTCTTGCTTCCTTGTACATATTTTTTTATTCTCTACCTTCATCTTTGTAAAGAGATTATTTTTCAGCTGTGATGCTTTGAATGTGAAAATACTAACAAAAAACAATTCCACCCAAACAATACCTATGCTACAGTACTGACAACTCCTCAACCATTAAAAAATGCAAGAAATAGCATTTTCTTTTCAAGAACAAAAAGTATTCGGAAAAACAGAAGAATCCCAAAATGCTATTTTCCTTTTTGCTGTTCCTTTTCTTTCTGTAAGAAAAATATTTAATAGCTTTGACCTTCTAGACTCATATGTTTTTTCATTTTCCTTTTTCTTTTGAAAACTCTTCAATATGGCTGCATCATCAAATTTCTTTACTTGACATATCTATTTCATTTTTCATTAGAAAGCAAACTCAAATCATAGTCAAACCTTTTGCTTTTGATGGAAAGAGGTTAGGGTTTTCAACTAATTTGGAAAGTCTCCTGCATCTGGGCTTTTCAGTTTCTTCAGTACAAACTATGCATTCTCAGCTGTGTAAAACCAAAATATTTCCTGGATTACTACAAAAAACCAAGGTTTTCTAGCTGGTTCTGGCATGCCAAATATCCTCAGAACCCATGGTTTGATCCAGATGTGCAGTGAAATGAAGTCTCCCTTCATTAATCATCTGATTTTTGTATCTCCATCAGCTTACAGGCTATGCAAATAACTAACAACAAATATAACAGGACACCTAACTGATATGAAAAAAAATTAGGGGCTAAACAGATGATGTACTTTGAAAGGTATATGAATGAGAAATACAGTCATCTTCAGAAGATTTCTTGTCCCATTTAATCATGTGTAACTGCTCTGGGAAAAAAGCTTTGAAGTGTCTATTCTGCCAGTAGAAGGAAAAGATACTTTATTTCATCGTTTATTTATACTTTTAGATGGAATTATTTTTCAGTAAGCATTGGCAGAGGAAACAAACTTGATAACACAACTGTTCTTGCCATCTGTACATACTTCACACATTGTCATATAGAGTCACTTGGATAGGAAAACAAACACAAAATTGCCGAGTTCTGTGTGTTATGTAAAATGCTCTGCTTGTCAGTACAATTCGGGAGTGCCCTCACCTACGCTGAAGGAAAGATGTTAATCTAAATTTGACAGAAGTGTCTGCAAGAGGTAGGAAGGATTATCTATGAAGTTTAATAGTAGCAGCAGTTTAGGACATATTTAGACCTTCTCACTTGCACGAGGCAAGCTTCAGGAGTGGAACGAGCCATCTGCTTCTGCACAGAACGGCCTTTAAAAAGTAATCTTTCTGTCAGGCAGTGCTTGACTCATCCTCAGAACCCTTTTTGATGGAAAAACATCAGCTTATACCACCTGAGGGTATTGTCTTCTGTGTCTCTCAGAGAAGTAGGCTCACTGTTTCCTCCCAGGTTCCTCTGCAAGCACTTTGCCAGCAGGATCCTTGGGTAGTCTGCTACCTTTTTGCTGTCTTTGCCTGAAATCTGCACCTTTCCACTACCAGCAGTCTTGCCTTGATTCTTATCCTGCAAAAAAATCAAAATCATAAACCCAAGCTCACACTTGAATCTGAATGGTTATATCCGTTTTACCAGATTCTGGAGCAGTCTGGGTGCATTCTGTGGCCAAATCCTTTCTATAATAATGAAAGCTCTCCAGCACAAGACTCCCCATTTCTCTGCATACCCATGAGCAGGCACTGACGCCACACTAAGATACTAGGAGAGAAAATTCAGGGTGGGCAGCAGCCCATGGGCATTTCCAGTAGGGTTTCCCATCTGAACAAACAATCCAGCAGGACAAGAGACCCACCTCTCCTGCAGTTCAGGTGTTACAGCCACTGCTATCAAGGACAGCATGTCCCAGAATGTGTTAACTGTGTCACTGCTATTAAGATACAGAATTACAATAAGGAAAAAAAACAACAAAACAACAAACAACCACCCCCAAAATCCCCAAAAAGCACCAGAAACAACAACATAACACCTAAAGTTTTACAGAAATCCTCAATAAAGGATTCTTTTTTGAGAAAATATAAACATCTAATCCCACGCAAAGGATATGTCTTATCACTCCCTGCTGTGGTTGTAAAACTGTCAATCAAATCAGATTAAGCCTTATAACATAATAGCTACATAATATCATTGTTTGATAACAGGCTGGAAGTCATCTGGACTAAAAGTAAAATACAAAAAAAAAACCAACAACCAAACCCACCCCCCAAACACAATCCTTCACACTGCCATAAAATAGACCAATAGGCATTAAAGAGATCGTGCAACTGAGATTAGTCTTACTCAACAGCACAGTTTTTGTCATTTCTTTCTGTCTTGAGGTTAAGCAAGCAAGAATAACAGGTATTGTATACAGCACTTAAAATGAACTGCCTGTGTATGATGAAAAAGATGAGGAATAACATTTGAATATTAAGGTGGAGTCCCTTCCACCCCAAACCCTCTTCACTACAGAAAGATCTGGCTTCTTTAATAAAATACATTCCTGGTGGCTAATTGAACACACCTTCCTGCAGCTTGCTTAAGGAAAATATACCTCAGTAGGTGTATCAAGATGATAAAGGAGATATAATTAGAAATCCTATGATGTGAAAATGCAATCACACAGTCCTTTTAAAACAGTACAAGGGAGAACTTGTGAAAGAGACAGTTGGAAGCTTTGGTTCACACAGGAAGATTGCTGATGTCTGTATTATCACCATTCTAAGCCAAGAGTATTTCAAGTGATGGCATTACTCTGACAAGTGTGGTTAAGGCCAGATAAGGTGGGGGGAAATGTAAAAGGCTTTGGGAGGGAAAAGTTGGATAATAATTTTGTTGGGATTGCACCCAGTGGATGCAAACCAGAATAAATATGAAAAACATCAAGAGATAATGGTTGCTATCCTGTGCTTAATACAGAAATTTCAGGTCTAACAGAAGGCTCCTTGTAGTCCTACACATATTGGTCAACCTCCTCTCCTCTGCTGCAGGGGTCAGCAAGAGATGTCAAGGCAGAAGTAGGTATGAGAACCTTCACAAAGTCTCTTGTTGGAATACCAGCCATGCTTGTGGTTGTTCTCTTCTCCCCTGTGTGTGCAGAGAGGAAGAAACCCAGCGCTCTCACTGATAGCTGGGCTCCAAAACAACAGGGAGAGTGCACAAGTGATGCCCAGGCTGAGGCCAAAGCAGCTGGCTCTGAATGCAGGGACAGCAGCCAGCTCATAGAGAGCCAGGGAGGGTGCACAGGACGTAGCCATGAGGGGGAAACTGCATTGTTCTCGAAAGTTCATCTCACCTGTAATGGGAGACTTAAAGAGTCTAAAAGCTGAAACAGGTAACGAGAAGGTGGCCCTTGCACCAAGTATTTGCCAAATCGCTTCTGCCCCTGTGCATGGAAAAGGAATGTGAAGTCATTCTTGACCATTTGGCTGGTTTTAAAACGTCAGACTATTCTGGGGAGGAGCAAGGAATACTTGACATATAAAATTAAGTAATGCAACCATTTGGCCCTGGAGCATGTGTTAGAAATTGTTGTACTTGGAGACAGCCACAAAGAATGTCCAAATTTTGCAACAGCCTCATGGCATTTCTGTGGATTGCAGCCATAGACTTACAAGGTGAAATGTTGCTGATGGAAACGTTGCAGACACACACAAAGGAAAGAGCGTGAAATGGACAGTTCTAGAACAAAAAGCCTACATTTTAAGGGTCTTGGTAGATATTGCAAATTTGTAGATTTTTTATGTCGAAAGTATGGAATTCACAGATAACATTCCACCATTTTAGTCAGCAACAACATAAAATGAAGTATAAGCAGGAAAGGTAAGACATCCAAATACAGAGATGATACCTTCCTTACATTTGATTTTTTACACTGATGTACCTCACATACTAAAAAAGTACATGTTGGCCCTCTCTGCACTGAAATAGAAACCTCAGAAGTCTAAGAAAATGTATTATGTGCAGGCTGGGGCCCCAAACTGAAAATAATTCACTTTTGGACACTCATTTCACCTCAATGTCAGCAACAACAAGAAGAAAACCTCTCTGTGTTCTTAAACTTTCTTATCAATTCAAGACTCCACAGGGATCAGCATCCTGCATTTTCAGTAGGTAACAGAAAATGAATGCTTCCCAGGTAATAAGGAGATACTTTGCAATGCAGTAAATTACTGCTGGAATATTAGTTTATTACTTGCATCTACCACACTAGCTGAGGACATGATGTAATCAGGAGGCAAAAACTTCTCAGGAGAAAAAAAAATTGGCTGTGTACTTCAGTCTCTAGCCTATCTCTTGTTTCTGGGATAACTCAAGTTTTGACGCACTTAGTTGTCTGATCTAATGTAAAACATCTTGAGAAATACAGACCATATGGCTTGGGAGGGTGAACATGTGTAAGGAAGGAGAAATGAATTCTTCAAAAGTTCATCTGCAATGAAACTGTCACAAATGATGCACCTCTTACCTATTAAACATGTCACTATTAATGTCAAAACAACTAACTAAAAGATATGTTCAAACACAGTGAAAATCCTACATCCCTTAACAAAAATTCACGGTTTGATGACTTTAATACATTCATCATACAGAAGTGTGTTATATACATAAATGCATTTTGCTTGGAAAATTAACTTACTCCACTTTTTAATATGAGATATGGATATGATCTTCATATATCATAAAACTTATTACTGAATGCCAGCTGCCTTTGCCTCTGCATGTCTTCCCCCACTAGAAAAGAACTCAAGCCATATTCATACTACAAACTGGACACTAGTTGCACTGTTTCATAAATATAATTTAAACCTCATACTAGACAAAAACAAATTTACCAAAATACTCTTAAATCCAAAATGCGCACTTAAATTTCAAAGAAAAGGTATAAGAGATCTTTAGCAAAGCCAGGAATGGTTACAAATAACATCTTCAGTTATAGCTACAAATGTCTTGGGATGACAGGAAAAAGTGATTATGAGTACTAATTCCATTAACTCTCCTTGCCCATTGTGCCTCTGAACCTCTGAAACAAAAACATATTTTTCCTGGTTTGGCAACAACTGATATGAGGAGCAAGGTGTTAAGATGATGTTGGACTCGCTGTAAAAGCAGGGTTAACACAGTTGTGCCTTCTGTTGTGTTGCTTGTTATACCAGAGGAAATGCAAGAAGCCTTTTGGAATCTCTCTGAAGCACTGCTGTAGTGGAGGAATAAGAGCTCTGCTGGTCACTACCAGTAGAGCTTGTGAGGGGAGAATCCATACATAAAACTTTGAAATGACAAAATCTTAACATTTGTGCTAAAGATTAAAAGAAAACTATGAGCCCGCAAGACTGCAATAAAAGTTATGTATTTAATTCTTTTGTGCGGAAAAAAAAAGACCATGTGTGTTTCTGAAAGTACTAATTATTTTGCCAGGTTGAATCACAGCTGAGATGTATCACTGTCATTAACCTCATTGTTAATAGTCTTTTCAATAAATTATCACTGGGTGTTCCTTACAGCCCTTTTACCTTAACATAAAAGAAAATGATCTATCAAATTTAAAGGCTTATGAATCTGAATCTTAACACAGAGATGAGTGAAGCAGCCCTCAGGGGCTACAGTTAGCTGTGGAGTAAAATGTAATGGAATCAAAGACAGCTGTATTGCAAGACAGAAGGAAGCACAGCCTGGGATCTCCTACTGGATATGGTCATTGCCAGCACCTTGGGCTGCACAGGAGAAGTAGGATGTGGACCACATCCTGAATTTGAATTTTTAATAGCAATAGACGTATTGCACAAATGCCAGGCTCCTGGTAAATCCATGGCTTGACCATCTTGCCCTTCTGCAGTCTCACTCATCATCAGTCTGGATCTGCTGCTAAACAGCCCCTCTTTCCCACAGCCCCACCTCCTTGACAACTCCCTTCCTGGCTCCCCCAAGACCTTCAGTCACCAGGAACATAGAAAAGTCCTGCAAACTTTGGCATCTCCATGGAAGTAGCTGGACATGAGGAGAATTGCTGCTCACAGAGAACCACCCTCTCCTAATCCCATGGGACTCAGTGTTTCAAGAGTATGCAGGCTTTGCCATCGTGGGCAAAGGCTGTGACAGCACCTGGCCACTGCACACAGCGGGTGCACACAGACAGTTCAAGGTTCTCTTAACCCATTCTAAGATTCTCAATAATGCCCAATATCATTTCCTCGAAGTGCCTCAGCTTTAGAAGCTGCTAGTCAAGGCAGATTTACATACTTGCTGATGATGGCAGGCAACTCCAGGGAATGTGGGGAACTGGAGTAATGGCAGGAAATACTCAATTTGACTAGAGATTTTGTCAAAATCTTACCCATATCATTGTTTTTCCTCATAAATGCAGCTATGCCAGACACCTTGTTGCTAAAATTATCATTTGGAAAAAAGTCCCCTATCCATTTCATAAGTCCACTTAGTCACATGGAAGGAAAAAAAGAATGACCTTGGGAGGATGGGGGAAGAAATCAATGTTTTAAGAGAGGATCAAAAAGGATTCAAGTTTTAATTATCCTCCTTAGTTCTGTATAATGATAAACTAGTTTTGGGATGATTAGATGATTCTGCTTTCTTACTCCCTGCAAACTAAGGTCTCCTTTCTAATATATTCACTTTTATTTTCAGTTTATTTTGGGGCAATACATCTGTACAGTTTGATAAGCTATATCTTTTCTAAATTTGCTATTTCCTTCATCCAAAAAGAGTTAAAAGACAAAAGCCAAGAATTATTTTATGTGTTTAGACCTGCTAAATTCTGACATTTTTCAGAGGATGAGTACAAAGTGAGAAAAAGAAAAGAAAACCAAAACCAAAGACCCCCAACTTTTAAGGCAGACACTAAGTCTTCCCTTAATCCAAAATTGATTCCCAAATCTGAAACTCTTTCAAACTGTGCAAGAAAGTGTGCACTGTTGAGCAATGTCTTGCTCATCAAAATGGGTGGAGGGTGTGTTTTGCCATAGTCAGTATGAAATGTGCACCATGTCAGGGTCACAGGGATGGGACTTGTGCTCTGACCTCCTGAGGATTCCCAAGCACAGCAGCCTTGGCTCTGCCATGCGGTTTTCACCAGGGAAGTGCACCAAGGAAATGCACTCCTCTGCAAAAGAGAGAAATGCAAGTTTCCAGCTATAATTAGACAAGCCATGGAACTTTTAATGAAGCTGTACTCATTAGTGATACAGCCAACCAAGGCAATTAAACCCTCTTACTATTCTGGTAGCTATAAGACAGATTATGGTCTTCTCTTCTCTTCCCTTTTTTTATAATTTTGCCTTTAACAATTAGAGCAGCTGCAGTAACCCAAACTAAAAGAAACAGTTTTGTTGTTAGCAAATCAATTTCACTTTGTATTACATGCAGATCTTAATTATACAAGACATTTTAATTCTTCACAAGGACACAACACTAAAAAAGAAAAGATAAAAGAAATAAATTATTTCTGGAACATAAAAGAGACAGACTCTAGGTGGCAAAAAGAGAGAGCAATAAAAATGAAGAATATTTTGAAATTGGCTTTAAGAAAGATAATTTTTGAACCTGTAATGAGTAAAAACAGGAAAATAGTGTCTAACAATGATTTAATTTCTTTCTGGCAGTAGACTAAACAAAGTCTGCTTATTTTCATTTATGAAGAAGAAAGTTGAAGTAGTGCATGCTAAGCAGAAAAAAACCCCAAACCAACACTAAGTTTATTAAGGTAAAATCATTACTATTATTTGCAATTTGGCAGTCCACAGAACCCTGGAATGATGTTCACTCTGTTTCTGCCCTTATGTATAGTAACAGCCTTCATCAAGAATTTATAATCTGAAGAGGGCAGGAGGAAAGGAGGGTATTCATTGTCATCACTTTACAAAATAACAGCCAACAATCAAAGAGATTAAAGCAAATACTCCCCAAGCTAGGTAGGCACTTAATTCCCCTTGAATAATTTAAAATTTTCAGCTTAAGACTACATATGTTGCATCTCTGACATGCTTTCTCAAGCCTAAAGGGGAAAGGAATTAAGATCTTCTCACTACATATTTCCCTTTCCATCTACCATTCTAGAGCTAGAAGAATTCAGAGATGGAAATACTCAGATTTTTACTCAAAATTTTTAAAAACATGATACTTTTATAAAAGAGTCTCCTATAAATGTGTGTTGGTGTTATTTCACTGGACACTTTGCTAAATTCAACCATTTTGGGCAGAAAAAATATTAAAAAACTCCAAACAGATAATGAAATTTATAGAAAATACTAACTGCAAGACATGTGAGGATTGTATTTTTAAGAAATACAAGGAAGAGGTACCTTAAAGAAGGTGTGGCAGTCGAGAGTTTGCCAAGCATAAATATTTATTTTTTAACATGAGATTTTCACACATCTCAGTTGGCACAGTGCCTTAGTATTTAATATACTCTTGGTAAGATAGAAAAGTATTTTAAATTTAGATGAAAAGGAGAATGAGGAGTATATTGTAATTAAAAAAAACCATTGAAAATACCCACAGATAGGTGTATAACTAGGCTAATTATAAATATCCTATTAAGATGTAGTGTTGTTTGTTCCCTTCTTGAGGCTCCTGTGTACAGAGATGCACAGAGAGCTGGATGCCTCATTACATATCTTGTCATCAAACTGAAGCTGTTCACAGCAATTAAATAAGGAAGGCACCAGCTATGGGCAGAGAACAAAAGCTCAGCAGCAGTCTTGCATTCACATGATTAAGCAACCTGGAACTCTCAGAGGCTTGTGCTAAACACAGATTTTTATGTGTAAGAGTATCCTTTTGAGACATTTTTTCTCTCTACTAGGAATCAAAAAGATGAGGTGAGGACTAATCAGACTGTTGGTCCTTTATCCCATTCATACAGGGACTGAGATAAAGACCAAAAAGTTGGAGATAAAAATTTAGCAATAATACTTAATAATATCTAACAAATACTGTGTTATTATTTATCCAGCTAGCAGGGGATCTGAGTGAGTTTGTTCACGTGCCAAGTCACTGAAACACCACTGGACATACAAGGGCACATCTGAGGCAAAAAATCCTGAGCATTTTTCTCAATCAGAAAGAGGAAAAACCGAGGTTCTCTTGACAGGAGATGCACCCCTGGTGCACCCGTGCCATGCAGAGGTGCCCGCTGCAGCGCTGCACCAGTGGATGGCAGTATGGCTGTGTCAGTGATGAGGGCCACCCGCCCCTGCTCCACATCTCCCACCCAAACAGGGCTGGGGCTCTCCTTCCTTGCACCATCCTCAAGCACTGCTCCCCACCCTGCTCCCAGGGCTGGCAAAGCCCTTTTGACCATGGACAAGCACTGCAGGACTTTCCTTGGCTGTTGATTGGGATGCTGTCACTCTCCTCTACGGGACTTGGCCGCGCTGGTACCAGTGTGACATGAGAGTCTGGTATGTACAAATACTGGGGCAAGCTAAAGCTGCATGGCCTGCTTCACTAAGGAAACGGCATCTCCTCTCACAGCATTAAAAAGTAAGGTTTTAGGAGTTTTTTTCCAACACTGCATTAATATTTTTTGTCAGCTTTAACAAAGAATTCAGATTCTTTGTTAGTTAAACCTAACTTTAGCGGTCGCTTTATACCTTTGTAAACAAAAAGAGTGTTTGGGGACATTTTTAAAATACAATTCTGTTTTTCAAAGGAAAATGATCTTTTTTATAGAGGAAGAAAGAGATTCAGTAGTTTTACCACACTTCTTCAATATTTAACTTTTTGTTCTAAAATTTAGAATTATAATGTTTTATTCAATATTTTCCTTGCTAGAATGGCACAGAGAAGGTAGGTTTCCTGAAACCAACAGAGAGGCTCCATTTCAAGCATTTTGCTGAACATGCTGGTTATAGCTTTATGTAAATTAATCAACAGGTCAGCTATTCTTTTTATTTTTGGCCACGTGTGTATTTTGATTGAAATTTTTTTAGCGGTAACAACAGAAAGTACATCATGTGAGATATGAGGCCTTTTTGAATCGCTTATATCAGAACTGAAGTCTTTGCTAATCCAGATACTGACAGGCAAATTTGTTCACACAAACACATTTGTATTTTAAATCCCTTTTTTTCCCAAAGGGTCCTCACAATATTTGAATATTTCATATGTGAAGAATATGAATACTGAGTGTTTAAAACTGTAAGCAGGGTACTATAAAATGCCTGAATCTGAACTGAATGTAAAGGGATGATTCACACAATCAGTCCTGCTATTGTGCAGTAGATTAATTCCTTGGAAACTCCTGGTACCTACCAACCACTGCACATCCCTTATGAAAAATACATAAGCCTGACACCTCTAAATTTATACTTTATAATCTAAATAATGCTCAGACTAGGACTCAAGTAGTAATCCCCCAGAAAATACACAGCTGTGCACTTGCTAAAGAAGACAGGCCTGAAATACCTTGGGGTAATTAAGAACCAGGAGGTTACCAGGCAATACATATGACAGGCAAGAAAATCCAGATCATAAACTGCAGCCTTAATGAAGACTCAACAAAAAATGGTAATGGCATCTGAACTGCCTTTTTTCCTCAGCTTAGAGAGGAGCTATTACTGGGTGAGAGCAGGCAAAAATATCACCACCCTCTTTTTTGCTGTGAATAAATGAAACACCTGATTCTGCCCTATAAATCCATTTAAGAAGCTAAAAAAGAAAACCAAGCCAAACCAAATAAACAATGGCAAAAACCATGCCATAGATTCAAAGAAATAACAATGAAACCCCCGACTGGTCCCTGAGACATCAAAAGCCAGAAGAGAGCAGAGCACAGCTCAGCCACCCAGGGATCCACAGCCTGGGACTGTGGCAGTGCCTGGAGAAGGACAGAATTCACAGCCCAGGGGAAAGGAGTGGCTGAAAACCATTTTGCACTCTTCCAAGATCGAGGCTGGTCTGGAAGCTACTCTGTTTTAGGAAACTTTTGAGGTGTCAGTCCCAGCTACAGGTACCATAGCAGAGTGGTGTGCATGGTGATACAAAGCTGTTCTCTACCCTTGTACCAGTGGCCAGACTCATCTCGCAATTTCTTGTCCATCTGCCCCATCAAGGCTTGTCTGAATCTACACCCACATGGTGTTACCTACAGCCATCTCCCTCTGATGTACCACAAACTCCACACTGAGAAATTTTCCTGGATAGCTCTGCAGTATTGCCACAAGAGAAAATCCCAGAAAATACACCCGCCTTGTCCCTGAATTACTTCTTCAAGTTGAATACTTCTCATGTTTTAGTGTAAAATCAGAGACAGCAGTGTTCATTCATCTGTCACACAACATAACTGTAAACTTAGGATAAAGATATGCAAAACACCATCTTTAATCATATCTAATTAACACAGGGTAGTCTGCAAAGGCACAGCAATCACGTGTGAATTTTTCATCAGTCATTTTCTCTACACTGCTCCTTTTATTTTCTAAAAAGAAGTAAAAACGGAAATTGTATCACATTATCTAGACATTTTAGATAAATCTTTCTTATTCTGAAAGGTCAGAGATCAACTCACTGTTCTTTAAGAGGGGTAGAGAGCTAAATAAGAAGAGTAGAAAGGGTAAATAGAACCGAGTGCTTAAGTTCTCTGAGAGTTCTGAGTGATAAAAATTACATTAGAAAAATTTTTTCATGCAATATTAAGCTGCTATTGTACACTGAATTGTCATCTGCAGCAGACAGAATTATCTATTGGTATGATTTTATTACAGAAATTACTTATTACTGCTCTGTTACCTCAAATAGATCCAACAATGAACTGCAGTCTGTCATCTGATACCATGTTTTGTCAAGCCTTTGGATTACAAACTTTGAATAACAGCTTGAGGCCATGCTATGAAGTGCCTGGATTTGCTACTGCTGCTTGGCTTTTCATTGAGTACACATGGCTATAATGAATTTACTTTCTAATCATAAAAATCAAGATGACATCTTGAAAACAAAGAAAGTTTCATTCTTTTCTTCCTATCTGATGCTAATAAAACTTAGTAACGAAAATCTGGTCTTTACTAGCCTCTAAGTATTAGCATAATAAATAACAACAGTGTACAAGGCATGGCAAAAGAATGGATCACAATGTCAAAGTCTAGGGGGATATTGAAGAATGTTTGCATGGACCTTGTGGCAGATAAAATATTCTGCACTTTGGCATCTACAATCAGAAAAATGAGCATGCAGACCATGCCACACCATGGACTCCAGGAAAGCAAATGCCTCAGCAGCAAAGGAGATCAGTCATTTTCTCAAAGAACTTCATCAGCAAAACCTTATGTCCCACCAGAGTGCTTGGCCCGCTTTGCCACGGTGTCACTCCTGACACCTGCCACTGTCCTGCAGAAATCTCCTTACACCAGTGTTTGCAAAACCAATAAACAAATACAAATAGCACTCTGAACTCCTGATTTAAGAAGATGCATTAAGTTTTGAAGAATAACATGAGGCATCAAGCTCAGAAAGTGATGCTACACAGAACATGTCATAGCAATAAAGAGCCTTTGAGTCTCAGGGTTGTCAAAACAGATCTTCCTGATCAGATGGACTGCAAAAGACTCTTTCAAAAGTGGGTCCCATTCGTTGTCAGGAATATTACAGACTGAAAGAAATCACATTTGCAGCATTCATACTGAAACCAGTTTGAGTTTCAATTATGGATTCATTTGTAACCTAAAAGCAGTTTAATCTGTAAGTTTATGGTAAATTATCAATAGTTTATTTTCATTAACATGATAAATAGTTGACGTAGATTCACTTTACTTTAGAACTAGCCATACATAAATGCTTTATTTTAGGCTAAAATCTAGATGGTTTGAAGAGATTTAGGTCAGTTTATTACTTGAGCCAACATATTAGAGAAGTTTTGCTGCACAATTACCAAGAGACTTAAAGTTATTTCTTTTCTCATTATAGCCTGAAAGTTCCTACTTTCTTTTCCCGTTGCCCTAAATTCTGATAATTTTAATTTCTCTTCAGTTTTAATTAAGCTACCCTAGGGCTTATAAACCCTGAAAGTTTTTACATTTCTTTTTTTTTAATAATTAAAACCAATTCAATTTGTTTCAAAGGTCTGATGTTTAAACAGGCAACGTTCTCAGAACTCCTCAGCTCTGCTTGTAATAAGAAATATATTTGTGGAATGAACTGTTCATTGCACCACTCTTCCAATTGCTTCAGTCAAAGTCATTTAATGTGTGTTCACAGCTTGAAAAGTGCTGTAATGCAAGGCATACTCATATTAATACATGTTAATCTTTCTGGAAGCTAAAACAAAATTGTGGTCCTGATCTGGTGTCTTCACACTTGAGAAATGTGAAGTTAAAATAGGCAACTTCTCTAACCATAAATCACATCAAAACATATTGCATAAGAGGGCTTGCAGATCTTATAAAACTGTTTTAGGAAAAAGTTTCAGATGGCAAATGGAAGCTCCCAACCTTAGAAGAGGAAGTAAGAAAACTGGCTTGTTACCTCTTATTCTTAGAAAATACTTTGAAAAGTTTTATTCTACCCTTTCATACTCCTGACTAAAATATTTTTTTGCTGTTCGCAGCAAAATGGTTGTTCTAGAAACTCTCATGTTTCACCAGTTGATTCTTTTTCTGCACTGGCACACCCTAAACAGGCAGCAAGCACTGACAAAAGGGAAGTACAAAAGGAAAACAAGAAGCATAAAAAAATTATAAAGCACAGATTCCACTGTCCCTATATTAACAAGATATACAATATAAAATTCTATTTAAGAACCTGACACGGTTCTCAAATAGCTTGCTTTATGAACAGAGTATAGGAATTCTATACATAGAATTTCCCTGAAATCTTTGCATTGCAGGTGCTGTAGCACAAAACTTTGGCACACTCTTTTCAGATACTACCAAGCAAATCTGTATATCTGTATATATGGGTTCACTATCATCTGCCAATCTTAGCACTGTATCTATACACCTTTCCATTTTGTGTGTAGCCACTGTAGAAGAATCGAGAAAATTGTTTTAAAAATAACTTGCAAGACAAGTTGACATTTCTTCAGTATTTCAGAAATTCTTTATAAAAATATTAGCTGCTTCCAAAGGAAATCTCACTGCTCTCAAATGTATTTTAATATTGACAAGAGCTTTCAAGCTGGAGATATAATCTTGACTCACTCTCCTTACCTGGCTTCCTCTGTTCATGTACATCTAAAATTCCAAAGTATTGGCAGATCCAAATGCCAAGCAGACTACAAGAGATGGCAAACACAAAAGTAGACAGAAATGACCTTGCCATCACTGAGAGGCAGGAAGAAAGAAAGCTTGAAATAAGGTGGCAAATTTTCAGTTTGGTGGCTGAAACAAAGAACTAATTATATCAGCTCAGCCCGTCTTGAAGGAAATTACCTTTTTTATCTAAAGTCTCTCTTTTAAGGAAATTGAAATAAATATAACTTCAGTTGAAATTAAATATTTTGACCCAACCAGTACAATTAAAACAAGATTCAGGCAGCACAGTTCTGACCAGGCAGAATCCAGGACAGGTTACCAGGTATTCTACGTCCCATTTCTGCAGCTGCCAAACAATTTTAATTTCCTTATTTCATACTCTTAGTTAAGGTCTGTGCTGTGTTTGTGACCAGCACCTACATCAGTTTGCACATCAGTGGCCCCAGTATCGCTTTTGGTTTTAATTTGCATGCAACAGCATTTCTGAAACATTTTCCCAAAAGCTGTGTGAATAAAAAATAAACAGGATTGTTAGTATTCCCCTTTTTGACAAGTTGAGAAACACTTTAACAACTTGTCCATATGCCCAATCTAAAAATTCATAGGAAAGTAAGGAAACAGTATTAGACAAGAAATATACAGAAAAAGAACCTGATTGATATTCTGGTAGGAATTTAGAATTTCTTTCTCTCTCTCTACCCATTGTCTCACAGCACACGTGATTAATTAAATGGGGTCACTCTATGAAATAAAATACATTACAAAGTTAAGGATCACAAAAACCAAGAGAAAGGTTTTATTGACTCACACAATAGAACAGGTTCTCAGTCATCAGGTGATTAGCCTTGTACCTAACCACCTCTCTGAAATACCAACCCATTGCTTTGGAAAACCTTCTACGCCTTTTTCTGTCCTGTTTACCTGAGAGGAGAAAGGAATATGAGCCTTAAATGCTGAGTATGTAACTCTCCCCTAAGTAAAGATTCAGCATGAGATGGTGGAGCATAGCAACTGCACTGAATCTGCCCCTGACTTTGCCTTGTTCATGAACCTTGCTGGGTTCATGGCACCCAGCCTCAGCTTTTACTCCTCTGTGCTCCCCCACAGCCATGAAATCTGCCCTGGCATCTCACTGTGGATGGCTGAGATGTTTATTCAAAAAGACAAAGCAAGACACTTTCCTCTTCATCCCCTCACCACACCAGCAGGAACGTTCTGTAGAGAATAAAGCAAAGAGAAAAAGCATATATCTTAGTGACATGAGTGATTTATAGCCCCAAGGAGCGATAAAATGATCTATGACTAGAAGTCAGTGTTTTTATTAGAAATGATGATTCCCAGTCATGGTGCTTTTTCGTTATGTGCATAATTAATGTTAGCTTGTGGAAGCTGCCAATGACGCTCATCACCAGCGGATGTTCTTATAATATATGTGTGGATTTGAATGCATGATGAAGTTTTTCTGTCTTTTGGGATTCAAAACAGAAGTTTGTGAATAATGCAAGACTGAAAACCAAAAATAACAAAGAAACTGCTACTCATCCAGTAAGTAGTAGAGAAAAGAGCACAGAATACAAAGTAAAGTAACCAAAACAGGCCCAGACTTTCCTGTAAAAAACATAACTGTGTGAAGATCTGTTTGGTCTTTGCTTAGAAAATATCTACAAAAGAGAAATTCAAAACTATTTTACTGACATCTTTGGAAGCAGCAAATTCTTTGTTTACTCAGCCACCAAAATCGAGAGAGGCAACACTGGAAGTCTCCACCACAATTTTTGTTTGAACCCTGGCTGTGAGAGTGCACCTCTACTGCTGGCAAAGGAGTCACCTGTGGGCAGCAGGCACCTCCTTTCCTGAGCCCAGTGTGACACACATTTGACTCCTGATGGTGTGGTTTGGATCTAAACAGCTGCCAGTCTTCAACATCGTGTGTCCAAAGCGAGCCACGCATGTCATACATACAGAAACAATGTGTACTTTGTGCACACAAACACTGCTGAACGATGGTGGTGACTTCAGAGGACGTGTGCACACATAATTTGAAGACTAAAGGTTGTATCCTCCACTACAAGTTGCTACACAGAAATATTTACACTGGGAATACTACACAATTTATGCTATATTATTGCAGTACCATTACCCTGTTTTAGTTACTTCCTGAATCACATTGCTATACTCTAAACCATGCTCTTTTTTGCCTTTGCCTTCCTCTCAAAAATCACTTCTACGTGGAAAGTAGCTTTTTCCTGACTACTTCAGTTTCTTTCGAATTTTTTTAATTATTTCAAATACCACACAAAACCAAACAATATTGATACTCCAAGAGGAGAAATACTGTCAATAGTTATGTTTCCAAGTAGTATTTTTTTATTCTGCATAGGCTTTTGGATTTATCAAAATATTTACTTATGGGAACAGCTTTACTCAGTGCCTGGTGGATCACCAATTACACATTAAAGAACAAGGTCATAAAATATTGATAAAATCATTAACTACAGTTTTATCCTTTTAACATGGATAAAACCACAAGCTGCTACAATCTTACTTTGATTCCCAAGGAAATAAATTATTTCAAGAACAGTATTTAATTGCTAGAACACTTCCAAAAAAGAAAGAGAAAAAGTACCTTTCCCAAATTACAATTTTGTGTTCATGTATTTGCCTCACCAATGCACTCTGGTGATCTGAACCAAATGTCCCAGACCCAGAGTTTTGTAGGCATGCTGTATTCCTGAAATAACACTGTGACTAGCGTTGCAGCTCCTCAAACTACAAAGTACAAATTACAAAAGTAATTATGCTCTTTACCAAATTAGAAAGCACTCTGTGGATTTTTTCTCTTTATGTTCTCGAATGTTACCCCTCTTCTTTATATCAGACAAACAATTGTGAGAATGCTGACATGAGGCCAGATATGAAATACTAATTTGGTTCTTTAGACAAAGATCGTTACTTGTTTTCAGAAAGCTACTCTAGTACCTTTTCTTTCTGGACAAAGCATTTTCTTACTCTTCCAGTGACCAGTTGAAATCTCCAATAACTTCTGCTTAAGAAGAAAACCCAGTGGATTTGGGAGCAGAACTGGCTACAGGCTCTGTTGATACATGTCTTGCCATCATTATGGGACACCACTTTTCCAACTTCCAAAAGAAGACTTCCCCAAGCCCAGCACTTAATTAAAGAACAACAAAAAAGTTTTTATCCTGTAGCTCAAATATCCAGATAAAACCAATAGTGTTAACTAAATCATCAAAATTTGCAGTAAAATCCAAGAAAAGGCATAGCAAATGTTTAAAGCAAAGTGTCTTTGTCCTGCCTTGGCAGTGCCAGCCCAGAAGGACCAGAGAACTCCCAGCACAGACGTCCATGGAGCCACAAGAATCCACACACTTCAAACGAGCTGCCCCACATGGTCTGGTGAAAGCTTTCAGGAGCTGTCTATGAAAGCATAATCTTTTCTTCCTGTATAATTTATACTTATTTTCCAACCTCATTTTAAATCTGATTGGAGACTAACAGCACAACAGAGAAGCAGATATTTTGTTCCCCCTGTTGTACTCAAGTTGTTTTTCTCAGTTGTTTTTCAGATTTCCTACCAAGTCGTTAATGAGCTGTCAATTATTTGTGCAAATTAAGAGGCAAGCACTGAAAATTAGACACCAGAAAAGAAACATTTCCTCAAGTCTTGGGAAATACAAGACTACTTTTAACGATTCTCTTAAAATTGATGAATCTTCATTTATATCAGAACAAAAGCTACTTTATATAAGGTAGGTAACTATTTGAAATGTGTCCACTGTAGTAAAAAAAGACAGCAAAATACTAAATACAGATATATAATTCAGCAGCTAAATTCATGGCAATATTTTGAAGGGGAAAAATTAAAATGTCGTTATTGTCCTGGAGAGAGCACCATAACCTGATTGCAGTTCACATCACTGCTGATTATAACCTATTTGTTGAGTTTGCTTTCCATAAACTGTTATCAATTTAGGTCTTTGTTCTTTAAAGGAGCTTCCTGATTCAGTCTCTTGTTCTTGGCCCTGCAGGTACCACATGTGATTTCCCAGTTGGTGCTCAGCCACATGGAAACTTCTCCACCTTTAGCACAACCCATAGGATGAGAATGTTGGTGGCAAAGGTAGCAGGAATATGGCCAGGAAATCTCAGCACCTTCTAAAGCAGATGGAAGGGAAATTTGCTTCATCTATGTCGGAAAAACCATTGAGTTTTCTTTATCCCCCTGCCATTTTAGCCTCTGCTACTCATTCCCATCCTGCAGTTGTGTGAATAGTAATTGTGTGTGGCTACATTCTGAGATCCTGGAAACCACTAATGTGAAAAATGAGAACAAAAATAATATTCTAACCATCTTTTTGTCATCTCAATCACCAGTTGCCCTTACAAGACAAAATTAGCAATTTTAATCACTGTGACAGGGATTTTAAATCATCCTCTCCAAGAAAAAATTATGTTTTTCTAAGTTTTAATTATGCAAAGGGTTACTCTTAAGAGGCTACAGCAGGATATTTCATATGCTTAAATTTAATCACATGCATAAGTCATTACAGAATCAGAGACTGGTATTTTTACTGGGAGACCCAGCATTTTCCCTTGAAGGAAGGATTGCTTCCCTTTGTCAGTCCTGACTCTAATGTTCTGAGAAACCTGAATTCAGACTGGAGCAGATGTGGATATCCAAAAAGCTGCATTGATCTCCAGTGAAATATCAGATCTTTCCTACCAGGAGAAGAAGTTAGGTGCTTCCTCTACCAGAGGGTACAGACCAAAGGTGAAACACAGATGCCAAGAAGAAAGGGCTTAGAAATCCCTGAAAATTATAAAAATAAAAACTTCTGGATCCTCATTCTCCTTAATGGACCAGTACTGACTGAAAAACTTCTAATTTTTATGCAAATTTTGTAAAAATGTCTAAAAATTATCTGTAAAATTTTGCTGGTCTTTTAATGATGAAAATAAAGACCATTCAGCATAAATGCAGTGAATAGGGTCATGTACATGGGCAAGTGAGCAGGGAAGGTTACATTTTAATTCAGGTTGCACAGAGACTAGAAGGGCTTTCTGAGCCTTCCCCACTGAAGTTAACAGGCAGAGGAGATTATTTTATCTGCTCATCTTTTCACCCAGCTCCACGTGTGAGTAATTACAGAGTAATGTACATGCAACACTCAGGACCATCTGCTTGACTGGAGCCCAGACCCTCACACCAGATGCCAGCCTCAATTTAAGTCAGAAGGCAGTGAATAGAAGTTGTTGCCATGAGCTGTTCGGGCTTTGCATTGGGCCCATTACAATGCCTGCTCTTAAAGCTGCAACCCTCCTGCTGCTAATCTGTGTCCTTGCTAAGCAGAGGTCTCCCAGGGAGGAGGAGCTGCAGACTATCCCTGCCCTGCCAGGTGCTGCAGGTCAGTGTTGGAGGAGAAGCTGCCTATCAGTCTGAACAGGTGCTACCTGTTTCACCAGTCTAAAACCCAAAGAATTTCAGCCTCCAGTTTTAGCTCCTTGCCATTACCTTTCACAAACAAGTCCACTTAAAGAGGAGACACAAAAAGAATGTCTTTTCATCTCAGGAAGATTTATTTCTCTGGCATCTGCTGAAATCATCTGTTTAGGAACACAGGCTCTCCAAAGGAGTGATTAAAGCTTTCAGGTTGCTGGAGTGGGGCCAACCTGAGAGCCTGTGGTCTGTTACAAAAATTCAAGTACAAAACCCCACGACCACCCAACAAAACCCCATCAAAATAAGTTGTGTAGGGAGTGGTGTATCAGGCTTTTAATTTCCATTAGCAGTGAAGCTTAGACATGCAAACAGAACATTGTTACAGCACCAGTAATGGATGCACAATGGACAGATCAGCGTGAGTCTGTTATTGCTATCAAATCAATACAGCAGTTATTACTGAGTTATCTGTATCACAGGCAGACACAGAGGTCTCAGGTGACATAACTGGAGGCAAAGTAACTTGCCTATGGCAAACAGATGATGAACAGAATTAAAATCCAGGTCTCTCGAGTCTCAGACCAGATCCTTATAATTCTTTTTTTTTCTGATACCATCTGTGATACTTAAGAAGCCACTTTCCGTGGGAAAAACATTGCAAGACACAAAGGTAAAGTATTATAAATTGATTTCAGAGATTTTATCTTCTTCCTAGGTTTGGTAAATTTTCCTGAAACTTGGATGTCTAGGGTGAAAATGACACTTTCCCTTTGTGTTATAGAAACATCATCTGGCAATGGAACATTTACTTAAAAGAAACCACAGACACTAAGCAGCATTACCTCAGAAGACTGCACATTTAAACTACTTATCAAATAACTTTCCTATTTTAGAAAAAGGAAGGAAAAAAAAAAAAAAGAAAGAGCTTCTATATTCCTAAAGCTTTTAAATAATAGGCTGCATAAAGCCCATATTTGAAATTAAAATATGACATGAAATTTGCCTGTAAAGAGAATTCCATGCATAAGATGGAAGCATGAAAAATAAACCCACATAACTTCTTTTGCAATCTAAAAATCAGCAGTGATGGAAAAATTGCTGCAATTTTTGCTGCATGTTAAATGAGTTTTCTAATTATTTTTTCCATGATAAAGGGCATAGATGCTCATTTAAGCAGACTTAAGACACACAATTATTTTTTAAAAGATTTATATCTCTTTTCTTTGAAAAATGACTAAAATCAAATAACCCACCACTTGTGTTTTCCCTCATTCAGTAAAACATCTGTCACAAACCTGTGCCATACAGACCACAGACTAAGCAGGCTATAGGAACTGAGGTGTCAAGAGTGTGTGCAGCATCTTCCAAGACACTGACTCACTTTTATGCCCCATTCCTAATGTTAATAGTAATTTCCATATTCAGATTTAGCACCTATATAGTACTTAATTTCTCACAGCAAAGAAGATGTTCTCTCAAGATCTGTTAACACTGAAAAGTATCTTCTGATCCCAAGACAGAAAAGGTCTGAACACTGCTGTGTTCTGTTGCATAAACTTTTCTCATTCATAATGTTGACAGGGATGCACAGATTTTAAAGCAGTATAAACACATGGCTATTAAAGACAAAACACTTGAAACAAAAACAAACAAACATTATTCCTTTTTGCCATCTTGCAATTAGGAGTAAAGTCTTGGCCTCACTAAAGCCAGAATTTCCTCCAAAGTATTAACAAATACATCTGAAATTTTCTACTAGCAAGGACCAAAATAAGGAAATCAGGAGTAAAGACATACGAGCATAACTCATAGCAGCTGGCATCTTTCCATCAACTGACTGGATGCCAGGGCAAGAGATTCCACTGTCAGTTATCATTGTGCAAGAGAATGCAAAATTCTGCTAAGTATTTTTTTGAGCAAACAGCAGTGTCTAACAAGGAATGGAGCCTGAAATGCTATTTCCTCAAAAATGCCTCATTATGGAAAGGTTTCTTTTCTAAGACAGGAGGCCTTCAGTTCAGTGAAGTACTTTTAGGTGAATTACACTGCACACACAGAACTGAGCTTGATGACTTCCTGAGGAAAAAGAATTCAGAGTGAATTTCAGTAGGAATTTGATTAATTCCCAGTGTGCCTTTAATGCCATTTAAGAAAAACACACACAGGCTATTCAATGACCTCTAAAGGGAAGTGCATGCCTACAACTCTAGCAAATGCAAATCAAATGAAAAGGACAAATGTCATGGAGATATATTTTGTAAATGTTAAGTATTATGAGCCTTCTTTTGTATCACAAATAAACTTCATTGTGCTACTACATTGCAAGCAACTACAACTGTTTTTATGCTCTGAGTAATGGGCAGAATTAAAGAAAGCAGCGGGCATAGTAGATTTGACCTCTGAAAACAGCTCTGTGTTTTTCCTCCGACCATTTATATTACTTTATTTCTGTAGCCTTTGGAAAGAAGCAAACTCAGGACCCAGTCAGTTGTACAGTTCTCTCTGGTGTGATCCAGTGTCCCTCTGCTTTTGCTTAAGGAGCCTCTGTCCCCTGCAGCCCCTCCTGTGCACCAAGATTTAATCTGGCCATCCTCACAGTGACATCTCACCTCTGTGTGTTCCCACCTTTACACACCCACATGGCAATAAAGCCTCAGAAGCCACACACAGGACATGAGTTTGTGGAAGTGAACTAAAAAAAAGAAAATCAGTACAAAGTCAAAAATTCCTGTCTAAAATGAAACAAGATATCCCTGATACATTGCATTCAGCACAATATCATTAGATTAATACTAAAGATATAATATATATTTGTATAAAAATTATGCCCTGCCTGTTATATTTGTTTGACTTTCTGTAAAATAATTATGTTAAAATCTATATCCCATGGCTCTTCTGATTAAGCTTGAAGAGCTGTGTGAGGATCCAAAAGGACAGGAATTCCTCTCATGGGCAGTATAGTATTGTAATTTTAAATTGCACTGTGCCCCTCAAAGCTGGGGAAAAGCCTCTGACTTCCAGTTCTCCCAGTACTGCAAGATGCTGGGTTATACTGGTGCCAGCACCCCTCTGTACCCTCCACAAAGATACAGAGCATGATCAGGCCTGAGTCAGCCCAAGGCTCTTGGTCATTGTAGGCTAAAGCTCAGGGCCGGGATTGGTCCAGCCCAACTGTGGGAATGAAGGATGTCACCCCATCCTGGGATAATTAGCCAGGAATCAGCCCCAGAGATTTGGGTTCTGTGGTGCCCAGCAAAGAGTGAGAGAGGCAGTGGCTGCACAGTGAAAATTGTAGAGAGGAAACTGTACAGAGAAAACCTCCTCTTACCCTCAGGGACTTCTTCAGCAGAAGCACAGAGGTCAGAGAGCTGCATCTCCAGATTGGATCACACATGTTGGTGCCCCAAGCAGCCATTCCAGGCAGCTGCCTCCTTCATTAGCCCTGATTGCAGAAATCTCACAAGTCCTTTGAATCACAAAAGGATCCCTGATTCTTCACTGTAAAAACTTGCTGGATCCTATGTTTATCATAAAAGCAGATGCCCAAACTGAGAATTTACTTTATTTGCCAACCAGCAGGCAAACCTCGAGCCCAAGCAAAGGTAGTGTCTAAGCCAGAGCAGCATTTTAAAATATGTGGAAACTATATTCTTATTATTGCTTTTATCATTTATGACAGGAAGATCTTTAATATATGGGTGAATTTCCATTTGGAGAAATCAATAGTCTTAAATAATAACTAAGATTTCAGGTCTTTCAATCACAATGCAAAATAACCTACTATTAACTTTACAAATGAGAACCAAGTTAAAAGGCTTCTAGCAAATTACCAGTGAATCACCAGAATTTGCTTCAGGCAGAGATATTATTCCTAAATTGTTGCCAGTGATCTATACCTTTAGTGTTTTTTATTGCTAATTTGCACTGGTTTCTCATACTCTTCTTCTAATGGATCATTACAGCAGCCAGATAATTTGTACTGCTGCCAATAACTGTCTCAAGGCAAGGCTGTTTAGGTAGAGCAAGAATAATGCACAGCAAGAGTGAGCCTTCGAAAATAATTCTGAATTAAAGCATTGTTATGGGAAAAATAGGAATCCCTTAACAGAAAAGAAAGCTACATTTTTAAGTATCTTGTTTTCAAAATCAAGGCCATCACAGCTGAAGTACTACCTTAATAATATACTGTTAAGGGCTTCTTTTTATTAGTTTTAAAAATTCTGTTCACTTTCTTTTATGCCAAAAAAACATACTGGGTCAAGCTGTACTTGAAAGTATTGCAAAGTGACACAGGCATCCAGAAGAATTAAATTATAATACTACGGAAAATAAAACAAAGAATTACATGCACTTTGAGATTTCTCAAAATGCTCCAAACTTTTATCATACATAAACCACCTCAAACCTTAAATCTTTATAAAGCTGGTCAGTTATATAAAGGATAAGATAACAATAATTTGTGGACCAAAAAGAAGTGATTTAAACAAAACCTGATAAACCTTTAAGTTGAGGCACATTAGTTAGAAGTAATAAGTAGTACTCAATTCATCTTTGGTATGACGGGTTCTTTCTTTCATATCTTTCTTTGACTACGCTATAGATTTTTCCTTCCAACAAACCTCAACCTGTTCTTGGAGGGCAGTGAGCAGCCCTGCAGAGTGTTGATTGTAATGCAGCCCATGCAGCTGAAGCAAAGGGCACTGAAAAGGATGCTCCAGGGAGCCAAGCTCAGGCTCCAAATCACCTCACAAGCAGACAGTCTGCAACACCTCCGCATATGCACTCCTGTAGTATCACACACATCCCATAAACAGAGCCCAAACCATTTCTCTGCTGAGCACCCACGTGTGTATATACAAGTACTGGAAACCTCTTGCCTCATCTTTGGGGTTTACTTTCTCATCTTCCAGCTGGATTCAGTTAGGTTTATACACAGTAGTGTGATCTTTACGAAAGGCAGACAGTCCCTATTCTTATAATTGTTATAAACTGTTGATCATTGCTTTGTCTGCCGCCTTAGTATCTTCTAATTTTTTAAGTTCAAAAGTTTGGGGACATTCTTTAAAGATGCACACAACTATTTTAACCTTTCCTTGTGATCAGTGAGCTGGAATAGCATCATCTACAGTAAGCATAAATTTACAGTATTAATTGTGCATTTAATACACAGTACAACTGCCACCTCACTTTCTTTCTAAATAGTTTGGGGCAGCAGGGAACAGAGGGCACTGAATTTGGGTCTCAGTCAGGCTGTATGAATCTGGCCTTTTCTTTACATATTCATAAGCCAGCACACTGACATGCAGCTGTCAACGATTCCGAACTCCTTCCTGAAAGATGACACCTCAACAGTGTATTTATGAGCTCACTGGCTGCTGTTTCAGGCAGATTTGAATACATTCTCTTTTCAGGTGTCTGGCATGTCTTTGTGGAGCTCGGTGACAATGTGCTAGCTTGTCCTGGTGTTATGTGATCAGGGAAGAGATCAAATCCAAGGAACAGGCCTGGCCAACAGTCCAGCTTCTGTGCTGCCGTCCTTCAGGGTGCAGAGAGGAACTGGCTGCTGACACAAAGCTAAAATGGGCAGAAAACAGACTTCTGTCAGGGATAGCTGACTGGTGACTCGAGAGCAACAGTTCTTACCTCCTCTCTGTGAAGGAGGGCTGAAAACACCAGGAATGTCAGGCTCCAATTTTCTCTGCCCAGTCAGATGCCACAAAAGAAGCTGAACCTCTCAAAGTAGAATATAACAAAGTAGTGATGTGCATTTTCCAGGACCCTGCTCCATTACCTTAACAACATTTCTATTGATGACACCTTTATTTTATATTATTTATCCCCTTAACCTAGGGGGTATACTGTGTTGCTAAACACTAATTTCCCTTAATATGTCGAATTTCCATGAATACTGCATTTTCTCAGTACTCCTGGCTGTGATTTTTTTCTCTAATTCTGTTTCTAGGGGAACACTGTCCTTCCCACTGAACTGCTGGGCTCTGCTGAATATTTCACTGTCTGTCCCTGTGCAGAACCAGCACGAAAAGCTATTCCATATGACAAACTGGTACAGAATAATCAGTCAAGATCCCCAGCCCCATCAGAGGGAGAGCAGAGAGTTTGCTTTTTTATTTTAAACAGAAGGAAAACAAGAGTGGAAAAGCATTTGAAGCTTAGCTTTGGCCCTTACCAACTATAGTCTGCTCTTGGAAATAACAACCTTCTTTTGAGAGGGATCTCCTCTGAGCTCAATACAGTCACCTAGATGGACACACAATTTACCCTTTTAAAGAAGCAGCATCTCTTGAAGAGACGTGATTGAAGAGTTTGACTTAAAAAATCACTGACATTACAAGTGCTTCCACAAGCTTTCCACATAAGTTAAATCAAGATATGACAGGTAGACTAAAAAATAATTAACAAAATGGCTTACAACAAAAATAAAGGAAGGTTACCTGGAAAAAAAAAGGGAAGGGGTTTGGTTTGAAACTGTATTTGAAGATATGATCAGTGTATTCACAGGTATTTTCAAAGGGCTCCCCTTTGTCTTCATTCCTATCTATTTTTTTTATATATTTTGCTATCATGGAGTATTCTTCTGAGCTTATATCAAGTAAGCCCATCCACTGCTTACTTTTGCAGTGCTGCAGGAGTCAGCTCTGCAGCAAGGGCCAAACTCAGATGAGTGATTTGATAAATGTGCAGGCACTGCAATGCTTTCTACTTTGTGTGCAAAGACAACAAAACCCTTTCCTTACTTGACTTTACTCATTTTAAAATTCCTTTTTATTTTTAATTATGCAGAAATTAGTCTTATTTTTGCCTCAACTAATATTATTCACAAGGGTAGAAGAAGCCCTAGCTTAATATAGATATATTTTCACTTTTTGAGAATAATTAACCAACTTAAAAGATACTGTTTTTGAGAATACTGGACTATGAATATAAATATTCAAAATTATCAAAGCTTATTCAACCCTAAATATATATATATATATTTTAAATTGTTATACAGAAATTCAAAAGCATGGGTATGAATTTATGTATGAGTATAAAATGGAAAATAATAATCACTTCAATTTTATCTATCTTGATTCAATTTGCTGGCAAATCCATATGCAAAATATATATTTCTATTTACCTATTCCTTAAAATCCAATAATAGTTTACAACTAAGAAATACTATTTAGTTTACACTTAACTCTGGAAAATTGTGTTGCATCCATTTTTATGTCTTAAACAACTAGGCTATAAAAATAAAGAGATAGAAGGATCAATACTCCACTCAAGTGATACATAAATCTGAGTATCACCAAATACTGGAAGTCTATATGTATAAATTACTTACCTCAATAGCAAGATATAAATTACAAGATATAAACAGCACTAATGGAGGGTTCAGAAGAATTTTGTGAGGAAAAATTTAAAAAGCAGATCAGGATGCAAAAAATAACAACTAATCAATTCATTTTATTGCTTTAGTTAACAAAGCTTCTCTTAGAGATGAAGGGTTATTATGTTCCATTTAGTAACAAAAGCATAAAAAGATGAAACTTCAGCTCGGATAGTAAATAATGAAGACTACTCAAGTTTTACTATGTGCTGTTCTGTAACAAACTTTCTCAATAGTTTGTATTTGCTTTTTTTTCCCCTTAGCTACTGGATTTTAATCTAATTATTTCAAGTTGTCTCAGGCAAAACTATTGGCAACAACATGGAGCTGAAGTTGTAGCCACTTTACCTGCACTGATACATGCAAATGTTGTCATCATTCTAAATCGGTACCTGAGTAATCCCTCAGATTCTAAACACCTAATTGGTTGGGGTTTACTGAATGCTAAAGAAATCATCTGCTGAGGTGGTTTTCATTTGAGCTGCAGGTATGTCAATTGCAGCCTTTAGATACCCTCAGTGAAATTGCAGAGGTAAAAAAAAAAAAAAATCAGCATCTAGTCTGCAGCTAACTCACCATTTCCAGCCTAGGCATATTTTTCCCTTGTGGCTACTTGGGAGATGGTTACTTGATGTAAGAATTCAAAATATTGATGGAGGGGACTATTCATAAAAGGTTCAACACAAAGGAAGATGTCTTGCTAAAAGCAGTGAGAGCTGGTTGCCATCATCTCAAGCATCTTTTGATTTGATTTATGAAGCCGTGCACACGAGTCACAGTCTCAGCACAGCTTCTTCCTCTGGCTATACACGTTGTAGAGATTGCCCATCCACAGCTACAAGCAGAAAAGCTGCCAAGCGATGGTGTTAATCCTCCTGTTCTTGCACATTCAGTCTGCCCTCTTCACATGAACTCTTCATGCCCAGCAGCTACTTTGTCCTTCTTCACTAACTCAGTGCTTGACCCTGAAGGGTAACCTTCTTCCACATGTCCTTGGGAGTCACAAGGCTTACCAAAGTCAGAGAAGAACAGGAGAGAGGGAGGAGGATGAGAGATGATGACTGTCCGTTTGTGACAAAGTACTGCAGATACAACTGGGTTTTGAATTTACACATGTCCCAAAGCTGTATGGCAAAACTAAAAGCTGAGACAGGCCTTTGAGGAGATAACCTTGAAAGAAATCTCTACATTGGTAATTAATTTATGCCAACAAGCTGATTGACTTACTGCCAACACACCACAAACCTAAGGTTAATTGCAGCCAGAGAAGGAGAATCTGGCAGTGAAAACTGCAGAAAGCTAAAATGTGCTAACAGAACTGTACTATCACCCCAGCACTGCAACCACTCTGCAGTAACTTCACCTGAAGAATTGGTTGGGCAGCTGAGGGAGAGGCACACATGTCAAGACCATTTAAAGCAAGTTAAAAAGGAGTTATGATAAGGGAAAAGTTAGGAAGCAAACAGAAGAAATAAGACTGTGAATTTGTTGTTTGCTTGGAGCTTTTTCCTGTTCAGCATCTAGGAAATTAAGTAAGGACAAAAAAATAAATTATTTTGCCACTCTGGAAAGAAATCTAAAAGAGAAAACAGCCCAAATTCAATCCACTCCTGCAGATTACTCAGAAACAGGAACTCATAACTTTGATCATCCCTTACTCCATTTACATCCTGAGGCCAAGGTCACAAATATCCTGTGTAGGGGCAGGAACACTCACAGACCAACTTTTGCAGTGAAATCTCTCTGTAATGGCATTGATAGCCAATTCACTCACGTTTGTAACTTTGGCTTCTTTAACTGGAAAATATTGTGTTCTGGGTCATTATCTCATCTCTGGCAATAGGATACAGACACTCAATAGCAAGTTTAGCTTTTATTGAAGTGTTGCTGTGTTTTGCTCTCAAGAACTGCTCTTCAATTAGTACCAGTTAACCCAAGACTGACCAAATCCATGGCTGCCCTTTTTGTGGTCTGTGAGAACATTTTAAAAGCAGTTTTAAAATTCCAATGGTTTTCTTTTATTCTGTGTTTTGGACTTGTGAAGAAGCTCTTGTTATACACTACTTTTAGAACACTGTATTTCAGAAAAAAATTACATTAAAGTTTCCATCTAAGTGCACTTCATTTCATCATACCAGGATGTAATGTGTACTATCTTTTAAATTTAAATGCAATTAGTTCATAGAAAATGTCAACATGACACCAATACCTTCCTTCCACTGTGGAGTGAAGAACAGTTTGGAGAAATGTCACTAGAGTGACTCAGATCATGTTCTTTGTAGGTGTTTTGCAGCACCATCATCAACACCTTTTTTTTCTGTTTTTTTTTTTTTTTTTTAAAGATGTGTCACTTGCTTACTTTTATAATGCTAAAGGAGGGATGAAGAAAAAATATTTCATCTAGCTCTATTGATTTCCCAGATTTGGATAAGTTTATAATTTGCTCAAACTGTAAGAACTGGAGATTTTTAGCCAAATATTGAGTGTGTCTTGAGCATAACTGAAAAAAATGATGTCTAAGTGGGATTTGAAGTCTGAAGGATCTTGATGTCTGAAGTACTACTACAAGATTTCAATATTGCATGTTGAAGAAAGACTTGCATTTTGTAAAGGCTCAGAAAAACACAGGCAAGCTTTAATGACCAAACTACAGATAATGGAAATATTTTCACTAAGTTTATATGTTGATTCTTATTTCTTTAACTAGAAATATGTTCAGAAGAACACAAAAATACCAGTAAGAACAGAAAGAATCATCTTCCAGCATGCAGAATGAAAACTATTTTCTCCAAGTAACACAGCAGATATATCAGGCACCATAATGCCCCCTCACAGAGGGCCCATGTTTGTCTTTAACTTAATTTGCTACATCCACTGGACTTGAACTTTAAGCAAGAGTCTTCAAAAGATGATAAAGGAAAAGCAGCCTAAGTCACCAGCCCAGGAGTTAGTGTGCAAATTAACAGTTGCTGTGTTTCAAAACATAACTTTTCACCCTTTAGGAGTCTGCTCAAGTGGTCTGGACTGGCTGCACCAAGAAGGAAATGTTATTAAAATACCCCTGTCCCCTGTACAGCATGGGCATAAGGCATACATAAATTAAATACCTGAAAAATTAGTTGGCATGGTCAGATTAGCAGGAGATAAACTAGATAAATATAAATATAAATATAAATAATATAAATATAAATATAAATGTGATAGGTTATGGGATGAGATCCAAGAGTGCACCCTTGAACATCCGTCATCCCATGCATTTTCTTGTCACAAACTACATACCCATTATCACTGCTTGACTTTTAAACGTAGGATTTCTACTTACAGAAGTTGTATTGGGTGAGGAGAGTCTGGTAGTTACATACCTTAAGTATGAAAGGAAGAAACCCAGCATTACTGAAATTGGGATCTTTTTTCATTCAATTCATTAAGATAGAGTTACCTTCTGCCCAGTGAAGGAATCAAGCAAGTAACCACTTCAAATTGTGTTAAAAACTGCCTTTTACCAGTAAAATTTTAAGCCACAGTGATGCTTGAACACGCTAAATTTTCAGTGTTCCATGCTTCTACCTTCTGTTAATGTAAGATGGTTACTGCCAGAATTTTGCATGTAAAGTTTCCTTTATTTGCAGGTATATTTTCACATCTAAATTTACCAATATACTTTAAGCAACTAAAACTCAAAAAATACTGATACTGTAATACCACTGAATATTCCTTGTTTATAAATCAATTTATAATGTATCCATGTGATTCAATAATCTTGCTTAATTTCACTCACAACATACAGACCTCTGTGGTGAGCTATAATACTTCCTATTATTCTGCATGCTTAAATAATCAACAAATTTTCATTGTTTCTGGTTCAGAAACATAAATGTAAAGCTACTAAAAAAATGTTGCAGTTTATTTCTAAAATAGGCTTGCTGCATTTTTTAATACTATATGGTGCTGAATGCTCAAAGCATGTGGATCCCTTCTATATTACATAGCATTAGAATTAAACATGGGAATGGATTTTGCATTTTTCTTTTAAGGTAGTATCCAAATACCTTCTTCTGAACTTATAAAATTGTTTTTTAAAATATATGTGATAAGTGTGCCCAGAGAAGGGATACTGCAGTAATGAACATATTCAGTAACAAGTGCATAGATGCTTTTTAGCAAATTGGATGAGAAATCCCAAACTGTGAATATAAATCACTCAACTTTACTACATGCATTGAATCTACATTTTTATTTTGATTCCTCTCCTGCTTTCCTTGAACTGTACTTTGGTAGAATTTTACCAGAACATTTACATTTAAAAATGAAAATCCGGTTAAAACGGTTCCTCTCAATAGAGCTGTATTTTCAGCCACTGCAAACCTTACCAGTGGGAATCATAATATGCTCTTCTGTGAAAACCATTTTTCTTAAAAATATTAAAATTTATTAATATTGTCATGCAATGAAAAAAGCCAATTACAATTGGTGTCTTCACTGGAAGACCAATGTTTTTCTCTTTCCTTTAAGAACTAAGGAATTAATATTTTTTTCTTGTTGTTAAGCCACACATGATCCAGCTTCTGACATTACCATAACACTGAGTCCTTCTATGACTGCAGAAAAGGTGACTCCATCAGTCTTTGACCACAAGACAATACCAGGATTTCAGATGTCATCTGTACTGTGAGTCCCTCACCAGCTCCTGATTTTTACATTTTGTTTTTAACCAATGGGTACAACAGACATTCTGTTTGTATCTATTAAAGCATCTCCTTTGAGTTTTAAACAATTTCCTCTACACTTTTTTTGTTTTTACACCACAAATTACAAGCTCAAAATAGTGTACACCATATTGGAAAGTTCAAGAAAAGTCCAGACATTCTCTCCACAAGCAGGAGAGTCATATTCTATAGTGATGCCTATCTTTATTTTATGATTCCAACATAAAATTTGCATTAGGAAAGAAGAATAAAATTCTCAAAAGGCACATATTTAAGATTCTGCTTCTATCCAACCCCCAAGAAATAGTTTTACCTGCCAAGGAATCTTAATCACGTTAGAATAACTGTGAAATTAAATTTCTCATATTTCCAGATGCAATAATGTGCAAACATCAAGATGTTTACTGATGTTTCTAAATCAGGGAGGAATTTCAGATGAGGAAGGGAAATATTTGAATGATTTTACTAAGCATGGGAGTGGAGAAGGAAGAGGGAGACTCACAGGACACAGCACTAATCTGAAGAATGAGTGGGAAAATCATACCTACAGAAGAGTATTTCACTGAGGGAATGAAACTCCCACTCAGGAATGGACAGCTGAACACTGTGGATTCCATTGGCCATGGGCTGTCAGCACTGTTTCATGCACATTTGAAGCACTGTCAGTCCCGAATACATGAAAAGTGAAAATTACCATCCATCACTCAAATTTATGCTTTTTTCAAATAAGAGCCTTTGTTTTCTAAACACATGATGGTGTTTGCAGTTATTATAAAGCCTATTACAACTAACATGTAAAGCCTTACACCCACAAGTTATACTCTTGTGCAATGTAAATAACTGCAGCTATCCCAGAAGTTCCTAGACTGGAAAACAATCCTGCTGTAACTATCCTTGATATCAGCTAAATATATATTTCCTCCTACAGCTTTTAGAATAGATCAGACTTCATAGCAACAAAGATGATGTCTCTTGGGACTGACTTTCCATTGAAGAGAGCTTTAATTTATTTATAGCTACACTTTATACTGCAAATGACACTGGGAACCCAGATAAGCTGTTTTGAAGAATTGCTCTCCCCTATTAAATAGCTGGTACTGTTAACTGATTAAAATCTTATTGCAAAAATAAAAGGCTCAAACAAGTTTGCCTTGTAACAAGGAATTGAAACGCATTCTGTGCTAAGAGCTAGTGAGCCATAATGACTACAGCAAAGACCTCTTTTACAGTTTCTGAATGCCTTTTATGCCAAAAGAAATAAAGAAATCTTTACAATAAGTAAGAGAGCTTTCCAAGAAAGCTTTTTTATGTTTTGAAAGATGTATGAGCTGTTCCTGAGATGTTTTGAGCAGGCAGTCAATGCAGGCCTGAAGTGCAAAATGCCTTTGTCTGCTCAGTCCCAGGTTTGCTCTGTGCAGCTTATGTTTTAGAAAAAAGTGGCTTCAAAATCTTAGAAAATACTGTGCAGAAGTACAATTATGATTGTTTTTTAAAGCACTACTCCTTTCTGCAATAGCAGCAATTGCAAAGTAAGATTCGTTTGGGATCTTCAAGGAAAACATCTCTGCATTGTCTTGAGAACTTCCAAATACCAAGAAAACAACCATTTCTCAAGTGATGACCTAGAGCCTGAATCTTGGACAAAAATGAGGTTAAAATGACAAGTCTATTACAGACATTTTATATGCTTCTTTGGTGAAGGAAAACATATAGAATGTGTTAACTTGTGCATTAATAGGAAGACACCGGGTTCATTACTCAGTATCCAGTTAAAGGGTTTTAAAATATTTGCACTAGTACTTACTGTTTCTCTGGTGAGAATTTTTTGTCTTCCTTTCATTGCATAATCAGTAATTGAATATTTTTTAAGGATCTGGGACTGTCCTAATCTGTAACCTCGGACAGTTTCCACATAAATATCAAATCTAACAACAAAAGGCTATAAAAAAATTAGATTCATTGGCTTCAAGAAACCTGGGCAAAACATAAACTAATGTGGCATCCACCTTGGCTTTCCAAGAATAACCAGTGCTCTTGGAGACTGGCTTCAACACCATTTGTCCAAGACAGGAGCTCACTGTTGCTCATCTATGCCACTCAAAAAACTTATCAGTCCAGTGGAAGAACCACCATCACAGACAATAATGCAGGATCAAACTGGTACTTTGCTTTTTAGTGACAGCCAAAGGCTTCCCCCAATCCACACTGATGAGCTGACTTGGATGATCACCCAGCTAATCAGGTAAGGATTTTGTGGTTAGCTCTGGTCTTTTGGGTGACAGGCAGGGATCTGGGGTAGTCACTTTCTCTCAGCTTCAGTGTGCATCTGCAACATTTCCCAAGCCATGTGTCTTCTGAAGCTGTTACTGAACTTGCATTAAAAGAATATGCGAGTGAGGGCTGGAAAGTGATTTGCAAAGGTTTTGTTTATTTACTAAGCTACTAGGCTCCATATGCACTGGTAAGGACAGAGGTTTGTTTTGTGCTTTAACTATAAACACCTTCCCCATGTGCAACACATAAATGTGTCATCCAAAGGTTGGCATCAACAGGACTTTATTTACTAATTAGTTCAGCAGTTTATTACGCTGAAATTTAAATGTACTAATCAAATGTTTATTTTGTAATCATGTTACATTAATGCTAATTAGTGATGTATTTATCGCTTCATGGATTACATTTAAATTTAAATGCTCCAGTCAAAAGTTTGACATTAAATTGCACATACCTAGTTAAAGAGTCTCTAATGTATTGGTTAATTTTAAATACCATTAGACAAATTCAATTTTTTTTTTTACTGTAAGGATGAATTTTCTTAAAACATCATCTAGATAACTTTTTAATTTTTATCCTGTGGATAAGTATTTCCTTCATAACTGGAAACATGTAGGTATGAACCAAACATCTTTTAAATATTTTTCTTTCTTCTTTTGCTAGTATAACTTAGAGAATCAATTTTAGGAAAAAAAAAAAAAACATTTTAGGCCTGACCATTGGGATGTACCAACTCACTACAAACTTCCAAGGAAAGTTAATAGATTTAGATGCAATTCACAAGGGATTATACCTGAGTTTATAAAAACTACTGCTCAGCTGCTTTTGTTATAAAGCAAGAAAGGCATAGCCTGTACCTCGAGACAACAACAAAATAGAGCCCCACATAGCAAGGAAACTCCCAGCCCAGTTCTTACTGAGCCATACATGATTGCGGCCAGGTTACTGCATGTCTGTAGTTCTGAGGGAGATTTAAGCAGTTTTAGGAAAACTCCAGTGGAAAAATAGAACTGTAAAAGCAAATATTCTTCAGTGGAATAATCAGTGTATGACAACTTGACTGTACATAGAAAAAAATCTAATACACATCACAATTCCAACTTTCCAAATATTAACACAGTTGTAATCAACTCCCATAAACTCCTATTCAGGATGAAAAAAACTCATGAACAGAGTTTACAGGCAGGACAGAGACAAATGGAGCTCAAGATGCAAAGATGCATCATCTTTGTGTGGCTGGTTGTAAATGACACACAGTTCAGAATCTCCTTTTCTCTGCCAGATCTGATCATTCAGTTTCATTAACTTCCCAAAGGCAGAGGCACAGTGCACCTCTCCTAAGATATGTGAGATGTTTAGAAGGAAAATGGAAATCTTCAAACTTCAAAGTCGGGATGATTTATTTCATGACCTATCGTCCTTCCCTTAGATGCCAGCATTGAGTCACAAGGTCTGCCTTTTGTTTCTTTAATAACTGGCAAAGCTTTAAATTCATATACCCAATTTCAAGGGGTTTTTGTTTTGCCATGTTAGAGATTATCAGTTTCAGTTACAGAATTATCAGAAGTGTATTCTGAATGCATTCTGATGTTAGTGCTCTGTTGAAACTTTTTATTTTTTAGAAAAGAATAATAATATAAGGCTAATGTGAAATTCTCATTCCCCTAAGAATTTATTCAAGTACTTCATAAAAAAGAAATACAACCTTGTTGCTTTTATAAAATAAAATAATAAAAAAACCAAACCAGCTGTCATCTTGCTTTACATTTGCTGGTTTATCTTTTCACTTGGTTCTTCCAATGTCATTCAGTCTCAACTGAACCTTTTAAAAGCTCTTCAAGTTTGCCTTGATGTTGCTGAAAATCTTTGCATTTACATAATGCCTAAAATGGTCTATCCAAGATAACTTATTTGCCAGTGGCAGTGTCTAGAGCAGAAATCAAATACTCAGAATCCCATCCCACTCTTCTGATCTAGAATCAACTCCCAAAAGACCGAGCTCAGTTTAAAGGAACTTGATGTTGACAGGCCTGAAGATTTGTGCAGATGTATTCTGTTGTTATTGGCTATCAAAACACATTTTTGAATTCCATTTTTTAAAAAAAATCAAATTTAATTAACAAAACAATAAGAGTAGTTTGGATGGGATAGGACCTATAGTTTGCAGTCCTTCTAATAAACTAATGTTCAGAAATGTAGTGCATTTACAGAAGATGATGTTGGGACTATATCTACAGTGCATCTGCCAGTGCACTTACTGAAGGAAGTGGATGAACGGGAATAATATTTCCTGAAAGGGAAATTATGAGAATTTGGAGATAGAATTGAGAAGGAAAAATGCCAAATTGTAAAATAAACAATAAAAAAGAAATTTTAATTATAAAAAAGGATGTCTTAGACTCAGACATGTATCAGACTCTCAGCACCACAGCAGTCTTTCCAGGGATCAGAAGACAGTAAATACACCAATGTTTATTATACTCAATATTTATGTTGCCCTGGCAGTGAAAAAATTTTGGAGTTGGATAGCCAGGATGTAGGAATATCAAGGTTTATAGTAATGTTCACCGTTGCACAGAAAGGTGCTGCAGCAGAAGGGCAAGAAACTTGCCCTTTCAAATCTACTTTAGAATTTCTTATTACTATGGACATAAGTAGTTTGTAAAGAGAAGAGCTCTTTCAGCCAGCAGTTTCCTTGGAGAGTTGTACAACCTGTGACTCAACACAAAGCCAGATGTCCTCGCCCCACCCAGCCCACCCCAAAGAGCTCAGAGTGCCCATCGCTGAGGTTACCTTGCCCTCATGTCCCCTACCCCTAACAAACACTTTCTGCACCCTTGACACGGACCATTAAGGCATTAAGACAATCAGTGAGATTCTTTCCCTCCAATCTCTGTGCTGGAAGACCATAACCCCCAGAGGCATTGTCAGGGACACGGGCCAGGGGAGGCCAAGGCAGTAGCGGCTGGGGCTGGAAGGAACAGCAGGACACGGCGCAGACTGCCCAAATTTGAGGAGCTGACAACACCAGTAAGGAGAAGGGAAATAATTAAGTCCAGTGCATGTCTGATTTTGTGAGCTACTCTTTCTTACTGCTCTTCTGAAAACCGTGCCAGAGCTAATTAATGTCACCTGTGACAAGACAGCCCTTTTTAATGAACTTGCTTGTTTTCCCCTGCAACTGAACTCTGCCCCTCACATTCTGCATGCAGCATCACATACAGACACTATCATGTTTGCCAGAAATATAGCTGCAAGTTTGGTATGTCATTGCAATGTTTATTTATTCCATTCAAAGTTTATTTCAGCTACTGACTGAATATGTAGGATTTTCTTTGACTGACAATTGATTAAAAAAGGAATTTATCACCTCCTTTCTTTAGGCCTTTCTTCTGTACATCATATTCTAATATTTTTTTGTTCTAAACACAAGAAAAACCCTTCTGTTCAAATGGGTATTTTCTTGTTTTTGCAAGTATTAATGTGGACTTCAGTATTTATAAGAAATTAGTAATCTTAAACCTTTAGATAAAAGTTATTTTTCATTTACTTTCATAACATAGCCATTTTTAGAACTTAACAAAAACACTTCTCTTTTTTATAAAAAAGTAAGTCAGATTTTCATTTAATCAAGAAAGGGGTAGCAGTTCTCTTTTACCTGTTAATTTACTAAACTCTACAGAAGTAATAATATATGAAAAGGTCAATTCCCATTAGTACTGTATTTTAATTATATACAGTTATCCCCCAAATTAAATTTTGCCTGCCAGCTGATTATCATAATTTAAGTTCTTCAAGTGATCACAGTTATTTTTAACATACTGCCTTTCAGATGTTTCACATTCCATGTCAATATTCTTAAAAATTACTCCAAGGACAAGAAAAATCCCACTACTAAAGAAAACACAAAGAAAAATACTTGCTTCATGATCCAGTAAACCATGAACAAAAAGGAGTTTTGCTCAGAGCTGAGGATACACTGTACTGAAGAAACCTCAAATCTTGATAGAACATGGTCCAGTTGGTTTCTTTACCAACAGAAATTATTGATGTCATTGATTCCTAAAAGCAAAGCAGATTCCTCAGCAGCTGAGTACAGGACAGTGCCCCCCCTAAAGCTCTCCTGGAGAAAGGAGAATACACACACAAAACCTTGGGGAGAACTCAGGGCCTCCTCTGCTCCCCAGACTCTCCACTGGAGCTGCTGTCAGACCCTGCCCCAGCTCTCTGCACATCTGTTCCAAAGGCAGCTCCCACAAACTGTGTCAGGCACAGGTCACACACAAATATCAAACCTCAGGCTGCACAACTCATGTACCGAGTCAGTGATTATTCAGTCCTTTATTACACTACCAACAGCTCAAGTTTTTATTTTGTTTTCTTGTGCTTCATTTACTTTTTTTGGTTCATTTAATAGCCAAGGACTGCATAGAAACACTACAAAATCACAGGGCACTGTGTCACATAACTAAACAGACCACATTCACTAAAAATATTTCCTTTCACCTACCACTTCTTTGTTTGTGTTCAATCCTCTTTAATTTCTTTCTGCATCATAAAGCTGCAGCAACACTGATGGAGGTCAGTTTAATTTCAGACATTGTAATTTCATACACAGATAACGGGAAACTGCACAGAGAATGTCCACTTTTCATTTCCTGTGTGTACAGCGCAAACCCCTCCATGTTCAAATGAAACAAGGCACCTGAACAGGTGAAGTGAATGGTTAAAATCAGGTATGAGATCAGATGCTTTGCTACGTGTTTATTTATAGTGAGAGTCACAGGCATCATGGCAATGTAACCAGTATGAGACTGAGGCAGTTAGAAAAGAAAATTAGATCTGATTTTTGAAACTATGACATGTTGGACATTGGAAACCTTTACCCACTTTCTAAAATAGGGAGGCTATGATCCAAGTTGCAAAAATATGATGAAAATTAAACCCGAGTAAAACCTACAGACACTTAAGGTTTTTATTAGCAACTCATTAAGAAGTATAATTTAAAGAAATCAGTTATCCACTACTCTGAGTTGAGTTCATAAGCAGAACCTTTTGCACTAACTTTTTACTGATGGTTCCTGGCCGCACAGGATGTTGGGCTGTTTGTATTTCATTTCTTTTTACTTGGAATCAATATGTACAAGATTTGATATTGTGGGCTGCCTCCATATCCCAGATGGCCTCCCTGAAATATTGGTCCACCTCCTGGTTCCACCTCCCTACAAGATGTTTTAGAAGGAGGTTTGTAGACTATATCAAGCAATGTCTCCAGATAGATACCCAGTGCTATTTGAAAGCTCAGAAGTTGCAGCCCACCCAGCCACAGAAATGCAGTCAGAGAGCACCAGAGGATAAATGGGGTGCTGCAGGCAAAGAGGTGATTTAGGAAGTCTGCTGGAAAACTTAAGCTGAAATTTATGTGCTTTTAGAGAGCACAGTTTGAAGCTCACAAGAGCTGTGGTTTCAAAAACCTTGGAGCAGAAGAAAGAAGATGTTGGCTCACTGTAAACATTTTGCTCAGCTGGAGCTCTGGCTAGAGCTTACTTTCTTTGCAATCTGAAAACATTAGAGAAAACAAACTGAGACTGGGATAAAATTTAAGACTGGGATTTAGCTTCTGTATCCAGCACTTGATACTGCATGGTCTGTGCACTACTAAAGGGTTCACTCATCTCCCTTCACATAAGTCCAGCACACACTGTATTAATAAAAATACCTTCCAACTCCTCTTATTTCTATGTTCAAAGGGAATCTAAAGACTCTTAACAGTTATCAACTTTTAAAAAACAACAAAAAAATTTTTTTTCACAACCTGCCAAGCTCATATGTGAACTAGAGCATATCATTCCACAGCAGCTGCAGCCCCCTAGCCCAAGTCAGCTCAGTCACTGTCAGACAGAGTGAATCTCAAAGATCTCTCCTGATTTAGGTTCACTTTTCAGCTGTCAAAACAGAGGCTATGACTACCACTGACAGAATTATCATCTGAGTTTGAAGAAGTAATTTTCTACTTTTACTGTTCACACCAGGCTGGATTCTTCCAATACAAGAGCTTTAGAAAAGACAAGTAGTCTCTTTGGAAGAACAAGCAAATTACACATAAAAAACATGGAAACAGCTGGAAACTTATCAAAGTTTTCTTTTGAAATCTCATTCCACTTGTCACTTAGGAAACACAAGTTCTAAGTCTGCTTTCCCCAAATGACAATGTTCCATGCTCACTGAAGCAGCACAATCTCTGCCACAGTATTTAGGATTGAGAGAAATGAGATTTCAAAAGCTTATTAATTGCTAAAAATATGTTTCCAAAGGGAAAAAAATATAACACAATGCATCAACATCATTCCAAGTTTTCAGACAGCCTGAAATACTGGCTTTGACTTAGCTGAAATATAATCATACAAATGTCAATTAATTGTTTCCCTAGTGATCAGACTTCCAGCCTTTGCATCTGCTATAAATCCCTGCTGATTCCTAGACCTAACACAGGACCAGAAACCTGAGCTGTCACTTGGCCCAAAAAATGACAGGCTTTTCTTGAGAGAGTGCTTAGTATTTTTCCTCTTCAAATTCTATTGCACATTGAATCTTAAAACTAAATAAAGCTGCAAAATAATCAGCTGTAAAGTAAAAATAGGTACAACGGGGGTGTTGTTTTATTTGTATAATATTTGCGTGTTTGAATTGCTACTAATCTTTGAAAGTTATCTATTGCCAAGAGCTGAGTTACCTATAGGGAAGATCCCAGGAGAACTGGGAACGCTAGGGTAATTTGTTGCAAGGATTTAGTCAATGTAATTGTGCAGTGTGCAAGAACCTGGTTTCCACCCTCAGTTTGTGTGTGCTTCTTTTCACTTCTAATTCAGGACTTCCCACAGGAGGTTGTTTTCTCCCTTGCTTTTTTTCCAAAACATTTCTCCTGAAACCTTCAAAAAAAAGGATGTGTCCTGGAATTCAGTAATCATTCAGCAGCATCCACAATTTTACTGCAGAATAGTCATATAAAACCATATTTCTCTTATTTATTCATCTATGGCTATGACTTTTCCTCCAAAGCCCTGGTAATTTCTAAAAATTTTAGATCCAGTTTTTATTTAATGGAAGCTGAATATAATCTGTTCTGGTGTGACCCAAAGTACAGCAACTTTAATCAGACTTATCGTCTTTATTAGAGTAATTTAATAACCACCTTATTGATTTAATTCATATCAGAAAGCATCTAAAGTTGGCAGAGTTAAACCTCTTCAAACATTACCTTTTTAATTCCAGGAAGAGCACTGACTCCTGGCTAGAAAAGCTCCACTTTACATATACAAATGCAGGCTCTGAACCTTTATCCACCACAGTCTGCACTTTTATGGAAAAATGTGGTGAGCCCAATGACAGTCATGCATAATACTGGGCAAAATCTGTTGGTAACAAAAGGCAGTTTTGTGCTGCAGAGATGCACAGATGAAACCACTAAATACAGAAGTTGGCCTGGGTGTAAATTCTTCCTGCTCGGAAAGCTAATGCCATAGTCAGCACACACAGGCTCCCAGACACCAGCTGAAGACTTATACATTGGTGGTTCCAAATCCTACTGAAGGAGAAGATGAATAAGTTTGGACTGTTACTCAGTGACTGAGTAAATTAAGTACAATGGTCCTAATTAAAATGGAGCTGGTGCAAATTAAAGAAAAATAGGACAGCAAAGAAAAGAAATGCAGATTTTATCTCCTCATTCACTTTTAAAATATGTATGTAACTGTGCTGATTCGAAATGGAAGAAGCATCCTAACTGCAAATAACTGAGTTTATATTAATTAGTGAATTTTTCCCACAGTGAGACAGGTGTGAAAGTAGATGTCAGGCATCCCTGCTCAACCTTCTTTCAAGTAGTGATTGACAAGAATGATTATGGCTCAACCAAAACATTTGTTACTGCCTGAAGGAATAATTTCAGTAATACTTCTCTATCTATCTTCTTCCATATCCAAACACCAGTGGTTTTTATTACTGTTAAATCTGCAACATATAAGCACCTTATCGTTTGTCTAAAGTGACTATAACTTGAATTTAAGCACCAGCTAGCAGGTAGGTTCTCTGTTCCAGGTACTCTCATTTTGGGAAAAACATACAAGGAAGAAAGAGAGAAACTACATTTTGCCTGAGCAAATAATTTTGCAGTATCTTGTTGAGAATGCTGCATGTCTCAAAAGTTATGCCAGCATTTCAAGAATGGTTACCAAAAGGATGTAGAATGGGAAGCAGGTAAATCATTTCCGTCTTCTATAGGAAGGAATAGCAAAGGAGCAAAGGAGACTACTCTGGATCTACTCAGAGACTACTCTGGATCTACTACAAAGGATCTACTCTGTTTCTGACTCTGCTGTAAGCTCTGGAGCAATGTGTGTTCAGTGGCAGAATAAGAGTTGCAGGACCAGTCTCTCTTGGTGGAATGGCTCTTTAGCAACAGTCTGAGACACTGGGCAGATTCAGCATCCCAGGAGTTCCAGCGGTCTGTCTCCTGTCTGGAGGCTGGACATACTGACACCTGAGCCTTTCACTCCCTTTCTCTATCCTGGTATTCCTGAACTTTATCCTACAAGACTAACAGTTACAAACTCAGGAACTGCAGTTCTGGGAACCATTACACAAACCCAATGTGGTGACCTGCATACACTACACTTCTCTGGAGGTAAGTATAACAATAAACTTAACAATCAAACAAAACAAACCACCAAAAAGTGTTACTCTTATTCACAGTTGGGTCAGGATTAGTAAAACTCATGTGGATTCTATGGATCTGGGAGAGCTTACTTTTATGAAAAAATCAATCGAGATAAAATTTATACTCTGCTGTACCTCAGTAAATCTGCAGACTGTAAGCCACTTCAGTGGAACTGCTGTGGAATATCAGCTGAATAATTAATATGGTAGCTTAAATGGGGAGTTTGCTTCAATATAGATCAGTTTCCAGTCTTATGCACATAGCATTTCTCACACTATCATTCATAGATTCTGAAACCAAAATGAAAGATGACATCAACTAACAAAGAAGCTCCTAATATATGTAGATATCTTACATCAGTATCAATGATTTTTTTTCCAAGGATGATTATCCTTATCTCCCTTTAATTCTGACATAAGTGTTTCATTCAGTTTTGGTATGTGTTTATCTGTCTTCACTGCATTCAAGTATTTTTCAAAGAAACCTGTTATTTATTATGACAACTGGAAATTGACCTGGTAAGGTCATCTATTTTAACTCCATTTATTATTTTACCCTTAAATTCCTGTCCAAAACACAGTTGAAAATTAAAAGAAAAATGTGTCTTCACCAAATTTTGATTTATAAGATACTCAATGCCCTTTTTAATGGTAACTTTTTCTATAAGAAGCAGTAAATTCTAATAGGCAGGAAAACAGACCTATGGTACATGAAAGAGAAATAAAAATGCAAGTGATTGAATGCATATTCACAGAAGTTTAAGCTGGGTAATATTCAGTAACAGAAAAACAAACACCCAATTTTAGGCATATCTTTGTTATCCTGCCAGTTGATGCACACTTGTTTGAAATAAGGCAAGGAAGTAGAAAACAGCCTTTATCCTGCAGGTCTCCAAAAGCATTTCTCTGGGTAAGGGTCTGATTTGATGTGGTGCATGTAGACACATGCAGCAAATGGAGCCCTACAGCTCGGAAATCTCGCAAAAGTGAGAAAAATCCCTCATCAATGTTGCCTTGAATTCAAGGAAGAAAATAAAGATTTCCCATGGTTTTGGGGGACTCAGGAGATGCAGAAGTGGTGATGGCCTAGTTAGGGCCATCCTTGCTTTCCTCTCCTCCCCAAGCACTATCAATTAAGCCGCAGCAGGTACTAGCCCTGGGCTGGCTCCCTCCGTGCTATTCAAACAAGGCACAAATAGGGTAAAATTCACACCTAAACTGACATGAGCAGCAAGACAAGATTGATGAGAAGCTTTTGCATCTCCTTCTCTGAGATGAGGCAGTTACAACTGACCAGGCTTTATGCACCGATACACACGGATTTCATGGCTGTGTTTCAGTTTGGGCCTTTCCCCCATGAAGATAGGCATATGCTTTGCCAGGTTCTCTCTCAAGTCAGTAGTCTAACACAAATGTAATATTTCAAATTAAATCCAGGACTCACGAACAAGTCCTCCTTTGGATCCTGATTTGCAGTTTTCCCACTGGAAGGGGCTATCAGGGCCTTGGTGCACCTTTGGACACAAACAATAAGACTGTTTGTAAGGGAACTACTGCAGCCCTGAAGAGTATCACCATAACACAAACCAGAATAGAAACAGAGCTCTATTAATCAAAAAACTTGGACTTTTTTTTTTAACCAAAAGATTATAAGCAGAACTATCAAAGGGATAGTAGCTGCCCAATTTTTTCAATCATTTTAATTCTAGGCTAACATCTATTTTCTTATACAGATGTGTAAACTCCACCACCTTGAATCCAGACTACAATAGACTCAATTTTTTCTACTTATCTTGTTTGTAGGAAGCCAGACTTCTATTTGCACTATGGTACCTCTGATCCACGAAATGACCCAAGGTAGTGTCTTACTTCTCACCAAATCCGTATCTCATAAGTTTTTCATAATGCCATGACTAAACCCACGTGAACCAATGACAAGAAAAATAAAATAAATAATAACAACAACAGAAAAAAAAAACCCAAACAAAACCAAACATACACAAAAAAACTACACAGAAAAACTCCAACACAAGACCCCGAGGCCTTGTGGAGTTTAGATAATCAAATTTCAATTTCCCACAAGCTGTAGCACAATACAACATACCTAATCGTAGAATCATTTCGATATCTTACCTCACCATTCTATGAGGACTCAAATGGTGGGTAATAGACAGGACTCCTTATTCAGTTTGAAAATCTTGTTGTACTTTGACCACTTGAGTGAGGAACCGTAGTGCCCTAGCCACTCATCAGGTCAATATTTTCCCTTTCTTAAGGGTACACAGAAAATTTTACACATAATGGAAACCATATTTAAAGTTGCAATGCACGATAGTCTAGATGATTATATCCAGATAATTAATTTCTGCTTGTTGATGAGCAGAACTCTGCTGTGAACCTTTAATACTTTTTTATTAATTTTTGAGTGAATATAATCATAACTTTTTTTCCAATCTCTTACTTTAACTTTGGTTTGGCTAAAAGATACTTATTTATACTTTTGTAACAGGGAGGCAAACTGATACAGATCATGTTAAATTTCTCTCTTTCACACAGTTGTTCTGTGAGATTAGCAATAAATCATCACAATTGTGATGATTTTTCTGAATGGGTTTTATTAAATGCATTTTTAAACTTATTAAAGAGTATGTCTGTGTTCCAATATTGTTCCCAATATTGTTACACAAGACTTGTACTACACTATGTCATATGTGTTGTAAGACTGGTAACAGAAAGCAATACAGCACATGAAAAATAATTACATCACATCCAACAGAAATTAAATATCTCAGATTGAACCATGCAGAGAAGATTAGCTACAAGAAAGAAAATCCATTTTTTGGTATTAGTCCTCAGCAGGAACTTGTTTATAGCGGAAATTTATTTCTGCACATATGTGAATTTTACATGCACATCAGACAACCCAAATGGTCCTTGATATTAAGCTGAGCAGAAGACAAGAATTATTTTTTGTGAAAACTTTTTCAAGATTTCCTTCGGCCTCAGAAACTCCCAGCTGTAACAATGTGTAGAAAATGACAGAAGTTACAAAAGGGAGAACAAGGCCCAAATGAGCAGCCTGGATCTAAGTTATGTGAGAAGGGACTTCAGCTTAAGTGCTCTGCAATGGAATGGGGTCAGTGTAATGATTAAAGTATTTGCTAAGCAGACGTGCCTTGCTCTCTTGAGGAACTTTACTAATCTTTTTAATTTCCCATGAGGTGTGCCCATTTAGAACAACCAAACAAAAAGCCCCTCTAACAGATGAATTCTTTGTAAAGACAACTCTTACCATCTCTAATTTCTCTTCTGTATGCCAGAGGCATCAATCATCCTTTTAATATTACCAGGTCTCTGCAGAGATGAGAGCGTGTTTACAATATGACACTGCACTGAACACTTGACATGTGGATTGGTTTCCTGGTTCTCAGTTCATAAGCCTGACGAGAAAGAACCAGCAACAACAAATCAAACTGAGGTTTCAGGACACATCAGACATTCCAAAGATACTTGGACATTTAATCACACGCTGCCACCCATAATGTTCCTCATGGATTGCTTTTGGTTGGCCCAGAGAATGACGGACAATATTTCTTTTGTCATCGAGCAACTGATAACCTACAACCTGGGAGCCAGGCATTATCTCTGCTGTACCTTCTCCCTCTCCCTCTCTCCTTAATTCTCTCTAACTGTCCATGCTTGCATGTCAGACTACAAGATGGAATTAAGGATCCTAATTCACTAGCAAGAATATTTTCTACTGTAACCAGCCTAGAGAAACTAGCCCAGTGTCTCTCCATAAGTATTTCCTTCTCTTTTCTTGACTTCACTCTTCCTTTCCCCTGTCATTCAAAACAGAGCTGTATAAGAGAAAAAGGATTAAAAAAAAAAGGAAAAACCCACAAAAGTAAAGCTCTCATCAAACCTGTTGCATATGTTAATTGGGGTATCTGAAATGCTCTGTTTATGGAGCTGGACATCTGCACGAAGCTTCCTCAAGTGATAGATCAGATGAGGATGTTTCCCATTTCTAAATGTGGTTGACCATACTGATGGGTACCAATACTTTTCAAACTGTGAGGCATTTCAAACATGAGAAATTACTCAAGCAAGGTAACTAGGAACAAGCACTAAGCATCATTCCCTGGATAAAATTTAACCTATTTTATAGACAAGTGGGAAAATTTTCAAACCTATTTTAAAATGAAACTCCAATACTCAAACTGGTGCTTTTGTAGCCCAATGAAAAAAGATTATATAAATTTACATAAACATTTTTTTTTCTTCTCACATATATTCTAAGCAATTTTTGTTACCTAACCTTTACAGTAAGATTTTGCCCAGTGGGGGAAGTGGCCATGCAGTTCAAATTTATCCCTTACTCCATCATGTTGATGATTTTTTTTTTTTTAAACACTTAAAGCACTTGAAATAATGCCCATCTTCAGCCTTTGTTTTCTGGTTATGGATGTGGTTTAGTATCTCTTTATGTTCCTGCTTTTAAGGCATTTATATTTTAAAGTGTAATCATGGGCAGCAGAGTGCGACTGATCTAGTGTCGCTAATGGAACTGAAATGACACTTTTTTTGCAATTGAAAGTTAGTTCCTCCTTTTTTCTTTCTTTTTTATTTTGTTAAATCTAATACTTTGTGTGGCTGAAAACGGTAAACAAGAAACCATACGCAATAAGAGAGCAGACTTGAGCGTGTACTAGTATCAAATGATCCCTGCTTAACTATTATCTGGCAACACCCAGCTCTGCCAAACGTTTAAATGGTATACAGAAAGGTACAAGAAAAGAACAGGAAATCAAATATTCATGCCTTTCATGTCTCTATGCAACCCTTCCAGTTCCCTGGATGCTTCCAACTTTTCCAAGGAAATGTTGTTTTCTCACTCTGGCATCATGACGTGCTGGCATTACACTTGAAGGTACATCAGGTGAAGTTTCATATTGCAGCAGAACTTGGAAAACCCATTATATTCACGCTACCCATTAGCCATGAACTGAAACCATTTTAAGCCAGAAGCATGAACCAAAAATAGCCTCCTACTGCCAATATTAGAGCTGACTGCCACAAGTCAGAGAAATATTATAAAAGGTACCAGGTTCTCTTGATAAAGTAGTTACTTTTCTACTGCTTCTAGAAACATCCTCTCATGAATTTCTAGTTTAGCTACGCAGAAGAGCACAAAAGTTATAGGGCAGGGGAACAGATCACTGCCTACCCTGTAGGCACAGCAGCAAATTTCAGGAGGCTGCTCATCCATGGCTAATGCAGCCCAGGACAAAAGAGGTAACATCAGAGGAGAAGGAGAGAACTGGTTTTTCTGCATGGTAATATGGAGATTCTCTTCCTCAAAGTGAGGAAATACAAGCTACTGGGAATGTTCAGGGCATATAGATGGGCAAATTAAATCCCTTCATGGAAATGGTTTGTGTTGTGCCTCTGGGCTGAGTGAAGAGGATTTCTGATCCACACCTTAGCTAAGCACAGCTGTTAGCCTGGGGCAGTACAACATCACAAGAGAAAGCAGACTTACAAGCAGGACTATCTTAAGTTATTAAAGGTGCAGGGTTAATACTGACAGTATTCTTGAGGGCTAAGACACTTTAACAATCAGCATCACACTTAACTCCACTGGATGAATCTAAGTTACAAACTGAAATTATGGAGGGAGGGAAAAAATTCTGTATTTAGTGTAGTCCTGAAGGCAGTCCAGAAAGCAGTATTTCAGTCTGCAGGTTTTGCTGTTATCATCTCCTTTCACTCATCCTTACCTGACCCTTTGAAAAGCACTTAAATACACAAGAATACATTACGATGTCTGTGTTTGCAGAAATGCTCTAACTACAAACTTCTAAAGTTTTAGCAATTTAGGTCTGAACATAGGGAATGAGGATAATACTTTACATAAAACACTATTGTAATTTGCATTCCTCAAAGTGTTTGATACGAGGGGTAGCATTCAGTTATAAAAAAGGCAGACGATGAGGTGCAGCCAAAGAGGAAATAAAACAGTTTGCTATTATTGCAATTGCACTACTTTTTGTTTTAGCAATATATTAACAAGTATGGCCCTTGGTATGACTGAAGAGAAGAAATGCTGCAGAACTGAACTTTAAGGATGTAACTAGGACTTTATGTCTATAAAACTGTTCAGTTCACTTATATAATAATTTAAAATACACAGTTTGCCAAGACATTTACAAGGATTGGTTGCAATCGCATCTCAAACATTCTTGCACAATCAAAAATCTTTGCTTTTTCTTTGTTCAGATAACTCAGACTTGACACCACAGCCTCAACTTGGGTCTCAACAACAGGTTGGAGAAAGAAGGGCCTGAAAACTCCCCTGATTCCTTCAGTTACTGGAACTCTGCTTTCAGAGCTATATATGAGTGATCAAAATCAGAGGAAATGGAATTCATCCTACAGCTACACTCAGAGCTTTTTCTTCACAATATCTAAGTTGTTCAGAAGCATGAAGAAATATATATATATATATATGCAAAATTATACCAAACAAAAAACTATGAGTTTAATTTTGGTTGGGTTATTTTTTTGGCAAAATTTAATAGAACATATTCCTCTAAAAAGGGAACTACTCATGCAAGAAAAAGTTTATAAACAAACACAAAGTTTATATAAAATTCTCGATATTAATATTCAATGATAATTTACACAATATTTTCAGCACCATATTTCCTGTTAGCCAGTTTTTTAAAAAGGAACAATTCTATTACTGATACATATCAATATAGTAAAATATTTTCCTGATTAATTATACATCCTTATCTGCATACTGGTCATACAGCTTTAGTGGAAAATATTTAAAACCTTTCCATGAGAATGCAGCACATTTCTACTGTCTCATTAATATTCCAAGCAATTTTCTGCTTGTTGATCAACTTTCCGGTTTAATGAATACCAGAAAATGTGGATGATTACATGGATCTTGACAGGTGCATGTCGACTGTTAAGACAGAATTTCCCACAAAGAATTCAATGATCTACAATACTGTGCAATTCATTATAGCACCAAAAATTTCAGTAAAGTGCTGAAATAAAAACATGTTTTGCTGGAAGAGATTTTATACATTATCTATTCCTCCCTTCTATACAAGGGAAAATAAGAAATTTAAGAAAATAATAGATAACTGTAGACCTAAATTTCCTCTCATCACAGTTGAAAATAATAGTTGGACATCTTAGGCCTTATGTTAAGTGCCAAGAGACAGAATTTTCCCTACCTGAGGCAGACAAAGGAGTATTTTTTTCTTCCCCTTTTAAATACTTTGACTGCAAGAAAGCTGTACTAAATTGAACATCGTGGCCACAGAAATGAAACTGTCCCTGCCCACACAGAGCAGGCAAAAATTAATGAAGGTTGTATAGAAGTCTGACTGCAGACAATGTACATGCCATAAACTTCGAAGGCAGAGCTGGAGGAGAGGCAGCAGGCACTGCTCTCTGACTGCCCCCCTCAGATCCCAGCTTTGTCCCCTTGTCCATACCAGCAGGGCACAGCTGTGCCAGCACAGCTACACCCCACCTGTGACATGCCCTCACAGGCAGGTCCTGCAGGTTGGTCATGTTTGAGGGACACCAGAGCCAAAAAACCATAAGGGCACGTTCTGAACCCTTCCAGCAGCAGACAGTGACACACTTGGTAAGCACACGCATTTTGTGTTACAGGTTAAGACAGAGATGGCAAAGGGGACCCCAGACCTTTCACTGCTTTGCAGAAATCTCTGGTTTTGTCTTGTTTAATAATCCTTCAGAAAAAGATCTGAGACCCTTGACAAACCAATCCAAGCATGCAAAAAAGACATATGATGACCAGATGGCCCATACTCTCATTCTTCAACACCCATATGTTTCAAGTGTATTTTCAGATTGCTGATAAAGAGTGGGGCTTTGGAGTTGCAAAGATCCTAGCTGGCAGGCAGAATCCTTACGGATGTTGGAAAAAATTATTTCACTGCAGAAGGATCTCAACTAAGCACACACTGCATTAAGAATTAAGCTGATTTGCTGCATTTCCCTGAGACAGCAAAAAATTGCAGTTCTCTCTAATGTCCTACTGTTATACTATTTTTTTTTTTTAACTTGCCTTTGGATGAGCAAGTCTAGAGTTTAAACAGTATCCTTATAATTGGATTCTTCTGGTTGACAATACTGGACACAACTGATAATATTGAAAAATAGTAATAATATAAATCCTATCAATTTTGGTGATGCCTTTATCTCTAGATTAAAAGCCAAGAAAAAAACTTCAAACTATAAACAATGCTTCCAATTTTCCACTAATCATTAAAAACTTTTGAGGCACAGAAAAACAGCGTATTTTATTGAGTACTGAACATTATACAGGGTTACAAGAATGTAAGAATTTCAGTAAGAATAATTTAAGATATTGTGTGCATTTCATAGAATCAAAAGTTCATCTTAACAAAAATTTAAAAGCAGTTTATAGTTTTGTGTTTCAGACAAGCTTTCCTGAACTCACTGATCATAAGACTAGTCATAGGTGATACCTGCGACCCTGGAATTCAGCAGTCTGCTAGACTCTTAGGCCAGCTGAGAAAGCTGGGCAAAATAATTACTTTCTATAATTTTTCCTGTAGCATAAGTGGTGATGTTTTTTGGATTAGCAGTATTTATTGCTTATCATCTCATTAAGCAATGTCTCATGGACTGTAGAATCTTAAAGGTTATAGATCACTTGTTCCAAGCCTTGGCCTGACCATCAGGAACATCTGGCATTTGTTGTTGCATAACATCTTCCCCAGAGTCCCTTTACCTAACAATAAAAAAACACATATGGACTGAAATCCTGATTTCATCCTCACCAACAGAAGCTTTTGTTATTAAAGCTGTAAGGACAAGGCAACATACATTAAGCTATTCCCACTGATTTTACCCGTTTTGTGGTGAACTAAGAAAACAAATGAATTAGTTCACTGAACCACTATGGATGTGCCTAGCTCTGTTTGTAGCTGATGAAGAAAACCAGGCAATTTTAGAACATTATGTAGCTGATCACATGAAAACATCTCCTTGAGGTTGATGTTAATTAAACCCTAGTTTCACTGAGTTTATAGACTAGATCTCCAGCAAGTCCAAGGGGAACAGAACATGACTAACTCAGCAACTCATCACATCTTGTTTATTTATAAAATCATGTGTCTTAAACTGAAACATTTCCATTTTAGCAAGCTGAAAACCCAAAAGTAGAAACATCTGCCCAAGGGTGTGGAAGAGTAAAAGTATTTGAAAAATCCAATCTTTTAAAGTAGTGCATTTATAAACATGTAAATACTTGTCAGATAGGTCAATAGCTTGAAATAAAATATGAGATGGTAATACTGTTACAGTTTGCCCTGTCTACTCATGGTGGGCCTACCAAGAATAAAAAAGCACCAAAAAAATCCTCTATTTCAGCCTCTAACAGTCAGAAAAATATTGTGGCACTGAAGAAAGAGGCCCAGGAAATATTTGTACAGTGCAGCTTCTGCCCCTAGTGACATGAGAGGGTCTCACTTGGGGCACAGACCCTAAGCCATAGCAAGTCACCTCTTCTTCCTCTTCTAAAGTAGAATATGTTTGGACATGTGTTAAATCTCTGGAAGACTTTCCCCTTCTCTTTGCTCTTGCTCTGCCATGCGCCACATTCACTAACCCCAAAGTGTCCCAAGTTACAAAGTTACAAAATTCAATCATTCCAGAAAGTTATCCGTGACAAGGCTTGAGGAACCATGAATGAGGTCAATATGGGCTGCAGCCACTGTCACTGATATGAAATTATGATGTATTTAGACTTGTCAGCATTCAACTTTATACAAACCAAAACCTTCTTGTATATCAATAAACAGACTTAATCTGGATCTCTCCCATTAATGTGCAATTATTTCTATTTGCAGTTGGAGTGTATTTCCATAACACTCAAATAACACAGCAGATGTTAATGTCCACAAATCCTCTCTTGTGAATATTTCACTGCTTGATGCTCCAGTTTTCTATATGTAAAAATAATACATTTTGAAAACTATGTTTATATTTACAATGAATACCTTGATTCCTTTCTGAGAAATACAAAGATATATTTTTGCATCCTTAATGAGCTCTTTTAGCCCTTTTAAAAATAAAATAAAAGCTCTTATATAATGTTATAGAAATACACTTAATGAAAATTATTTAAAATATTTAAACTAATATTAGTAAGGTATCAGTCTCAAAGACAAAGGAATAAAGCATATTTATCATCCACTAGACAAAGAATAGACTGATTGTTCTTAAGTATGAATTTTCAGAAGTGACGTGATTTACAATTTTATACTTTGACTTATAGAGTCTGAAGTCATGAAATGTTAAGTAATTTTTCAGAAAGAAAAATAATTAAAGAAAGCATCAAAAACTATTCATCCCAATGTCAAGGCACTCCAGGTCACCTCTAGTTCTCACATGTAAGCAGGAATTGTAGGGATTTAGCTATTTTACTGCTCTAATGGCATCTAACATGATACTTAGTATGAAAAAACCCCACAAATGCTATGATATAAAATGTCCAAAATCAACATCAAATTCAGTCTTCACCTGCAATAATACCGGCTTCTTACGTAGGAATATATAAGTCCCTCCAGAGTGTATATAATCCCCTACAGAGTAACAGGATTTTGCATTGGGGTCTGACACTCTGGTAATTTTACTGGAAAGATTTTGAATGCTGCAATCTGTCACTGAATTTTCCTTCTTCCCCACAGCTGCACCACTCACAGCCATACAGAATCACAGAACGGGGCAGATTGGAAGGGACCACAGTGGATCATCTGGTCCAGTGAGGGAGACTCCACACACTCTTTGGGCAATCTATTCCAGTGCATGGTGTCCTGCACAGTAAGGTTCTTCCTCATTTTCAGGTGGAACTTCCTGGGCATCAGTTTCTGCCTGCTGCCTCTTGTGCTATTGCTCAGCACCACCGAGCAGAGCCTGGTCCTTCCTCTTATCCCTCCCTGCAGAGACTCATGTTCATTGGTGAGGTCCCCTCTGAGTCATCTCTTTTTGAGGCTGAGCAGGCCCAGCTCTCTCAGTCTTGCCTCAGAAGAGAGATGCTCCAATCCCCTCATGATCTTTGCAGCCTCCACTGGACCTGCTCCAGGAGCTCCATGTCTCTCTTGTCCAGAGGAGCCCAGAACTGGACACATCACCAGGGCACACCTAGATCAATTTATACTCTGTCCTATTTACTCCCTGAAGGGATGGGCAATTAGTATAATGTGGAAAATTTTTTTCGTTCCCTAAGTGCATTTCTTTATGGTTTTTACTGTAGAATTTAATTTCTCTTTTGAGGCTGGGAAAGGTACCATAAAAAAAAGAAATAAAAAATTCCACCTTATGTCGTTCTGCACTTTCTGCCCAGCAATTCAATTTGTCCTGTTGACAATGCCACCTGACTTTGAATCTTTAGTAAATTTCAACAGAATACTACACTTTTTGTGCCAAAACCATTACTAAAAACATTAAACAAAATTGGTTCCAAGACTGATGCTCAGGAACTCTATTAAATAATCTTTCAATACATTCTGCTTCCTCGTTTTAACATGATTTATTCTGAGTCAGGTTTATCACTCCATTTAATGCTTATTTTCTGGAAAGTGTACAGAAATATAAAATAATTCAATTCAACACCCTGGCTCGAAAAGCACTTGCTTCTGTGTGTAGCCTACAGTTGATGTATTAAATGACAATAAAATGGATAAAACAACCTTACTGCACTAAAAGTTACTGCCAATACACAACATTGTTAAATTAAAAATTAATTGCCTGAAGAAATACACAGAAATTCATACATGCATACTTCAAATTTTTTATTTAAGGTTGCTTAATAATTTATGGCTTGAGTAAGAACATGCCTCCTTCAGCATAAAAATGTTAATTGCATTAAAGAAGAAACAATCCCTGGAGCACAGAAGCGAGCACTACAACTTGTTAGTCAAAAATTAATACTCAGCACTGTAAGTCATTTTTATTAACTCACTCTACAGTTGCAATGGCTGCACAATTACAAACAACAATGAACTATTTCCTAAAACATGAGATAAATGATCAAATTAATTTTTAGTTTAGTAAAATATTTTGTTACTTCAGTCTCTTTACCAAAGACTGAAGCCCAGAATGAAAAAAATATCACGTTTTTCTGTATTTTTTGCAGTGCTTTTACAATTTCTGCTTCACATGCTGCCCACTGTTATGCTTTCAGTACTGATATCAGTGAGCAGAGACCATTACAGTACAGAACTAATGAAACTGGTTTTGGTTTTTTCCCTCTCTAGCTGAAAAAAGTCAGCTTCAGCAAAATATTTCCTTAATTGTGAGTGCATCAGGACCCCTTTTTTAAACTTAGACACTTTCAAGTGACACTTTTCTTTAGATATTTTGGGGAATTTTCACACGTTCCTCTTTTTTTAACTAAAGCAACCTGGCAAAAATTTGCAGAAAAACTAAGTCACTCTGTATTTCTGGCAAAAACTTTCACCTTTGTCTCAATTAAGTGATGTCCCACGTTAAAAAAAAGAAAAAAAAAAAGAACAAAACTGCTAACAATTGCTGTATTGCAGCAGAGCTCTTATCTTCCTCTGAGCCCAAAACATACACATTTGTGTCTTGCTTTACCTCTTGATTTTTGCCAGCACAGCAAAACTGGAGTGTGTACCCAATATTCAGTGTGTGCATAAAGTGCACAGAGCTCGTGCCACATCAGATGATGTTTGGGAGTCTGATCCTCTGGGAGGACTCTGTGAAAGTCTCCATAAAACTGCACTGCAGCGAAACCATCACAAGGCAAAAGGGTCCTTTTCACTACAAAAATAGAGACTCATGTTGGGGCAGGGAGGGAGGTGCCACCAGAACAGGACAAAAGATGCAGTTGGAAGAAAAATAGGTAAAAGATGGAAAAATACCTCAGGAAGAATTACACATAAGATACAGCTGGCTCAAAATGCCCTTCAGAGAATAAAATTTCTGAAGGCTGCAGGTGTTTCCTGTGAAAATATTACTGATTTTTTTTATTCCCTGAATCCTTTTTCATTCTCCTGCCTATGTATTTGCTGCTGCAGGGCATGAGGTGCCATGAGGACACCAATCCAATGTGGAACACACCTTTTTATGATAAGGAGGTTACAAACAGCTCAGCAAATGAAAGCCTAGAAAACAAAGCTCTGGCTTTGGGGACGTGTATTGACATCTTGTGGCTTCTCATCACGGAGTGCTCTGCAGTTCTACCACAGAGCAATGACACAGCTCTCTGCAAAGAGCTCCCAGCTCTGTGGAGACCCTGGGTAAGAGCTGCCCAGCACCTACTGTGGGATTTTGGCTGGGATACTTGCACTGCAGCTCCATGTGTCCACCACTAGGGCAGACTGCAGTGCTGTGAAACACCTTGCTTACCCAAGAGATTACAAGATGCTATACACAACTTGGTAAATAACCAGGCAGCTTCTACAGAAAAACATTTTTCAGTTCTCCAAACAGAAAAACATGGCTTGGGAAGGAGTGCATCTGATTATTGTCAAGAAGAGTTGCTTTTTACAGGTAGATTTTAATTTTTTAAAATAGATAAGGTTTTGTTCAAACCTTTCATAAAATGTCACGATTACAAAGTTTAATTCTGCCAAAGGCTATGAACAGTTTAAAACATTGTTTTGATTACTTGGTCAGCACAGAGATTTTATTTCCCATCAGAACACATTACTGTAGAGAATGTTGACCAAATGAACTCTCTCCTTGTTTGTGTCTCACCTAATTAAGCATTATAATTATAAACAGCTTCAGGCTGTCATAATTAGACTCCTGTTGATTTTACTACTGTTGTCTCACACAGCTCTCTGCTCAGTGTCCAGTCACGCAGAGACTGCACACGGTCTGTCCTTTAAAACTCCTGGAAACTGGGTAGCAGTGCAAGTCTTCAAAACCAGTGTCAAACTGAGTACATTTAAAATTAATCGCTGATCAGTCTTATCTTTGAAGGAGGCCTAAACTTGGAACTCATCTGCTTTTCCTTGGGAGCAGAACTTACAGACAACCAAAACATTTCTTTCAAATGTTTCTGCTGTTTCAATTGAAAGCAGCTCTAAGAAATTGCTCCCTGATCAAATGTCATCTTTGTTATGAAGTTAGTCAAATATTTATCAAGATTAACATTAATTTTTTTGCATGCATATCCTCCCTAATTAAATTTGCATATTCATTGCACTAATTAGCCCAGTGGATTTAATATGAATCAGAAATTGATACTGTGGATGTTCTCAGGTTTAAAGTGCAAAAGGTGCCATGATGGCTCTGAAATGGTACAGTAGGTTTGGTTTACACAGCCCATCTCAAGCAGGGCCAGCAGGGATGTTCTTTCTCTGCAGTGACATGGTGACTAATGCAGAGAGGAGTCAATGCAAACTGCTCATGACCTACCAAAAGGTAAATAGCCAGCAAGGACAGGTCACACCACAGGGGCTACAACTGAGGTTTGTTGTAAAGCAGTTGACACTGTATTATTCTGAAGGGCAACACACTGCATTTTCCTCTGACTTTGTATCATCTGAAACCCTTTACCATTGACTGCTCTGGGTTCTGCCAGGCATCTGGAGTTTACCCATGCAATTACTCCTTCTCCTTTCTCTTGCTGTATCACTGTGCATCAATGACCATTTTTCAGTGCTTCCACATGTTTGGTCACTTTTTGCCAGCAAGCACACTTGGGAAAAAACACAAAACAAAAACGCTAGAAACAAAACAACAAACACTGGAGCTTAAGACATGAGGCAGCTTAAAATTATTCCCACTGCAGTAATTCCCAAGCATACACCAGCAAACGAGTCAGGCATGTACCAACACACTTTGTTTTTCCCTTCATGTGACATGAACACATTGTGAAGGTGGTAAATATACTTGATTTTCTAGTAGTCTTTACTCCAGTACAATTCCGTGTGTGTTGGGAGGATTCCCAGCAGAGAGGATGAGACAGTATTGTAGAGGGGTGGTAAAAAGCAAGAAAATAACAACCTACCTTTCCTCTAATACAATAGAACACTACAGAAATACTTGGAGGATGTCTCAGCATAGATTACTTTGAACACAGCAAGTTCTGAATTTTTTACAGAAAGAAGTCCTTTGGGAGAAGAGTTAGTAGGAAGAGTTAGTTCAAACTCGAGATTCAAAAAAACCACCAAACCTGAAAATTGTGCTGGTTTTTTCTCCCCCATCTCTCCTGATAGCTCTTTATACTTTCACTGTCTGTGATTCCCAACATGATGTTCAACAGGGAATATTTCTGTTCTAAATTGTAGATCCTTTCAAGATACATGTTAATTCCTGTTGCCCTAAAGATATACCATAGTTTAACAGACTGCTCTCAGCCAGTTGACTACAGAAATTATTTTGTTCCCAGTTTTAGTATATAGTGTACATAAAACTTTGCTAATATCTTGACCAAATGTTGTTTTTCTTCTTTACTCCTGGAAGCACAGAATTCCCCAATAAATGAACAAATTCAGGCCCCCCAAAATAATCCCTTGAAATGCAATAGCATTTCAGAGGAGAACTAAGATTCAGAAAAGCATACAGCTATGAATCCACAGAGGGCATCATCTGCTAGTCCCACTTTTAGATTTGAAAGCTAAAGTCTTTGCCTCTTTTCCTGATATCTAACCTGGCCAAAAGGGTGTCTTGCAAGCATCACCAGTGAGCAAGGTGAAAACAGCATGTCAGGAAAAACAGTGGTTTTGCCATGTGGTGGGGGAGAGAGGTACCTATAGCCTTTAACTGATCAGAACTATTAATAAAAATATATATGTGCACAGAGCACGTAAAAAATTCCGGATGGCATGACACAATATAGAGTTCTTATAGGTATGAGTTAGAATGACAGCACTATTCCTAAGTGCCTATATACCTTTTATATAACCATGGCACTGAGACACCTACATATGCTACATATTTCACAGAAAAATTATTTATCAGGAGTTAATTTTTTTACTATGGAGTTTTGAATTTTATTGGTCCTATTTTTCATCTATTTTTGCCTGCAAAATAAGTTCCTGCTGGACTATGATTCTTGTGGCATACATTTTTCAGAAATAAAAATAAAAGGAGAAAAAATTCATATGTAATAAAACTTTAGAACCTTTTAAAAATTATCTAATGTAGCTCTACCTTCCATAACCATGTTATTGCAGTTTTTATGACTGCTCTTGTGTGACCAGCCTGGGTTAGCAACAAGTAGGATTTTTTTAAACTATTTTTTTATAAATTCTATTGGCCACTTCTTCACCACTGGCATAAATTCAAAGTTTTGTTCTTCCTTTAATCAGTACTTATTGAGAAAAAGAGCAACCTAACTTTATCCCTTTCCTACTATATCTATATTTCTTTGGGGTGGAAGTAAGTAATGCCTAGAAGTTGTCACCTAGACAACTCCCAAAATTGCAGCTCATTCTGATGCTGTCCTTAGTGCTTGACTGAACATCAGGGTTCATATCCAAATAATAACTGCATTGAGAGAAAGGAGAGATGAAACTAAGGTCTTAAACTTTGTTTCAATTTAAAAAGAAAAATCAGAGCAGAGGAGAGGTTTGAGAATTCTGTGTCACATGGCTTCATGTAGTACAGATACTCCCAGTCCCTAAACAACTGAGCAGATCCAAAGAGCTGTAATTCACCTGCAAGAACCAAACACTTTCAGAAAGAATGAGCCTGTATTGAATGCAATAACGTAAGCAAGAGCTAATGTAGATCTCACAGTTTTATGGTGTATTCTCAGGATTCCAACCTCTGACAGACACACACAATCAGGAAGAAAGAGGTATGAGAAGCTGATAAAAATATGCATTGCCTAAGCCAACATTCAAGGATGAAATTGTGCTACTGCACCAAAAATATATTAAAGTTATAAACTAGAGTGTGTAGGCTGAGTATCAAAGAATTACCAGCAAAAATTAATTACAAATACTGCAGTGACACAGGATGAGAGAAATTATTTTTCTTTTCTAATTTAGGGGAACCTCAGGTACTGCTGATCATGCTAGATAACTGAATCCTTTACAATCATATGACCCAGAATTAAGAGTACGTAGATATATACATGCATAAAAACACAAACATATGCCCATGTAAGCCACTCCTTGCCACAGCTTCTCTTAAAAGAAACTCACACCATCTCAACTCTCATGAGTTCAGATAATTTATGCAACAATTTCATGCAGTGAAATTCCCAGAGCAGAGCTCCCAATATGCACGTGGAGCAATCCTTCCTCAAGTGTTCTAATATCCTTTGTGAGTCTCATCATTAAAAATGGCCATATTTGGCTGGTTTCCCTTTATGGCAGCCCTCTGAAAGCACAGTGAAGTTGATATAATTGCCTTGAAAACCAACATGGACATAATGACTATTTGTGCCTGGAGTACATTATGGCTTGTGTTAATATTTTATGTTTGCTGACTCTATTTGCAAATTGCACCATGGAGTATGTTCTCAGTATTGCTTCAGTTTGGCGGAATGAAAAAGAACCATTCTATGGGGAGTATTCTCTGTTTGTTTTACAACAAGGGATGGGAGGAATTGGATGCTGTATTTACTGCTTAGTACTCCAGATGCTTCAACTGCAAGTGGGTAGGAATAAGACCTCACTGTCACAGCAGGGAATCCCAGAAGCATCAGAGTTCCCCAGCAGCTGGCACTTTCAGAGCAAATGGATCAGATCACAGTGTAATTGAACACCAAGGCAGTAAAAAGACAAAATAGTTTAGATGAGACTATTAATTTCAGGATCACAAATCTTGCTTGTAAATATTTAATGGAAAGCGCAGTAAAGTAGAATTTCCAAACTTTGATTAAGGAAAGTAGTTGTGCAAATTCACTTAAAAGAAATAAGTCAAGGGTTTTTTGATGCAAAAAATGTCATGTAGTGCCTGAACTACAGACCAGAGAGCTGGGCTGAAAGCGTTTTGGTATGCCTGCAAGGTGGAGTTTTAAAACACACTGCAAAAAATGGCTCTTCACAGAGTCCATGGATAAGCTGTGGAACTCCTTGCTCCAGACAGAGTTGGTAGAGACTGACATGTTCATGAGTTTAAAAAAATTGCAAAACAATACTAAACTTAGAGGTCACCTTTGGCTCAGGAATTCTCTCAGCAATAAATTGTTTACTGAATGAGTATTACAGTAAAGTATTACTACAGATGTGTTCTGTTCCTGTGCCTTCCCCTAGATGCACACTTCAAGCCACATTGTACTTAGACTGAGCCTATAAAGATTTTATGTTCTCATGAAAAATAACACAATCAGATTATAGATTTTATAGGTGAAAAACTTCGGTCAGCAAACAGTAAATTCTAACTGGAAATATTTTCTAGAGGCAAGAGTATTCCAAGGGGACATGTGACAACAGAAAAAGAAAATGTCTTTCTAAAATTGATGTAAAAATTGAAATAATAATAAAAGTTGTCTCAGAGATTATTTACATCTCATCTTGGGATCACCAGAGTCATAGTGCTCTTGAAAAATGCACTATAGGTTGGTCTCCTGGTAGAAACTAGAAATAATTCAAAGTACCAAAACAAAGAGTGAAATCCAGTTGAATAATGTTTGAATATTTGACTGCAACTGCCAATTATGGCATTTATTAGTGCTATGTTCTAGGCATTATTTGGGGACATAATTGTATGTCAAATAAATACATTCACAACACATGTAAGCAGCTAACAAGTTACACTGCTTTCTTCAAGTTTTTCATTTGGTTGGTTTTTGCTATTCAACTAAACCAAACTGAGATATCAAAATTTGGAGCTCTGGTGGTTTTTTCAATACATGCAACAAAATGTATGCATTGAAGTAGTAGATTTACACCATCAATTTAGTGAATATTTCTAGACTTTTTCATCACATGCTTCTCAGTAGTTACGTTGATGAGGCACTGGTGAGTTTTTAGTACATTTTAAAACTTAGTGTTTTCTTGCTTCTATATGAACAAGCTGTGTAATAGTACTACAATATTGAAATACTCTCTGACAAGATCCAATTTTTAAAAAAAAAAAGACTGTAGTAATTTCCATATTTCATATTTAAAATCACTTTTCCCACAGAACACAGAAGGCTTAGAACAACTCGTGCCTTGGACTGGTATTCTGTTATATTTCACACACTAGAAAAATATTTGGTTAATGTTTTGGTAGAAGAATTCTGGCTGAGGCAAATTTTTCCATTGTTTACACTGCCTATGGATTTTACTAGTGTAAGGAATTTATTGTCCTTTCTTCTTAAACTATTTATTTAATTCATGAAAACCTGAAAACTGTTATGTACTCCAACAGAGCAAATTGAAATATTATTATGTAATATAGTAAAATAAAATGTAAACAGATGCATTTTAATATTATACAATGCAGTATTCTATGGCTCATTAAACTATATTCATTACTAAGCTGGATCCATAGAAACAATTTTGTAGCTTTAACAATGCACCAGATGTCAGATGTTTGCTGTGTCAGATGCTTTTATTCTTTAGCCACTAGGAATTTACAGTCAAGCTTGCCTCAATAAACACATAAATCTGGTCACATCTATCAAATTTGCCAGTATAAGCTAGAATTAAATTCTGAGACAGTAGTCAGGACCCATAGCATTTTATGCATAAATTTTTCTAGATAAAGGTTCAAAGTGGAAAATATTGGAGAGTAGGATTCCATTCTGGTCCAACCAAAACAAAATTTTTCAAATCATTCTCTCTACCTACAACAAACCTTGTCACCTTGCATGAAAAAAAAGGTACAGTTGAAAAACATCCAACTGAAATGTTCTGCCAATTTTTAAATATTTCTCCTTCCACATCCCCCTTTTTCTCTCTCCACATATCAGAGTGGAAAAAAACCCAAACAAGAAGCCACAGATATTTTTCTCTGAGTTACAGCAACTAGAAAGGATTTGTATAACCCAAGCTACCAAGCCACAATAACTGCATCTATTGCAACTTCCACAAGGTCACTCCTTTGCTTTTTAAAAAGATCTGAAAAGACACTGATCTAGAGGATCTCTTACTGAGAGAAAAGATCAGTTTATCTTTGCCATTACTCACATCCAAGCTTCTGCTGGAGAACCAAATTGTCACGTGCTGCTAATGAACACAATCGTCACCCCAGCAGTGTCAGTGCTGGATTCAAAGAGCTATTGAAGTTGTCTATACAAACAATTGACCACAGACAGTTCTAGTCTGTTATTTATGGACACCCTAATGATTTCAGGCTTTTTCCAGTCTCCACTGAACAGAGTTGTGCAGTGCTCCCATGTTATCAATCTTAATAAAAGCTCTGGAGCTGGTAACCTAGAACCTAAATGATTTAGTTCAGCCGCCAGATCTAATATTAGTCCCATTTTCCACTTATAAAATTTGGGTTTTGCTGCTAATGAACCAATTTTAATCCAGCATTCTGAAATCTCCTGGCTCCACACACTGGAAAGGGTAACAGCAGCATACAGTGATGTTAACCTGGTTCCAGCTACACCTGATTTCACTTCTACTTTAATTTTCTGCTTTCCAAGATAAAATGTCATATGGCTTTATGGAAGGTTTTATCAGTACAATATGGTTTTAAGACTATCCCACCCATTTATGTTGTCTTTTAACTGGTTTCAAAGGCATGGATGGATGCCAAGGAACTAACGTCAAATCACAGCTGCAAAACATCCCAGGCTATCAGAAGCATCTTTAAATAATAGTCTAAAATTCAAAGCAAAAAACTCAGTTGTACATCTGGAAATTAAGCATAGATCCAAACACATGCACAACTACTACTCTGCCTTTACTCTCAGTTCAGTGTGAGCTTACTTGAGTTTAAATCACTATTTCAGGAAGTCAGTCAGGGGTTTGCTTGTTTATTTCTTTTAAATATATACAGACAACTTCAAATGTGCTCTTCTTACCAGATCCTTGCATTTTTTTAACTATACTAATTCCAAAGATTTCGTCATTCCCCTCTTGATCATCATGGCAAGGCATCCTTCTGAGCTTCCAGCAGCCACGATAATTGGCAGCTTTGTCAACACTGACCACTGGAAAATATTTTCTCCACCCATACACCTGCAAGAGAAGTTCCCAGAGCAGTTTGCACAGCTCAGTGAAGGCAGCTACTGGCTTTCCCCAGAGCCCAATATAAGGACATATATATATATATATATATATGTTATATATATATTATCTATAATATATATATTATAATAATATATATATTATATATAATATCAGTTACATTGAAATCAACTTTAACTCAGGCCAGACTGAAACAAACTTGTTTATTTACAGATATGCAAACCAGATGTAGGATAGGTGACGAAACCACAACCATGTATAACTTCTCCCACAATTGAATCTGTTAGAATCTCTCTTTTTCTTTCTAAATCCAACCACAAGGCTCATAGATACTGCTGGCAGTTCTGCAGCCCTCTGCCCTCACACTGCATTTACTGAAGAGGATCTGAATCTGGAAACCTTTGCTTCCTGTGGGCCTCTAAACCACATCAAAAGAACTGACCCTTTCCAGGGATGTACAGCCTCTTTTGTTGCTGATCTTTCATCTGGTGGCAGATTTCAAGCTGTCTGTTGCATAAGTTGATAGCTGCCTCCTCCAGCTTCAAGGTGTCTTGTGAATGTAGCCTGTTGAAATGGTCATCTGCCTCTTTAGACCCAGACTGTACTTTCAGTGTTAGATAATTAGCAACAAATCATTCATAAAAGCTAAAAATAAATGTCTGCCATACCACAAGAAATCAGTGTTAAATACTTCAGTCACCATGCCAGACTGTGAATTGGGGGGCAGAAAATAGCTCTGAAATGGTGCCTTGTTAAGTGCCACTGCTAGGCTCAGCACTCAACATTTGGACTCAGACCAAATTTAATAAAAAAAAAATTCTACTTATCAGATATTCCTCTGCTCTGAAGCTATATGGAGATCAGAAGAAAAAATCCTCCCAAAGCGTCACAACATTGAGAAAAGGCAGTTTCTCTTGAAGTAACTTCAGCCAGAAAAAAAATCTCCTCTGGACTTGCTGCAACTGCACAAACAAATCTGAGACACTTTCTGAGCTCAGGTGAGACCATCTGCATGCAGGGCTATCCTTCCTGATGGTTTTGTGAAGCATATCGACTTCCTTTAAAGAAATCATACTGGGGTTTTTTCCATCCCCTGGTGTCTTCTTTGTGTTATCTTTTAGTAGGCTATTGAGTCAGCTCAGGGGTATAAACAGATGTGTTGCTCTCTTTTTTGAACCTGTTCAATGCTCTTTATTGATCCAACAGTTAATGATTACAGTGGTAAAATGCTGTCAAACAATTAATATTCATTATGGAACTGAAGTACCCCACACAGAAAGGATATTTTTCAGATGAGCTTTCAGAATATTAAAATTTCAGGTTAGTTTCTAGTATATGTTATCCATAATTAGAGTATCTGATTTATTGATTCATAAACATATTTTATTTTCACTTTTAGTCTGACTAGCCTGTCTGTTTCTATAATTACTGATCTGAATTTGTTCTTTACAGAAGAAAGAAAATTTACACCTTTTTTTGGAGGGAAGAGGGACTGCCCCTTCCCAGAGGTAGAGGGCAGCAGCTTCTTGTAGAACAGCAGTGGGCAGATTGTGGGTCTTGGCAGCGTGAAGCTCCCATCCCAGGGCTCTGAGACGTGGCCAGTAAACGGCTGTGCTTGCATGGAACTCCAAAAGTTTAGTAGGAAAGGCTCTTTAGTGCCACATCTCTTGGCCCAGGGCCACAGCCCAAATCTCTACAACCTATATATGTATTTACTGCCCATGCACTGATGTGGCCTCAATGTAGTTTCACATTCACTGAGACTTCTCAGAGACATATACCTCTCTACTTTGGAGAAACACTTGCTAAAATTAACTCTTCCAAACCGTTTGAATACTACAAATCCAAGGAAAACTTTGATTCACTCCCAGACCCCGTCCTCATGCACTCACCAATTCTTCCTTGACAGTAAAATAAGCATTAGGTGATAAGAGTATTTCTTAGGGTTCATCAGAAAAGACTTACACATTTTCATCAGTGCATATTCTGCAGTGCTTGAATCATAGATTTTTACCCAGAGAATGCATCTGATCTATTGCAGTTTTCTGCATTGATTTCTGTGACCTATATCAAAAAGGTTTTATCTGCTAATTCCTGTGTCATGCCTAATCAAGTGGGAGCTAATCTAGCTAAGATGGAATCTGTAGAAGAAAAACCTTTCAGAAGTGATAGAGCACCCACTGTAATTTTTTTATCTGCTCACGCATTACGCTTTCCTCAAATTATGAGGGGAAAAAAACAACCAATACAAACAAACAAACACAAAAAACCTCCCAACAAACCAAAGCACATCAAAAAGGAAGGACCATAAGTCCTAGAAGCCTAAATACAACATTTAGAGAGGTACATGACATTTTGTTAGCATGACAGAGATTACGTAGCACAAGAGAACATCATTACCAGTTTTCATATCTTTTTTGTCAGTATTCAGCGTTTTATAAATACTTCTTTTTATAGACAGAGAACCTTCAGACATGATGTGAAGCAGTAACTCCTGCAGTTAACCATATGCCGAAAATATTAACAAAATACTAGTTTCTATACTAGTACTAGAAAGACTCCATATATTTGTGTCTGGGAGTTCTCCTTGCTGAGTTTTCTCAGGTTCCATAGTACTAAGTGGCTTTCCAGAGTATTCAGAAAATCAAGCAGCAGCCCTCAAAACAGTTGTTTGGAATACTCCAATGTAGTACTGATTTTTGGCTGTTATTAAAATAAATTTGACTAATTCTCTAACCTTTTTTTGCAACAACAGGTTAAATTAAGAACCTTAACTTAGGAAAATTGTCCTATTTTATTGTACTTTAAGTGGTTTTGCCTTGTTCAATACACTGTTTTATTATTAAACACTGCTGCCTCAATGTTCACTTAGGCAGATGCACATGATTACAACAATATTATATCAGCATAAAAAAATGCTCTAACTGGAGGTGAAAAGTGATGTAAGCCTTCAACAGAGGTGGTGTTTGGCACTGAAGAGACTTGCATAAAAGAATTTAAGTGAAAAACAACAAATCTGTACTGCAACTCAGATAATGTTCATTGAAAGTAATACATGACATATTATATGTAAAAACTTGATCAAATAAAATATATTCAAAACAGTTTTAATTTTTTTTTTATTTAGATGGTTATGTATAAATTGTTGCACAAAAGAAGTAAAGAGAATACCCTAGGTAACAACCCTGCTGTACAAACTGTGCTGCTGCATGTGAAAGAAGCGATAGAACGAGGTTCCAGCACCCTATTTCTGACACTGCTTTTTTTCTTGTTGAATTTTGTGCTCTAAGTATTTAAGTACTAGCTATTGGAAGGGACATTGATGCTGTTCAGTTTGCCCCAACAGCCCTCTCCCACAGCCCACAGCCTCTTGTTTGAAAACACCAGCTTACATTATTACACCAGCTTACATTATTTCTTGGCATGTAAAAGAAAGTTTCAAAGTATGGTACAAAAATTTAGAACAGCCAAATATTAGCCACAGACCTTATACTGGTGACTCTCTGTTGTATTAATACTCCCTCCAGACTTTCAGGGACGCTTCTCCTCCATTACCCATTTATCTGACTATTCCTCATTCATTTTAATACTGTGACATTTACTGAAATAACGCTATGCTACATCATTTCTGTTGCAAGCTGATTACTTATTAGTGCACACACATATCCCCGAAGGACAAAGTTCTCAAACTGTACAACAAAATTGCATAACTTTCTGAAACAAATCAGATCTGTGCATGCACTGCAGATAAAGCATCTGTTCAAGAAAATAACAGGTGAAAAAGTGTTGCATACAATTTATTCTCATCAGAAGGGATTAGAAATGGATTGCTAAACATCCATGAGACACATGAATGGTGAATGCTCGAAAGCAGGGAAGCAGAGAAAGGTGCCAAGAACTTAAGCTCTCCTTTGTTCTTTTCCATTTACTAACTACCAGGTACACATAAAAACCAGTCATGAATATTTGATTAGTTTTGATTTACACAAAAGTATCTGTTATATTTCTTTGAAGGCTGCTTGTTTATTTAATGTTTTTACAATAGCAAAGCTAACAAAGACTTTGCATTAGCTCAGCCTCATGCTAAAGAAGATTCTAAGTAATATTATAATTTGCAGGGCTGAAAGCTCACAAGGTTTCCTTATGGTAACTGAATTTCTGTCTTGGCTCTCTAATATAGTGGGTAAAAATATTCCTTGTTTCTTTCCGGTATAGGCAACAGATATTCATTAGAATTTCTAGAAATGTTTTGATTGAACTAGATTTAAAATAAAAAATACTTGCCTTGCTTAATTTTAATTCATAACTATGTTTCCCAAGTAAGACACTGTAGAGTGTTTCATTGACTTCCACAAGTACTTTGAAATTATTTTTCTATTTCTGGAATCCCTAATCTCAGATGAAAGGTCATAGAACACTAGTTGACATAAAAATACAGGTGACAGTGCCTTTGTCAAAGGCAGAATTAGGACTTCACTAATAAGATTAAGTACAGAAATAGTGTGTCAGAAAGGTGTGAAGAAATTTGTATAACTACATTTCAGGAAAATCCATGTGTAGTATGAAGAATCAAAGAAAAATGTAGAGAGCCAACCTGAGCAGATAATTTGCACACTGACTAAAAAAGTTCAGGATTTTTGAAGGGATATAAAAATAATACTCCCATATCTTACGTGGGGAATTAATGCCATATGCAGATGCTATGTATACTGATAGTAGCTTTTAGACTTCTAACAGAAATAAAGGGAAGAAAAATCTAATGCTATATCAACTTTTTCATAGCTATCATTCCAGTATTTGCAAGCAGAATTATTCCATCAAGATAAAAGGTTAGTACAGTGGGTTAAAAGCCTTTGTGCTAATATCTAGCACTGCTGATTAAGTCCAGAATTGTAACACAGGTGAGCAAATTTCAAGATTTCAAATTTCCAGGCAGCCAGCAAGATCAATTTTCTCTGAAACTAAAATCAGTGAATTAGAAAATATAATAGCTGGGTATATAAATAGTTAGGTGCCATTAGTTGCTGTCAGCACCTGCTACGCAATAGATTCAGAAAGACCTGCAGGGGTTTATGGACATCTGCAGTATTGCAGCATCCCTCTACCACCTGCAGAGGATATAAACCCTGAAGAATAGGCCTCAAACAGGTGGAATTACACATTGCATTATTTGGCAGAGAAAACCTGGTTCAGACAAAACATTATTCTGTCAAGAATCTGAGATTTGTGACACTAAATATTGTACAGCAGATGGAATTAGACTACAGAAAGATTCGAATTGGTGTAATTTCCTGCTACTTTATGTGTCGGCCCATCTGGGTGAACCTCAGGCCGCTATTTAAGTAAGAGTCCATACACTTGAATCTCCAATTCAGTTAATCATAAGGATGGTAGTTCATTTTGCTACACACCCAATGAGAGAGAGCAAACCTTCTTCCTTTACAAGATGTGAGCTCTTCAGATGTTCAAGTATTCCATTTTAATGCTAATATTACTAATAATTTTAAGACTAATAATTTATTAATAATAATTTATACCTCAATTGATCGTTGGAAAGTGAAGGTTTCTTTCCCCTCTTTCTAAACATCAATAACTATCTACTTGAACAGGATTTTTCCAGAGAAGAATATAAAATAATAAAATAATTCACTTCATACCTCTTTTAACCAAAAATCATTATTGCCACTCTTCAAGTAGCCACAGTCTCTCTCTTTTTTTTTTTTCTTTTTTCTTTTTTAATAAATAATTTTTGCTTATACTTTGTAGTATAAAAATTTAAGCTGTTGCCTGGTTTATTTTATGTATCATTTCAGGGGAAAACCAGCAATTCCTAGCCCTAAAGCTAGAGTACTCTTCATTGCTGTAAATGTCTCTCCTAAACAACACAAAGTGAAAATACAATCAGGCATTTGCCCTGCACCTTAAAAAGGTGGACAGAAAGGTGAGATATTAGTGATTAGCTAAGAGAAACATTACATAACAATTTCAGACTTTTAACCCCTTTCTCAGCTTGCCACAACACAGACAGCAAGGCTGTTTAAGATTAATGTACCACCAGGAATTGTTTTACTCACTGTTGAGTTTCTTCCCCACAAAAGCACTACAATAGCAGCAATAGATACTGAAAATAAAATTAAATATCTACTCATTATTCATTAGAATATAATAGTAGAATTCTTTTTCTTTATACACATGATTGCTTACACAAGTCCAAAGTACATCAAATGTCTGGTTTTACCTGACATAAAAAAAAAAATTCAAAACCTTCCATTTAACAAAGCACACCAAAGTCTTTGTAAATATGTAGTCTTAGTAAGCCTTTTGTGAGTAAATTACTAACATGAAGATGAAGTTTGCCATTTTTATGAGTAAACATTAAAGAAAACTGTCTTACTAGTAAATGACTTCACAGGATACAGCTGTACCTAACATTAAAGCCACACAGATCCTGTGTGACTGATGGTACTGGTGCAAATGAATTGTAGATGTAATTCCACTGGAATGAGGATAAAAATTGCTTAAACCCTATTATATCATAGGCATCTAGTTTGCATTTTTCCCTTCATTTTTACTAGTCAAAGTCCTTTTTCAATTATTTCCTTTTTCCAAATTCTTTATGCAGAAAAAACTGCCTTTAAAAATACAAGAAAGCAGTCCATGGTTAGCTCACAACTATTAATATTTGAAAAGTCAGCATCATATTATGGGTTTGAGTTTCTGTATGCATGGAAATATCTAAATGCTTTAATATCAAGGTGAATATGTGAGCAATTCCAAGCTCTTTTTGGATGAGGGATATGTAAGGAATTAAAAGTAATGACGAGACTAGTGAAATTAAATTATTTTTTGGCACAAGCCTTTATCATAAGGGATAATGAGGAAATTTCTATTCCAAGGGCATTTCTTATAGGAATTCACAGTGTGGACTTAAGAGAGATTGAACACTTTACGAAGGAAATAATAGAGCAACCTGAGAAATGCAAGTGCAGTGAATCGCCATCATATGGTACTTGTTCCAACATTCTGGAAGAAATGAACTATGGAATAGCAAAGTTCCTGAAGAGTAATTTAATGAACTTAAAAGCATCAGCACTTCTTGAGTTTAGAGGCCCTCCTATTTAACCTGAGTCTTCCATTGGAGACAAGAGAGATCTCAAAATACAGAGCCAGGGGAATAACTTTAGCCTGAAAAAGCTACTTGAGAGTCTAATTAAGCATAAAATAGTGTAATTATATTTTAATTGGTTCAAATTAGAGTGACTTGTGCAAGAAACAATAATGCCTTTGCAACAATTACTCGTGTTTGAGTAAAGTTCAGAATGGTGGAGAGGTGTGACAAACCGGCTCAAAACAAAGCCTGTGGCTTGTCATCCACCCTGTGCACCAGCACAAGCACCTTCAGAGCCACAAAGAAAAATGCTACAGGTTTTTTAGTTGGCTTTTGTTTTGGAAAGTGTCAGATGATTGATCTTGAGAAAGCAGTTAAACAATTTTTTTTAAAAATTACAATTCTACATTGTTAATTTTCATATTCAAATCATTTTCAGATCCATTTCAATTACACCCACTCAATCTGGTGCACATTTACCTTGCTTTGTACAGCAAACATTTACCTTGGCAGCAGTGGGATGCGTGGTCAGAAGACAACCCTGCAATACGCTGCAGGAGCATCCCAGCTCAGTGTATCAATGCATCAGCACCAATCCATGGGATTTCCTGCAAGTAATGAAACGTCTCCTCCAGGCCTTTTACTGCGCCCATTTATCCCTTTTCTCTAAATCTGAAGGTGCAAAGCTTCAGCTCACCCTTGCTTTGCATCTCTATATCTTCTTGTGTAGATGAATCTTGCCTGTAACTCCCTGGTAATAACCAATTTTATTCAGAAGAACCCTCAGCTATTCACAGCTCTCACTGCAGAGCTCTGGTTGGGGTTTTTCCCTTTACAATGTAATCAGCTTATGCTGTTGACATACTCCATAATTTCATAGACCTTGTGTGCCTTGATATCCACTTATCAATAAAATACTTTAATCACAGGAGAAGGCTCAGAGAAATCTCTCTCTTAAATGTTTATTCTACTACATTAAACTATGAGAAGGGAGAGGGCAAATTACTTTTCAGACAAAAAATTCATGAGGAATTGAGTGATTGCAGTCTTCCAGAGGCAGCATGAAACAGGCAATTCAGCCTTTGCTTTTAATGGGAATGAATTAACTTATGATGCTGGTCAGGTACATCTCTGATGTTGACAGGACCAACCTTTCCATTCCAGATTGTAACTACTTGAAAATTCATCTGACAAAGTGATCTGGGTTGAGATCTCCCTCACCAGTAATCAGCAAGGTGTTTAATATCCCCTGGACGATGGATAAATGAGTTATCATCCTTCATCTTTCCCAAAAAATTTCAAAGATTATATTTTGAGCTTGACATTGGAATAGCATGTTTTAAAATGTTTGAAAATTGTGCATTAGAGAGAGAGAAAAAAAAAAGGCATTCTGAACTACAAGTCAATTTCCAGGGCTGATGAAATTAAAAAGGATGGAATTAGTCTAAAGGAGACCAGTCTGCTGCTGCTTGTTTTTATTGAAGAGCCAGGAAAATAAATAGTCTTATGACAACCTTACAAAAAGTGTACTAAAATACCAGAAGCCAGGAAAAGGAGATCCTATAAAAAAAGTACATGAAAAAGTTGAAGAGGGGAGAAAGTGAAAACAAACCATTAAAAATATAAAATAGTAGAGGTTTTTATTACAGCAGTTGTAAAGGACTAGGGCAGGTATATGATTCAGGCTGCATAAAGCAAAAGTATTTAAATCAATGAAAAGGTCTTGTACACTGTCATTAAAAGTCTTTGTACGTGCACAGGTTCAGTTACAAAAAGTGTTTGCAATGAAAGTTTATTTAACTACCTGAGAGTAATTCTAAGATGCTTTTTAAAATGCTCTTTGGAAGCTTCAAATAGCACTAAACCTGCAGCAGAAAAACAGCTCTTCTAATTTGCACCTACACCATTCTAATATTCTTTTACTTATTTTGTGTGAGCATAACTCATATTAACCTGAAAGACAAAAACTTCATTTACTACACACTGTTAGAGACTGAGTAGAAGTGCAAGCTGTAACTTCCAAACATCTGGTTTCTATATAGCCACTAAAAGCTTATATTGATCCGCTTTGGGTTTGTTAGAGTATGCTTCCTGATCTTAAAGGACTGTTTAAGATGCATGTTGGCATGTGTGCCAGCAGATAATAAAAAGAAGAGGGAAAACAAACTTTTGTTATACTCAAAGATAAAAGAATAAAACCAGTACAACAGTCCACAAGAGGAATCTGATAACTTGAATCTTTCGTGCAATTTATAGATATAAATGATACCTGAAATACCATCTAGAATTCCAATTACTTCACTCTCCTTAGGAGGGAAATTGGGGAAAAACAAATATTCATGAAGGACTGGTGACACTAGCTGGGACAAAATTACAATGCCAAGAGAGAAATCCTAGCCCTGCTTCAAACAAATAGTAAACTCCTACTGCTTTTGTTAATTTAACATAAAGAATTCCATTCCAAAACCATGAATGGCAGCAGCAGCATGGCACACCCTTGTCAGAAAGAAGCCAACTTCTCTGTAAAAGCAGTCATTAGGGAAAAATATTCAGCACATAAAAACATTGCCTTTTATTGCAGTTTTGCACTGAAGGTTATGCAACATAATTCAAATGTAACATTAAAATCCTCTCAAAAGAGCACAATGATCACTCAACTGTGTCTATAGCCAACAGCAGCAAAGAGAAAGATCACTGTGTTATAAATGTTACAAGAAGTTTTTCTGGTACTGAGTATTTGACCTATTGAACTTTCTTCTGGAAATCAAATGGCTATTTAAAACAGAAAATATTTTAACGTTTAGTAGTAATTTCCAAAAAATCAATAATCAAATTTATGCCAAAGACTGTGTGTAATCTCATTAAAACTCTTTTCTGCCCCCCATCACTTTCCTGTACTTGGCTACAAATTAGCAAACCACAAAAACCACTGCATCGGAATGAAGACCTGCAATCAAACTACCGAAGTGAGCAGGTCCCAGGGCCTGCCAGGGAATTATTCCAAGGCTGGGAGTAGCATGGCAGTCCTTCTGTCACCCCTGACCCTTTGCCATCTGAGCCACAGGGAGCACCATCTCCTAGCCCAAAATGCAGAGAGCTGGGGGCCTGTTCACTCCTCCCTCTCGAAGCTAAGGCTCACAAGCCACTGGTCACCAGCTCAGAATCCAGCCCAGTATTTCCCCTTCCTTAAGGAGGCAGAGAGGAGGAACTCGTGGTGAGGAGAACATTGTTTCTTCAGCCATCAATTATTCTGCCAGAGACTGCCCATAGTTCCTGGCATTTTCCCCTGAAAATTGTAGGGCATCAGAAAGCAGCAGTGCCTGGCCACATTCTCTTTCTCATAATCATAGGGAACAGGATTAAGAGAAAAAATTTATTGAATTCTTCTTCAGCTTAGCTCTCCTTCTGTGCAATACCACCTATGATACAACTGTCCCTGGGAACTAACATTGTAACCAGGAGTTAAAGTATTGTAGTATGAAAACAGAAATAACACCTTTAACAAATATCCCATACAATGAATGCTATTTATTGACATCCATCTACAACTTTTGTAATACCTGGTTTAGAGATTTTTCATGGGACATGAAAGACAAAATTTACAATAGCTCCAGCAGCTGTAAGAAATAACAGATTGCCCTGGAGAGAATATAGTGCACCTTTACAAACAGCACAGCTGCTGCTGGGGCCTCTGAACTGCCTAATACTGACTGCTCCAGTGGTCTGTGCTGCTCCAACCCAAAGCACAGATGCATTTATTATTGAACACCTTCAGCCAACAGAATGGCTGGCTTTTTTCCGGTTTGTTTTGGGTTGGTTTTTTTCCACCCTCAGTGATGAAACAGCATAAATCAATGTCCCATAAGCATCATTGCACCCACTAAATAGCTAATTAGGAAGCTTTAGCTGGAAGACTCACCTTATAAAGCACCCCTGTGAACCTCAGCTGAGAACTTAGTAGCTTTTTTGCTATTAAAAATACTCATAAAAACAATAAATTTGCTGAAAGAAATACTCATGGAGTTTATAAAAAATAAATCCTTTTAATTTTCAGAATGTTTCATAAAAGTTGTAATATTTTTGGTGTGTCTGAGCTCAAGTTTTAGAAATCAAAATTTTCAATGTTTTAGTTTGACTCTATTTACAAACGTAAAGTATACTGGCCCCCCAAGAAACAGTAAAAAAGATAAAATTTAAGATCATGTTTTGACAGAGTTCAATATTCTTTTTCAGTTTTCTTACATAATTGAGGGGGGTTTATTTTAAACTTAAGCATCTCCACTGGCAAGAGAAGTTTTAGTAAAAGTGGAAGTGCAGAGATGAAAGAAATCAAAGAAACTTGACTACCAATTTAAACCTCAAACTTCAAATTACTGACTGTAATACATAATAAAGTTTAAGAATTTGACCCAAATTAAATAGACAAAAAATAGACATCTCAGGAAAACAAAGTAAAATCAGAATCATAAGCTGCTTTCAAGTAGGAAATGAGAATCAGGAAAACTACTGTGATATTTTAGCAAATATGAGATAGTCTGTGGAGGGAAAGGTTTGCAAACAGAATAACAGTATCATTTGGGGATCATATGGCAGTTATGAATTTTTTGCAATTTAATGTAATATACCACACAATGTGACCCATATAATGCTAAGTAATAATCTTAGTTATTAAAATGAATAATTACAAATGGTAAACCAGTGGCCCTTGTCACTCATAAAGAGATAATTGGGTTCTTTCAATCCTGACTGATGCTTACAGAGCTAGATCCAGCACTTATTATACCAGAATTCTGATCATTATTTTCCCTCCACAGAAAAGAAACTATTGATGAAACAAGACAGAAAAGAGATGTCTGAGCGCCAAACTGGGGGCACTTACAGAGCAGATGCAGGAATGTCTGTCCACAGAAAGTGACCTTGACAAAAACTACGAACAAAGAAAAGTATCAGTAGCTGCTGGTTGTATGAGTCGTGACAAAAAGCAGCAGTAGGTGGGTGACCAGGAAGGAACATGTCAATTAGGGTGAGAAGTGCTGCACAGATAGGTTAGGAAAGCGCAGACACATCAAAATCTGAGACACTGTCAGAACAACGCCTTTGTTTCAAGTACAAGTACAAGGCTTAGGAGAAAACGTTTAAAGTGCGACACTGTGTTCTCTGTCCCAGAGCCTCAGCAGCCTGCCTGCCCATCGGTGCAAGACTGCTTCCACTGCTAAATGGGGTCTGGCACTGGGAAACACAGGAAGGAAACCTCTGTCACTTAAGAGCCATGACAACGGGTGGGAGAATCTGCGCAACAGAGTTTGACCATGATTGTAAATTCAGGAGCCACAAAAGGTAACACCAACATCAGAGCAGGTACAGTGAGATTAAAAATTTTTCATCATTTGAATGAAAAAGGAAGCTTGACTGTACATATACTATATCCTTGGAAAATAACTTTTTGCATTGAAGGATAATTGCCTGAGGAAGGCCAAGAAGCAAGAGTGTATGTGGGCATGGTCTCAGCAGGAACCAGTCTGAAGTCTCTTTACCCTTCCTCTTTGGGCTTTATATGTTGCTCAAAGAACTGCTGAGCAGAAAGTATTGCAACAACTTTAAAAAGCAGACTAGAAAAAAAGAAGACAGGGCCAAATTTTAAGGGCAAAAATACCTGAGATGCAGTGACAGAGCTTCATGTGATTTTTGGATTATCCTCATCTCTCAGACAGAGGTCTCATGACATGGCAGAAGGAATTAATACTTTAAATTCAGCACCAAAAACAACCCAGAATCATATACAATCCTAGAGACCAAAATTTAGGTTGGAAGGCAACATTAATCTTGAAAGTCTACATAAAATAGTAAAGCAAGACTTGTGAATCATTAGGGGAGCTTCTTTAGAAGGCAAAATACAATCCTTCTTCAAGGTAAACTTGCATAACCTGTAATGTAGGGATGTATTCTATGCCATTTATAAGAAAGTTCACATTTAATTTTGGAAAATTCTGAAAGTGCTTTTCCTGATCTGTCTTCTACTATCAAACCCTCTTTTTTTAATACAACATTTGAAATACAAGTAAAAAAATGAATGACTTGTGCAATTAAGCATTGGCATCCACAACCTGAGCATTATGTTCATTACAGCTTGAGCCTGAATTTCTTCTAAAAACATGAAATAGAACATGAATAGAGTTTCAAAGCTAGGGAGCAACGTTGTCAGCATTGATATAAACAACTCTATTTTTGCAGGTCTGATAACTGAACTCATGGATTGGTTTCACCCAGTCCAGCACATCTCCCCCTTGGGGAGGCAGCTTTACCTGCCTGTGTTTATCTGCTGTTGAACACATTCACAGACTACCAGCAGATGATTCCACAGACTCAACAGTCTGAACTGCTGAGTTCTTGTGGTTGAAGTCTCTCACTGAAACTTGCATGCATGGATTTATGTGGACTGGATACACCTTAAAGCCATAATTTTCTTCTACATATAGTGATCACTAGAAAATTATGATTTAGATTTTTAAAGGCGTCTAAGGTGATTTAGCAAAAAAAAAAAGGCACCGAAATCCATCAAGAATTACTCTAATTGCTTATGATTCTAAGAATATGATTTTTAATGGAATGCATTATCAAAGATAAGTTAAAAATTCCAATATTTCACGTAAGAGCGAAACCAAAACCATACTATTCTGCTCAAGGGAAAAAAAATAGTGTAGCCCTTTTCACGACAAACTATTGAGAAATTATGCATAACAGAAAAAACTAAATCATTCCTGTTGCCAGATATAAGCTAACACTGGCCAAAGGCTGTTTTGCATTTGACAAAACGGGGGGGAAAAAAAAAAGAAAAGCCTAGTTTTAGATTCGTGGATCAATTCCAATCAGTCACAATTCCTTTTTACAGCTTTTAAAAAAGTTCTCTGTAATGATGGACAAAACCACTACAGGCTCATTATTTTTACTGTAGTAGAGTAGGGATATTAAAATTTATGAGTGAAATAAAATTGTCCCCAGGCCATAGATTTTGCATATAATAGGTACTCATTCACTGGGTTCTTTTCATATTAATGAGTGCAGAACATACAAGTTAGGCTAAATTACAGGCATATAAATACAGTGAGATGGTTCAGATGGCACATAAAATACAAGGTTACACTCAAAATTATTTTTATTACTAGTACAGGGCACAGATATAAATTTCTTCATGTTGATTGTTTCCTCTTGCTTTTGTCTTTATTTTTGTACCAATTAATCTATATTTAAAATTTCATCAAATGGCACTGCAGTCAGGAAAATCCTAATAATGCTCATAAAAGAAAATTATTTCCCATAATTTCCTGTTTGTATTGCATTCATAACTGGTTTTTGACAGCAGAGCACTTTAAATGCAAGTCCAGGTATTTTGGACATATTCAAACAATACATTCAATCTTATAAAGAGAATCACTCAAGACTAAACTGTATTTCACAACCCCAAGATTTAGACTGCTATAATTTAGCTGTGGTATTCTCAGAGAGATATAAAAAGTTTTTTAAAAGTTCTTTCTCAAAATAAGTCTTTATTCACACAGCTATTGGCTAGGGAGATAAGGCAAACTCTGTATGCACCTAAAAAAAGGTTAACATTTCATTCCTCTCAAAGGAAATTGAGGTAGTTAATCCATTTTAGTTTTTTTTCTAAATTTCCTCTTAATACCTGTATGTACAACTCCTTTGGAGCTCCTGTCAAATTCTTCATTACAGGAAAGACTTTAACAAGGAACTTAACTTCTATAACTTCTGTATACTGCTTTAACTGAGTGTATGTCAGCTGTGTTAAATTTTAGCCTTAACTACACGTGTAGGCAAATAAAGCTGCTGCAAAGCCAGTTGCGGGCTATTAGCTTTGTGAAAATCTATAATTAAGACAAAAATTTCAAGGTGGAAATGGGTAAGACTGACATTAGAGCAGTAAATCACAACTCTTTCAACTGCTTGACTCATTTTATCTTCCCTCCAAGAAGTTGTTCCCTTTTCTTCCAAATGACTGGAGAATTTAGGAACATTCTAGCTGAGAAAAGAAAGAGTTTCACCACTCATAAACTTGTAAAGCAAAGCTACCTTAGAATTCAAAGGCTCATAAATTAGCACAAAAGTCTCCTTCATTTATGAAAAATATATTACTGTAATACAACCGAAGAGCCATCTTAACTGGGCACAAGTTACATGGGTTAGTAGTGTGTGGATAGAAATATACTAATTTTATCAATCAATTGAGAAAATTAAGAATCATATCAACTCCTGAAAAAAAATTTACAATTCCTAAATATTTCTTTTGGCTTTAAAAATCATAGCAGAATCAACACTATTATAATAATACATGCATGCCTGGAGCTGCCTCAATCCAACTGCTCCTGTAAGATTTGGGGGGAGGGGTTACAGCTTAGTTTCATTTGTGGGGCTTTGCTTCTTTTTTTTCATTTTTATAAGAAAGAGAACACAATTAGTTTCAAACCAAGATCCAGCAATTGAAAGTGAGACTTAGCTCTTCCAGCTGTGTACAAAAGCCAGACCCACTTTATAGTTCAGCTTCAGAGGGAGGGTATGTCCCCAACAGATGTATTATTTTAAAACACACATACCAAGTGTTGCACACACCTCACTGAAACAATGCACATTTGAGATCCCACTATTAGATGTGGCCTAAGAGAAAACAGATGTGGGGCACCATGGAAAATGAGATGAAATAGAGTAAAATTTTACCTAATTTTTGTTTATCCAGTTGTTATGAGAAGTGTGGAAAAGAGAGAAATTAACAAGCTAAAAGAGCAGAAGAAAGCAATGGAGATAATAGTAATAAAACTGTGTAAAATAATGTGTACATTCCTGTATGACCGGTACTGCTTTATTAAATTGCAATATAGTTACATATAATAATATCAGTAATACTGACATAATAAGAGGGGGGGGAGGAGAGGGGACGGGGAGGGAATATCTGTATTTTGTGTTTTGCTTCCAAAAAGGACATTTTCTGTAAGACCACCCTTAGAGCTGTGTTCTCCTGTCGAGCAGATGGCAGTCCCAGCAAGATGTCACCAGTGTACTCAAGTGCTGTAAGAACTGCCCTCTGAGCAAGCTGGCAGCACTTATATTCCTTTTAGATCTTGTTTACACTTGCAATTGTGTCAAAACTGCTCAGAATGAAAGGATTGCTCGCTAATTTAAATATTAATGTAGGAATACTGTAGGAATAAGATGTTGCTTCTTCGCTGTAAGGACATTGCTTGCGTAAAGGAATGGGGTTGAGTTTTGTTTGGTTGGTTGTCCAAAGTTGTTTGCAGAGAATTAAAAATTCCTTCACTTTCTAAATTATCAGGGTGCAAGGGTGTTTAACTTAAGTAACTGCAAAACAACAACTACTGAATTTCTTACACCAAGAATTGTAATGAATTATTTCAGAAGACCAAGGCAAACAGATCTTTGCAAAGCTAGTGGCTTATTTAATCAAAACCCAACAAGTATATAACAAAAAATTGACTGTCTTACCCAAAAAGAACCCACAATCCAACCTGTCTAGGGCAGATAGAAGGGGGACTGCACCAGAAAAGTCACTTCCATACATCCTTTAAACAGTTAACCAGAAAGACCAGCACACCAACCTTGACCTCAGGACATGTTATCCCCAGTAAACTGGGTCCCAGAGGAAAGAATACCCCAGAGCCAGACACAGGGGAACAGGTCTCCTGACCACACAGGTAGAATCTAGCTAGTGCTGGAAACTCCCCAGCCATGGGAAGATGGGATTCAAGGAAGATTTTCAGGGCAAATCTTCAGAATCTGCCTTCTCCACCAGCACGGGCAGTCCAGCTATGGCCACACTATTTTCCACTAACAAGGGCAATCAAATAGTCTCACCCCAGATGTGCTCTGAAGGCAAAGCAGTTATGTGCTCCCTTAGCGGGACTGGAAGACTTCAGTACTTTTGTACCTTTTAGATTAAAGTGCAGGGACTCTACGAGAGGTGCACTTTTTATTTAACAGCCTATATTTCTTCTCTGTCACATATGAAAAGAATGGGCGGGTGTGGAATCAAGGAAGAATTACAGACTGCATCTTCCCTATTTGAAAATATATCTGTCTTTGTTTTCTGCCCTTTGTCACATTTCTTCTGAGCACCTTCATTTTTACTAGATGGGCAATTACACTTTTTTTCTTAATTCACAACTGAACAGTCTCTTTTACTTTTGTCTTACCTTTCTTCACATCCTCTTTGGCTGTCTTTTCACTTTATTCTATTTCTTCCAACTAGTGGAAAAAAACAACCTGCCAAGCTAAGAGGCAAGTACAAAGAAGAAAGAGTAAAGAACAAAGAATGCTACTAATATTTTTGCAAAGAGGTAAATAAATATGCATCAGTAAAAATAAAACCCAGAAATGTTGATGTAATCACTCCGAAATATATAAAAATCCACCAAAAGATCTATAAGCACTACTCCAAATGTTTGATTTTTTTTTTATATTCTTCCTTTCTTTAGACTCACTCTGTTGTCTTTTGAACCACCACTGGCAGTCACCAAGTTTCTCATTAAGATTGTTTTCAGACAGAAAATCTGAACCATAAAAGAAGGCAGTCCATGAGAGAAAATGCAAACCAGCTATGCCAGGACCCCAACACTGCTGTAAGTATGAACAACATTAGGCTTAAAGGACTTTGAAAAAAATATCTAGCACTTATAAATAACAGAAAAGCTACACAGCATCCTGAGAGATCAACTGGTCCATCTCACATCTCAAAACACACCAGATATTGAGACATTTGACACATGCTTTTCTACCTGGTTTGTTAAACCATATGTGACGGATAACCCATCCATCCATGTCTGGCCAGGCAGTCCAAACTACACTATGGATAACACAAGTGGCACCACAAGCCTTTCCAAAGTACAGCACAGCCTAGTCCTGAAACCAAAAGCTTCACAACCATAGTATTAATTGCTACAACCTATGTGAGTGCATGGATCCTTGGCCAGACTTACTGCTATAACATCATGGATCACAGTCCCAGCCAACATTCTGAAGAATCTTGACCTTCTTTATCAGTTGGTTAACTATTCTTCTTTTAAATTTTCAAATCAGATTTTCAAACCTCACATTATTTCTGCATCTCCCCAGCTGTGTCTGGCCCATTATCTTTCTTGAAGTGCAGTACTGAAATTAGCAGTCCCATAGCTGAGAGTCTTACCAGCACTCAAATGAAAGAATTCCCTTTGCTCCTGTCACAGCTCTCCTATCTATAACACACAAGAATGTATGGTTGCTTTTCTGTTATTAACATGAATACACAATTTATCATTAGAAAATTACTTCTCCCTACCCCGAGATACCTTACAGAGATAAGGAAACAAAAATTAAAAAGGAGAGAGAGACCCACATCAATTACTGCTTTTCTTTTCCATGAACAACCGATCCATTTCAGACCCATTCATGCATTATGAATGTCCAGATAAGCAAAAAGCTTTTCCTCTGCAAATTAAGATAGAATAAATGAGTTTAAGGCAGGTTGGTGCACTCAACTGCTAAGCACTGCTTAGTCTCCATGCATTTTAGCAATTCAAAGTTCTCACCTTTCATAAGGGGCTGTGACTTCCAAGGTAACTGAGGACTGAATGGAAACTGGTAGAATTTTAAGTGCTGTTGTTCAACTCTAGTCCTGAGGAAGGCACATCTGCCAGAAACTCACAAATTCAAAGAGGGAAAACCCTTGGAAAAATTATTTGCCTTCAACTTTACATATCCTGCATACAGGCATAAATGCAATCTCAGGGAGAACACTAGCAATTTACATGAATTGCAAATATCCCCCTTTTAAATAAATAAAAGATCAATACATCCTTCAAAATCATCCTTGCATCTTGTCTTTTGCTAACCCTTTACCCTTAGAAGCTGATGTTACAAAACAAGGTAAACTCTATTTCATCATCTTGTATGCAGAAAGGAAGCAGAATCTCTTTCATTATTATGGACAATGGGACACAGTGCAGCTTCCTAAGCATTTAATAAAGTGTGTTCTTTTCTTTCAGCCTTTCTTTTGTTTCCTCACACTTTTCTTAACACTTTGTAAAGATTAATGAACACTGTTGTTTATGTATCTTATGCCCGAAAAAGAATGACCTTCAAGGCTGTTATGAAATGGAAGTCAGGAATTTCTCTGTCCTTATTAGCTTTATATTAAGTTAATCTGTTGGGGCTTTCGTTGGTAGTGGTTTGGGATTCTTTTCTAATTGTAGTTAACTATCTGAATACAACTGTTAAGGGGGTTTATTTCCATTACCTTTTACCATTATATTGTTCTTTCATGAGCAAACAGAGATCATTCCTCATTCCTCAGAGCACATGGAGACTTTTCAAATTTCCTGAGTGAGGGCACAGCTGCTGCATCACTCACCAACCATCACAGACAGCAACACTGCAGTAATTGGTATTAAATTATTCACCAAGCTCTGTGTAAAAGAAAGTTTATATATCTTTCTGGAAAATGCTATTAATACCTAAGAACATATGAAGCAAAACCCACTGAACACATCTCTGTGTACAGACCCAACAGATCTAACTAAAATACAATTGCTGTGTTCCAACTAACAAAGCCCCGACATAGCCGAAAACTGAAAGTGTTTTGGATATTGGTTTTGTCTTTGGTTTTATAGGAAAGTCGTTAAACGTGCATAGAGAGATACTCTATTTAAAGTATTCAAATTGATATCCTCTGATTTTATATAAAAATAAAAATGACTCCACTACTTTTACTACTGCAGCACTAAAGCAATGTGAACTAGCTTTTTTCCTCTCCTCTGCAGTATCAGGAAAAAACCCCTGGACTTTCAGTCACATATCAGTATCATAGGCTTGCAAAAATTGCACCTCACAAAAGTAGTCAACTGTTAAAAGCTCTGAAGTACTTTTAAAATCTACAAACATATATACAAGTATATCTTGCCTGAAATTACTACAGCAATAACCACAAAATTAGGATATCATATAAGATCACATAAATAATATTGCATTTCAGAACATAATTTTAACAACCTAGTTTCAACTTGCAACAGGCTATTTTAATTTCTCTAGACACAATTTTTACTTATTCGTACTCCTTCATTGCACAAGCCTAAAGCCAATAGGAGAGATATTACTGCCTGATCCCCACAGTCCTCCATTCCTCTCATATTTTTTCATAAGCAGAAGGTATCAGGGCACCTCTCAGCCAAAATTTCACATGAAACAAAAGGAGATGAAAGAAAACAACTTTGTGCACCCAGTTTCCACCTCCCTGCCCCCTCATGTGAGGGGGAATATTTATTCAGTCTGTTATTCCTTGGCTCTCTGGATAACAAGGCCTTTCCTTTACCATGGGAGACGAGAGCTCATTTTCTGAGAAACTAATTTTGAAATTACTTGTAGATGCAGTAATTTAAAGCAGAAAAAAAACAAGGCAAAGTTATGAATAGGCATTTTGTAATTTCCATTTTCTCTTCAAGATAGATCCTTTTTTTATGCAATGTGAAAGACAGAAACCAGAGCTCATTGCCACAGTGCATAACCAGCTCTGAGAGCATCACGACTTTGCCCCGGCATTGACAGGGCAGAGACAATACTGCTTATTAGCACAAGTGAGATTCATTACTACAACCAAAGCAGCAACATCCCCTACTCATAAATCCACAGGTAATCTTACATTGTTATAGCTGCAGTGCCTGTGCTTCCTTTTTGTCACTTATAAAAATAGTTTTTATTGCAGTCTATTCTGGGTGAAGGTCAAATGAGAGAGACAAGACTGGAAAGTTAAGTCTTTTAAATGGAGACAGCCCATAATGCAGATTCCTTTAATACAAGTTCTCCTGCCTGCACTATAAGCCTTGACCTAGAAAGCCCCTGCATCTTGAGCATTTCAGGGCTTGAAATAACTCAGTCTATACGCAAGAATTTACTAAAGATATTTCTGACATCAACTGTACAAACATTTGTTCTAATAAATGGAGGTAGAATCATAGGCTTATTTGGATTAGAAGATTCCAACCCTCTGCCATGGGCAGGGACACCTTCTATTTGTCCAGGTTGCTCAGAGCCCCATGCAGCCTGACCTTGAACAGTTCCAGGGATGGGACATCCACAGCTTCTCTGGGCAACCTGTTCCTGTGCCTCACCACCCTCACAGGGAAGAATTTCTTCCTAATGTCCAATCTAAATCCACCCTCCTACAGTTCAAAGGCATTGCCCCCTGGATAGTTCTCTTTTAGAGAATACTTTACACCAGGGCGTGCAATGTGATCACCAGACTTAGTCTATTAAAGAATGGAAGAATGACTTGACAGGCTATAAGAGAGGAAGCCTTTCTCTATTTCAGCTCTATTGTTCGGTTTTCTAATTTACAGATCACAGTAGTAGAAAAGGTAATTCTATTCAAACACAAAGAAATGTGTTAAATTGTCTGAAAAAAAAAAAAAAGCATTCTACAGAGAAAGGGAACGAGGCGTCTGCTTGTCTTCTGAAATGGTACCTGCTTTTGAAATAGCCACAGAGGAATATTAAGTGAATCAATAGAACCAGTACATTTATCTGAAAGAGTGGGGACAGCCAGGGTCATAATTATTACCCCTGGTGTGTTGCTAATACACGAAAAACAGCGAACGAAAAATGTTGATTGATTGCTATGAATTTCTGGCAGCTGTAGCTTTTGAAGCATGAAATACATTAGCATTGTATCCTAATGTCTTCGATAATTTTTCAGAACTGATGCTTGTCTTCTGAGCAAAGTATATTATTTATTTACAAAGAGGTCACTGGCTGTAAAAAATTAAACATGTAGAAAATAAGCTGACCTCCATTTTTTCTACAAAATGACATTTCTTTGAAGGACAAAGGAAGAAATAACTTACACTGTTAGTGAATGATACAGGTTTAATTTCATGTTCATTGTCCAAATACCTTTGCCCTTTACAGGTTATTAACTGTAACAAGCTCCTGGGTGAATTTATTGCATCATTACACAGCAACTATAGAATATTTCTAGTAGAAAAACTTACAGTGAAATAGCAGCTCTGTTAAAAGGAACATTTTTGAAATACAATGCCTGATTTGTAAGAGTCATTAAAAGAGTTTTTTCAGACCAAGTCTTCACATGTACCATAAAGGTTCTCAAATGCCATAGCTTTAAGTGTGCTTACACATTTATGTCTTAATATTCTTTTGCTTTCCCCATCATTCTCTGTGCATAACTGATCACCGAAGTAAACCAAATTATTTTATTCTTCTCCAATGATTTAATGTTTGTTTCTGCTTGAATACAGAGATTATATTCAATACAAGATGTCTAATAGAAACACTATTACAGGGATTTAAGCATTCAGAGATGAACCAATGGTTCTTTTCAAAAGTTTCTGCAAGCCTCTAGAAAGAAGGACAAAGAACTGTAAGGGAAATGTGACAGAGCCAGATAACCAGCAAGAGCAGATGCTGCAGCCATTGTTAGACCTTAAGAAACAAAGATATCAACAAATAGCAGTAAGTCCAGTTCCTTACACTCAGCAGGGTTAACTGCAGTGGCATTAATTTCAAATCAACACAAGCACACCCAGTCACAAAGATTGTTTTTTACATTGATGAGGATCCTGCTTTTATTTCTAAGATTTGCAATACAAATAAATATACAATTAGTGAAACAGGATTTTTGAATTACAAATCAATACTGACATGACCCCAGTGAAAAACTAGCAATTTCTCTGTCGAGTTGTTTGCCTTACTGGGACTTGCCCACTTAGAGCACTTGTGTGCCCTTATGGTATGGCTGACTAATATTTGTATTCACACCATAGGTAATCCAGGCTCTTACACAGCCATTGTTCCTGACCTCTTCCCTGCCTAAACTCAGAACTATCTGACCTGAAATTAATGGTGCTTTTAACTTTTTGGCACAGGAAACACCTCTAGTTGGACTGCTGGCCAGTTCTGTCTGCAAGAAGGGAAAATGCTTGTAGACCCTCATTGTCTGCCCATAGTTCTTCCACTATTGATAAAAGGACAGACAACTCCCACAATTTATGGTGAGGAAATCTGTACAGCTCAGCTTTTTTTGAGAAGAAAACAAAATGCTTGTACAAAACATTCACATAAATCCTACATAGGCAGAAAAAGGCAAAACTGGTGATAGCACTGCTCAAAAGGGCACAGCTTCTCTGTGTGTTTGCCAATACAGAGACCCTGCTAACACTCAGCTCTGGAAAACCATCATCACAGAAAAGACATGTCCATGAGGGTATAAAAGATACAACTGTTAGCTGAAGTAATGAGGCAAAGGCTCCAGCTACCACATAAGTCAAAAAACTGCCATTCTTCAAGCTCCAATTTAAGGGCTCTGGAGGGACAATGCCAAAGCCAGATATCTCAGTTGTGCCTCTTGAATTCTTGCTCTGTAATCAGCAAAGATTTATTTCCATCTTATGTGGTCTCTCATGCTGGCACTATAAAGCACAACAGCACTCAGATGAGTCTGACTGAATTCACTTACATCCACCTAGCCACCCACTTACAGCCGTGCTTGTGAGTAAGCAAGACTCTGGGGTGGGATCCAGAGCATGGTTCAAATTCATGAGCTCATAAAAAAATATTTTAACCATGTTGGTACATTCTGGATCTTGTTTAAACATAAGAGGTTAGACTGTGAGGCTAAATAGACATGCACAAAAGAGACAGAAAATGTTAATGCAAAATAAGTTTATTTCAAAGGAAGAAATATGCATTTTGGCTTGTAGCACAGATGCAGGATAGCTAATGTTCGTTCATGCTTTTTCTTCTGTTTCTTCTAAAGTCCTGCACACACATCACCTATGCTTCCTCTCTCTTCAGGAAACCTGATGTGTTATAGGTAAAAAAATTCTATAAATTCAAAGCTAAAAGCTAAAATTTCAAGCTTCATTATAACCTCTACTAGCTTCATGACTATGCACTGTGAGAGGAGAATCCAGACAATTAGTGTTATAGTGTGATTTTCCTTCCAGCTTGACTAAGCCATTGCTCAGCCACAACAGCTCCCATGCAATAGGAAAACTTGGCTGTCATGGCAAGACATCAAAACAAGGACACCCAGTAGCTGACACTGGCATACTGTGACTCCTGGCATAGCACTTTCCCAGGCTTATCATGCCTTGAAAATATCTCAGCAGACCCTGAAAATCCCCACCATAGTAGATTTCAGTGTTCTGTAGGACACAAAGCAGCATGTACAGTCTAGAGAAAAGAAACCATACACTTTGCAATAGGGCAATTCTGAGGCCTGTCAAATAGCTTCCTACTGACACCAATGAGGATTTGCAAGGGATTTGCTTTCAGCACAGTCCCAGACAGAGCTCCACAGGAAGCCGGGGCTAGTATCTGCAAATCTATTTCTGCTCGTTCAGAAGTTGCAAAAGTCAAACCACATAACCCAACCTGTGAACAAGATTTTCTCTTCCACAACCTACAGGAACCTTAAACAAATTAAGCCAGCTGTTAAGAAGGTAATTTGTACTGAAAAGTCTATAAGAAACAGCAGCAAAGCACAAAGAGCAGCTCTCATTTTCTGCTAGGCTCCTTCCTTGTCCTCTTCAGAGGGCAGATTGGAAAAAGCTTCACACCCGAGTCTCATCCTACTCTGGTTCTTCCAGGGCATGCTGGCAAAACTCTCTGGGACTGGGAAGGCCTTGCAGGATTTAGACAGATTTGAAGCTGCCCTTGGTGCCCTGGCAGTGCTGCAGAATAATATTCAGGAATTTTAATTCACAGCTTCTTGAAGTATTCAGGTGTAAATGACAAAACAAAACACAAGATAACAAACAGGGCTCACCTGACTTCTCACAGACTAAAAGAGGAGGATTAGAGTTTCACAAATAGTCCCATATTTCCCTGTCCTGATGTTCATGGGAAAAGATGTCTGAAATGACCCATGCAGGATTACAAAGTTTACGACAAATTTTAAGACAGAATGATCAGTAAAAGAATTGAAAATTTAGGAAGTCAGCATTCTCCAGGTGCTGATCCCCCTATTTCAATATCAGTAGTTTACTCTTTAGATACAAACAGCCTAAAGCAAATATTATATTTAGCTTAATTATATTTATTTTATTAAATCAGAAATTTTTTTTTTAATTTCAGGATGTAAAAGCATAGTAAATAAAAGGATCATGTGTAGGGTTTTATTTTGCTGTTGGTTTTTGATGGTTTTGTTTTGGCTTTTAAATGCTTAGTTGTTGGTGTTTTTTTAAATAATAAAAAAACCCTAGTAATGTCCAGGGAAGGTTTCATGCTTATTTCATTTGCTTTAATTTTACATCTCTGTAATGCCTCAAGGCATATCTACAATCTGCAAATTGTTCTATAAGTGTGGAATAATTTTACCAAAGACAGCAAACTGTAATTTACATCGGTGTAACTAAGAGCTAGGTATATTTGCTAGTTTTTAATGGCCTATCAGGTTTATTCTAAATGCTATTAAAATGACAAAGTAAAGTAAACCAAAATGAAATGGAGAATTCTTCTGTCTCCGTCTGCACGTTACAAGCAGATATTCCATAAAATATATTTATCAGCACTGTGACCAGCCATAAAACGTTGTCAGTGCGGAATGTTTATGTACTGTAGCATAGCAAAATTGTCCCCCTGGTAACTCTAAATCAGCTTCTGAACAGGTTTTGGTGCTTCTTCATCTGCAGGCTTGCTCAAAGGGAAATGTCATTTATGGTGTCTGGATTATCATTTTTGCTATGAAGGATGTCACAGTTGAATTGCAGATCCACATAAAGGTAAAAATTGCTGGATTTTTTATTAATAAATCTTAGAGACCGATCACAGCATTATTTACCTTTAGATTTTAAAAAAAATGTTTAAATTTTAAGGGAACAGCTCAAGAGCTGTAAACTTCGGTTTGATTAATATAGCATGTCATCTGCATATTGCAACTATAGGAATTCATGCTGTTACCTCATCAGATCTCATAAACAAAACAGTGCCAGGACTTGTCACCATCAGTATGTCTTCACCACATAGTCTGGGCAACTGTCAACTGCATCCAAACATCTGAATTAGCTTAGGCCAAATTCAAGTATAAAGCAAAAGCATAACCTACTCCTCTGCCTCGTCATTACTTCCTAACTCAACCAACATTTAGGACACATCCAATACTGATCAGAGGGAAATAAATAGATTATAGGCTTCACTCCCTCCCTCCCCAAAGTAAAAACTAAAATAACAGAGATCAAACAAAACTCCTCTACACAACAAAATATTCTTTGTGATTCTGAACTGGTTTTTGCAGCACTACATTTGCTCTGGCATTCTCCATGCTCTCATTGGGAAAACTAAAATTCAGCAGTAAAGGAAGCAGTCTGTGTAATACAGTTGCAGAAACACCAGCTTCACAAAACTAACAAGTTAAAACGCTCTTTAATGCAGCATTGACAACAGAAAAACTTCCAGTAACAGATCCAGATGCAAGCTGACGCCTCAGTTTTCACAGTACATTGAACCCTTGAGGCTTTGCATCAATAATTCTTTGGGAAAGAAGAGTCAAGTTTTTTAATTGAATAAAAATTTGTCCCTTTATTTTGCATCAATTTGAACTAGAAACTGTAAACAAATACTTTAACTGTCATAATTATATCAAAACAGTAACAGAGCCTTAATTCTTAAAAATCTTGCCTTTTTCAATCAATGCTTTTAAGTACTAATTTTCAGTCTTAGTAACCTTACCTTCCACCCCACTTTGTTTTTTAGTGATGAACAATATCTTGCTATTCTTTCTTCCTCAGAGCCCTATGAATAGAAATTATTTTAATCTATATTATCTCAAGTATTTTTCTATTGTTGTGTAATAAAGCTAGATTCCCTTTCTATAGGAGTAACAGAAAGGTCTCTAACAGGGAAAATGTTACTCTGTGTTAGTAGTATAAAAAGCCAAGTACTTTTGATTTAAAGTGAAAGATGGTATTTCAGAATTAACATCTTCCTTGACAATGAAGATTGCCATTGACAATACATTCATTTATTTCTGTGTCTTCAAACACAGTCCTGAATATTTTAAACCTGCCCTTGCTATGCATTGCCCAGGTCAATTAGGAGAATACATGAGCCACCTTCCTTAGCCAAGTTCACCTGCAGTTTAGTGTTCATTTACATTTCTGCTGGTTGCCTCTCAGACCAACTTTTGGACACATCAAGACTTACACAGCCTTTAGTGCAGTGAGGTACAAACACAAAAAAAAACCCTACTGAAAATAGGGCTTAAGGCACCACTGAATTTTGCACAGTGAAAACAAAATGTGTTTATTAAATATTTAATGTCAATATGACATTAAATAAAAAAGGTTATGTTAACAATCCAAATTTTTGGAACTTCCTGTTGATTTATAAGAGCTTTGTAGCAATATGTTTTTTTTGATCATATAGTAATTTCAAATGCAAAAAAATTTGTGGCCATAATTGAAATAATTTCAAAAATAAAAAAGTCAGTGATATCACCCTTCTTCTCTTTCTTTCCCAAAGCCTTTGTTATGTATATATAAATAAATACACCACAAAGCCTTGCATCACAGTTGCACAAGACAGATCTATTTTTAGCTAAGAGGACGAGTTCTGACACAAAACTGCATGAACTAAGAATAAGGGGGTCAGTAGGATTAGAAAACTTAGTTTTTTTAAGGAAGCTAAATTAAGGTGGGGCTCTGAATTTTCAAAGCCTTTCATCACCTTTATTACCTTAGGTAAGAGCAGATACATGGCCACTACCAGCCCCGTTATAGACTTGAGGCACAGTCCTGGGGTAATAGCAGTAGTTTATAAAAGGTGAACCTCCAGGGGCTGAAAAGCACTTTCAAAAAAAAAAGCCCAAAACAAACAACTAAAAGCCCACCAAAACCCCCAATCAAATAAAAAAATATTCAGGGTGTAGATACCAAAGATGTGTGCTTCAGAGCAACCATAATTACCATTTTTTTAAAAAATTTTCTTTGGCCAAGTGAAAGATGTCTTTTCTAGTTGAACAGAGCTTTTTACTCTGCTTTAAAGAAGTTGCTTCATTTCTTTTTCAGTCTCACGAAGTAATCAGAAGGCACCAGTCTAGCATTTTTTACTAAATTAAGAAGATAATTTCCCACCTTTTTAGCACAGGAAAGAGCATTTCTATGAACTGAAAACTTTCTACAGGACAGTAGCAAAAAGTATTCATGTCCCTCCTCCAGTAGCAGGTCCTGGAGGCTCATTTCCCACTGAGAGGCTTTTCCTTCTGCCTCACGGGTGCTTTGGGGGACGAAGATGTCCCTGCTAAAGCCTCACTTGTTCCGGAAAGGCACAAGGGAAAGCATCACAGGTTCCATGTCAGGCTGCACAGTTGTTCCCCATGCCTTTCCTTCTCTCCTGATTAAAATTTTATGTGACCTTTTCACAGCAAACACCATTCACTACACCCAAGCAGGCAGAAATAACCAGCTGGTATTTCAAGCCATGATCTTCTCCCAAGAGCCTGATGTGGAGCGCTCCCGGTTCTACACCAGCATTTCAGCCAGCAGGATCCTAGGGAAAGGAAGTGTGCATGTTGCTATTTCCCCTTCGCTGTGTCAGTTCACCTCAAATAAGTTTTCGTATCACTCTGCCTTTTCTGGTCACTTGGATTTTTTATGTGTTAATGAACTTTGCTTGGTCTTCAGGAAATTCCCTGTGAAAATCTCAGGCAGATTCACCTCAAAGGCCTCTTGGCTGACAGCCCCTTAACAAATGAAGTAAGAACCGTTCACAGTCTCACCAAGTTGATTGTACCAGATGTGACACAGCACAAAATGAGCATTGAAAGGTTGCATCAACCAATTAGATAGTTATTACGAATTAAAAAAAAAAAAAATCTTCCTCTGGCTACAGGGGTGTATCATATCATATTCTTTTTTGTAACTAATAAATGGACTGTCATAATTGCCTATTTTATGGCAAGGGAATCATTTGAATTTAGTAGCCATTCACAGGAGTAGATAGATTGGTGCCTAATTTCTAGCTTGAATATGGTTTATTTGTAAACAAACTAATTCAAGCTAAGATACAAGTGCTAATTTTGAGAACAGGAATTACATAGGGAGAAAGAGAGCTGTATGTTAGTCAAAATGCACAAGTAATCTTAATGCTAGCAGAACTGAAAGCAATTACTTTGTCAAGGTCTATCACAAGTATTAGCGCTGGAAAAACTACTTGGTTTCTTATTTTCATTTGGAAAAGTCTCATCTGTCACATTTTCTGTCTTTCTTTTCTTACAAGTACTCATAAACTATGAGCTGTGATGCAGCTTAGACCTTCAGCACTCACAGTACTCTTCTGTGACCTTTTCAGTCACACCATTACACTGATGAATTAATCCAGAGCACAACAATGGAAAGGGAAGTATTAAGGGAGGCATATAAGGTCATAAAAATAATTGACATGCAAAGTGTTACATCTATCACTTTGATTATTGAGTCTGATATCAGGATTCTTCAGACTTGCAAAGCACTGAGTTACATAACCAACTTGTGCCCACATACACACAAATTACCTTTGTTTCGGTTTTTTTTTTTTAGTTTAAAAACCCCATTACCTGCAGTGCCAGTCCAGTGCAAAAATGTTTTATACTCATTCTAGATCAGAATCAAACATCCATACATGAGCTAGTCTAGGATCCCCTAACTCCATCCACAACCAGCAATGAGGATATAATCTTTCAGTAGCAACAAAGTCACCAGGAATATGTTAAATATATTTTAAATAAAATTTATTGTGAAGAATGAATATTGGCTTCCTATTTATTCCAGACCCTAGGAAGGTCTGATGGCTCTAAGCCTTTGCTGTATTTCAAAAGCACATTCAGAGTGTGCCCACAATTTCCCAGGCAAAGCAAAATATGCAGCTCTCCGAAGATTTCCTATGAGGTGCATCATAAGTCAGCTGCACTTCCTTAACTAGCACGTTTTCAGGAATGCTGAGCTTATGATCTCCAGGATTAATAGCAATATGCTTACAAAATGTAAAGAAAGGAAATTAACTACTCTGTCCCTGAAGAATCACTGGCTTTAGCAGATAATTAAGAAGTTCTGCATTTTTAGCTTATGATTAGCTGCAATCAAAAAGATGATCTCTATTATGCTTTTTTTCCATTAAAACTTCTGCAATGGATAATGAAAACTGCAAAGGAAAGAGCAGAGAAATCCAAGGAAATGAGCACATACAGTGCAACAGAGCATAGTGATATGCCTTGCCTGTTCCAGAAAGAAGGTTTAAATATTGTAGCATTCTGATAACTACTTTTACTTGCATGCAGACGACTAAGCAAAGACTGTACTTCAGATACTCATCCCACCTTTACATGCCCCTTACAGCAAACTTTCTGGTCATTAAAAGGTACAGCTGCTTTTATTAAAGTGTTGTGGCCCTGGGATTAGCTGAGCGGGTCAGAGCATGGTGCTAATAATGCCAAGGTTGTGGGTTCCATCCTTCTGTGGGTCATTCACTTCACAATTGGTACTTGATGATCCTTCTGGGTCCCTTCCAACTCAGACTATCCTGTGATTCTTTGACTTTAAAACATAACTTCCAACAAGAATGTTATTTCTCCGCTTGTTCTGCATAAATCTGCAATCTGAATTAATTTAGTGTGTTGAAGTAAAGCTTGCAGATTTCCCCATAATTAAAGCAGCCTGAACATCCATGGCTTTATTGGCTATTTTCATACATATTTGGCTATTTTAGAAACTAATTGCCTGGTTTTGCTTAAAAAAAAAAAAATGAAAGCAGTTCATTTGGAAAGATTCAACACATACATTTTACTGTAGGACTTGATATCTGTTGAGCTTGGGTGTTCTTAGGACATGGCAAACATTTTCTCTGTGCTGGACCTGTCTTTGCCTGTGATGGACCAAGCTTTCTTTTCAGAGGAGGTTTGGGAATGATGACTCTCCCTCTGGTGTTCTGCACATAGAGCAAGGCCCCTCTCCAGAGTCAGAACAAAGGAGGAAATCGCTCTGTGAAAGACTAAGATGTGTCCCAAAATCAGGAACTGCAGAAAAAGAGGCATTGGAGTGATAGAAGAGAACTGGGAAGCCTGAGACTTGCCCAGTACAGCGAGTAGCCTGGGCTGGGAACTGTAGGAAGGCAGAAAAAGATTAGCACACACCATGCCTGGAAGGGGGTGTGCACCACACTCCCTGCACATCCACACAGCTCACAGCCCTTTCTCCACTTTCTTCAAAAGAGATTGCTGAGAATCCAGAATTCACTTGAACCCAATCCCCTGGGAATTAGTTTTCTGGCATATTTTATAATCCACATGAAATCTAAAGGGAAGAGTTGATTGGGAGATGAGGTAAAAATGGAAATGAGGTCAATAAAACAAACTTGGAACATAAAATACTGTATGAAAGATTACTATAAGAACTGTACACATTGTGCAGCAATTTTATGAAATGTTTAGATCTTTGCATTTTTCCTGTTACAAAGAACATCCTTCACTTCCAGATTTCAGCAATTCAGGTTGTTGAAGGTTAGTTCTTTTCAAAAAGCTATTGCTGCAAAATGGAGTTCAGAGTACAATAGGCAATAAGCCTTTGTTATTGTTATTGTGTTTCTTCTTAAAATTCTTAGTTCTCAAGCATTACTTAAATTGGTGACTAAAAGACATTTTAATTGTTTGCAAGACTGGAACATATGATTTTAAAAACTCTAAATGTAACATCTCTCTAGTTGGAGGTATGCATTATTTAACCAGAACAATAGCTCTCATTAAAACAACTTAATTTTTCAGCTTTCTCAAAACATCTGCTACTCATGGGATCTGGCTGTGTAATTATAATAAACAAAATTTCTCTTGTGATGCTCCTTTAGTTGCAAAAACAAGAGGTTTGTAGGATTTCTTCATAGTTTTGATAAATTAAAAGTCATTGCAACAGAAATAAGTAGAAGATTTTTGTTGTTATTTTAAGACTATTACTTTAAAAGTTGATGCTCTTGACTCAGTTACCATAATTCTATCATTTGAAACAAAACTCTGGAAATCATGTCTTTACAGAGGTTTAATGAAAACAACTTATTTTCCAAGGCATATATTGAAACTAATACCTGACAAGTCACAAACATAATCTTAAAGCTGTACATGTACCAAGGAGGGTATAGATGTCAAATCATTGAAAGATTTGGGGCAGTTTGTATCACTTGATAGCAAAACTATTTGAAAGGGATTAAATACTTTGGAAAGAGGCATCATAAGCAGTTTTATAGGTTTTGATACCAATTTTCCAGATTATCATGTTTGTCATCTTGCCAAAAATGTAAAATACAAAATAAAGTGTTGACCATGTGACCAGTGACAGTTGTTGTGACCCCAATGTAGAAGTTTCCAGAAGATACAAGCCAGGCTTTTTTTATCCCAAACCAGATTTAAAGCAAAAGCTTTACCTGTCAGTTTTGAATAATGCTCTCTTTCTTTTTGCTAAGAATAAAAACCTAAAAGCAACATCCATGCTAGCGAAATGACAGGATAAGTGTGTGAATGTTGATTCTCAACACAGTTTCCGTTGGTAGTACATGTCCCCATTTCCAATCAAGGTAACATTAAAAACCATCCAGATGACCTTTCACCAGGCAAAAAACCAACTAAACAAACAAAGAAACCAACAAACTGGGTGGGAGAATACCACACCAAAAACCCCAAAAGACCAACCAACTAAACAAAAATCACTGAAAACCATAATGATTTTTCATGTTACAGATCAGACTGCAGTATTACCTTTCTGATGCTGAACAACTACTGTGAAAACAGTGGTGGGTACACTCTTTTGAGAGAAAACAGTAGAGAGCAAGTTGGAAGACTAAACAATAGCAAGTGTAAATATTATCATTGATAAAATTATTCAATTGACTTGGAATTATAAGATCCCCACCATAAGTACATGCCAGCTCACCACCTAACCTTAAGCTTTCATTTCAGTGCCTGCATTTGTATTTACACTTTGTTTCCATGTCCATTTACAACCTCATATTACCATCATTTCTCCATCTGTAGTTTCAGACCATCACCAATCAATCAACACCATTCCAGCAACTACCATCAGGACATTTGGACAGGCCTCAATGCCCTAAGACCAATTGTATGAGGCTCAATAAGGTCAAATGCTGGGTCCTACACTTGGGTCACAACAAGCCCCTTCAGCGCAACAGACTGGGGGCAGAGTGGACCTTATAATTTTCTACAAACACCTGAAAGGAGATTGTAGCAAGGTGGGGGTCAAGATCTTCCCCCAGGCAGCACGCATCTAAGAAATATTTAGCTTGATTTGCTAATTGTAATCCTCAACAAAAGTGCTTAAAAACATTCATGCAATGGAACAGAAAATCCTGACACCTACGAAGTACCTGTACAGCCTAGGTAAACTGATCCTGACTGTAGAAAAGGACATGAAGAAGTAGATATTTCTGATAGGAAACACATCACATGGCTACTGGTATATTTCAGTGCCCCTGGACTGAATCTTGAAAGACCATAAACCAGCAGACAGACTCACATCTATATTGGATGGAAATTTCCTATCATTATTTTTAATGAAAAATGAGTTTTGATGAAACAGGATATAGGAAAGTGTTTGCCAAAAACCTTCGAATACAAAGCCGATTGAACTTTTCCAAATGAAAGAGTTTTACCATATTTCAATTTCTTTTTTTTTTAATGGCATTTGAAACTGACTGCACACCTTATAGACTTCTCAAACTGAGCTCCATCAATTCCTTCATCTGCACTTTTCATTAGTAAATAAGGTTCCATCTGGGCTGTAGAAGTAGATGAGGAGGGCGCAGTGGGACTGAAAGCTTCCAGCACTGAATTGCCCTGAAATGTGCTCTGGTCTATGAACACTCTGGACCCAAGCAGATAAGAAACCAGCTGAGGCAATAATCACCTGCTTTTTATTATTTCCTTCTACTATGCTTTCTAGTTCCATCCTGGGTCTCATCCCCAAGCCACGAATCAATTCTATTTATTTTCTATTTCATTTTATAGACAAACATGCTATTCAGATTTAAATATTCCACCTTCCTAAAGTGTCTTGGTAAATATCACATATACAATGCTAAACCTAATGAACAGATTATATGGGCTTTTCAAGTGGATTAAAAGATACAAAACTATGACAAAAAGATACCACTATTTGCACTATACTGATTCAAGAGGCGTAAGTTTACATTTCCATAACTGTCTGGGTCACAGAGGCTGTATCCACATAGTCTAAACCTTAGAAATGCTGTAGTCACATTTGGGGATGGGGGTGGAAAAAATCATAAGCTTCATTAACAGATTCAGGGGACAAGAATAAAATGCATGCACTGCCTGTGCAGCAGATGTGATGAACACAAAACATGCAGAAAGTTTCATGTTTTGCACTGAGACTGAAATACAGCACTGCTAGGAGACTCTGCTTGGCCTCTCTCACTCCTCCCACCAGGATCAGCCACCTCACCAAGAGAACTGAAACAAAATGGGTTAGGTGAACAGTTTGGGTTATTACTATACTTAGTCATTGCTGAGGTCTTATCTCCAGTTCATCTCTTCCTTCCAGTAAAATCTCTCTTAGCTGAACTGAGAAGTCTCAAGTCTTTAGACCCTTCCCAAGGTCTAAACAAGACAAAAGACACCATAAAGAAATGCACAGAAGTTGCTTCTGGACCAGAAGCATCACAGTGGGAGTCAATGTGGGGAGTCATCAAGAGCTGAGAGAGAATGTCACCTGACTTTGGTACACCAATAGGTTGGTACTGCCTATTTCTCTGCCTCAAGGCCTCCTGCTTCACATGGATTTCATAATTTGAAGATTTCCTAATCCTTTTCTCTAGTTTATATGCTGAGGCAAGTGAACAAATTCTTAAAACTTGCCTGGTCTTCTAAGCATAAATAGAGTTGCAATATATCACATTTAAAATAGTCTGTGTATATTTTATTTCAGTTTTAAAGTTATTTATTTTTAGAAAAAAGATTAAATCACTTGGAAGTTAACCCAGGGCTTGTTCTCCTGCCCCCAAACATAAAAGTCTGTCTTTTTCTCTAGCAGCAGTCACAAATTTCCTCAGGACTCTATGTAGAGCTATCAGAAAGCTGATTTTACCTGTGCAAACATGAAACCTGCTGCTGCCCTGTCAACAGAGGCCATCAGGAGTCCAAGGACTGCCACTGCACATGGGAGAGACTGTCCTCTCTCAGCCACTGCTGCCAGTAATGCACACCCATGTCTTCAGCAACATCTCTGGCCAGGGCTGAGAAAAGTGTTTGGACACTGCTGCCCAGGATGCTCCTGGTGGGTTGAGAAAACCATGAGTTTTTACTGAAGGCTACCTAGAGGTTAATGAACAATCATCTTCTCATGCAAGCCAATGCATTAAAGATAAGGATTTTGTTTTTTCTTTTTCCATTTACAGAAATGTTGAGTAGATAGTAAATTACGTTTGTACCAAATTGCGATTAGCTGTTGAAAACTACTGTTTGGGGTTTTTTTCTTTAACAGTTCAAACCGATATTAAAGATAAAAACAGAATAAAAATGGTTATGCATTCTTTCACATTCGAGTGAAGAAAATTATTTTGCACAGCAAGTATTGAGATCAATTAAAATCCTTTATTTCAGATATAATTAACAAGGCTCACAAGCATAAAGTGAATTAATTTCCTGTATCAAACCAAATGCTGTTTTCTGTCAGTAAATGACTATTCTCTTACAGCACTATGCATTAATAATTCATCATTTCTGTATATTCTAACAGATGGGACTTAATGAAAACTTCTAATGAAAACAGCATTAACTTACATCCAGCATGTAAAATCTTTAAAGGAATAGTATTTTCTTCAATGTTAAGGTTTTTCGTTGCACAATTTCCTAATTAGAGTTAAATTATTACATTACCAAAATAAAGCAGTCCTTACACTGAGTGAAAAACATAAAAAGGAATCTAATACAGTTGTATAAAATAAAAACAAATAAACCCAGGACCTAGTCCTTCAATAAATAACCACAAAATAACTTTATAATAGTTCATGCTTACTAATATTTATCCTTGTATTTGATTTAACTTTGATGAGGTTCAATTAATCTGGCAAGTGACATGCATACTCTAGGATTTCACTCTCTGACGTAGGAGAATAGAAAATTAGCACATAAACCTCACACAACCACGAGATTCAGATCTCAGTCACTCACTACCCCGCAGTGCAGAACAAGGCTGCAAGACCAAAGTTACTGCAGCTCACTTACTGCCATAGAGAAGAACGTTTTTTCTTCCTACCACCTCCTTTTTTACTTCCCATTTCCTTTCAAGATCTCAAAGGAGAGAAATAAAATGGGGGGAGAGTGTGTGTATGTGTGTGTGTGTGTTATTACTCCAGCTCAATAAGGCTAAAAACACAGGGAGAAAGAAGGAATTTGTTGTCTGATCTTAGGTATACTGAAGTCAATCAGAATTGATTGACTAGAAATATTTTCATTTCATAGCTCCCTACATCAGCAACAGCACTACTGGCCTCTAATACTGTCATTTTAAATTTTTACTTAGGAAAATCTAGAAGACCTGCCAATGCAAGCAGCAAATAAGCATAACAATTCTACAACAAACAACAAAAACTGAATATGCAATTTGTCTATATTAACAATCCCATTGTGATAAAAGCCCCTTCCTTTAATTTTACAAGGGATATTCACCACAAGGACACGACATGACATGGAAACACTTTTCTCTCCTGAACATTTTGCCATTGTAGCTGCCACCATTTGTTCTTATTAAGCACATTCAGACAAAGAATGAATTCTGCTGTTGTTTTCTGTGTGTTTTCAAGACTGAGGGGTTGATGCTGCAAAATGCTGAATGAACTGACTGCTCCAAGGACATCCACAGCTCTAAATGCATGCACAGCCACAGTCAGGATTAAAGGAATTTCCCATGTAAATTGTTGCATCCACATGGTGATTCCTTGCCAGATAGACAGCACACAATAAGTACATTATTAGAGCAAGTACATGAGGCAGAGAATCTTGTTTATGCAAATGGAATGAAACTATCACAATAGGTATCCCCTTTCTCCCTGAGCAGTTAACAGAGATATTGGTAGCAAAAATAGTCATGTTTTTCTCCATTAGTTAGGATGCCTGCATTATACATTTTCATTCTATGCCAAGTCCTTAAACTGCAAAAAGAAAAACCTTAAGGTAAATACTTTGCATTTGCACCAGACCAAAGAGCAATTATTTGTTCACATCTCCATTATACCTTACTTTGAAAGGGCAACTTTCAGAACTCTAAGGGAAATTAGGTGAAATAAGTTATTTGAAACTGACGGGGAAGGAGCGAAGAAGAAATAAACAGAGCTTTTAAGGACATGCTGAAAGTGCCACCCAATATCACACAGCATTGTCTTTAACTAATATCCTTGCTAAATGCCAAAAAATACCGACTTTCCAGGTGGCTCTTGACACAGGCCATAACTCAAAAGTTTATTGTATTGCACTATGAGAATAAAGTGCCCTAAGAAACTACAAAAATATATTATAAATGCATTTTTAGTTAGTTAGAAAGTGTTTTTGATACAAAATCCATAATATCTTTCCCTTTAGATTTTGCTATGTAACATAACAACGCATTTATTGGAGGTTTGCAACATGGCCCCAGAATTTCCTAATTGCTACTCTAGAAATAAGCCTCAAAGATTTGAGTATCCCATCTTAAATAAATGTTTGGTTCTTTGCTTTGAAAAATATGATACTCAGTCTGTGCTTTTAAAGAAAAAGCTGTAGAGAATGTGTTGACATAAGTCTTCTGGATAAATTTTTCCTCTTCTAACAAGATTACCCATGTGTATTTTTCTGACAGGGACCAGAAACAGAAAATAACTCCCTTTACATTGCTCCATCATAATGCAACCTCAGAAAGAACAATAAATTAAAATATCTGTTGCCAAAAATTGAGTTGTTTGTTTCTCGGCTCTCCCAGATGGAAAACACTTTTCTTAAATCATTGCAAGTGAAATTAGGCAGCTTGTTAGTAAAGCCTAATCATTCATTAACATTTTAAATTCCTACAAAGGGAAAAAATACTTGAGTATCTGACTGCCTGAATATTAACAGATAATGCTTTCTGTTTATATGTGAATACCTAAAGTGTGTATCAGAAGTTACCTAAAGAACACTGGGAAACATTTTTGCTTTTTCAAAAGTTCTTAGAGCTCACAATGTTCTCTTTTTTTATTATTATTATTCTTTCCTCTCATCCTTTTCATTTTTTCCATATCATACCTATCTTATAACTCTGTCCAAAGCAAGGTCTTTTTGCTTTCCTTTGACGTAGGTCTCGGTATTGACTAAAAATGAGTATATTTCTTCCAACATACTGATCCAAAATGGACAGATTTAGATAGCTGGATTTGTACTATAGTGACTCTGCACATTAGTTCAACATTATGTTACAAATCCATACACAAAGAGACATGGAGAGGACAGAATTATGGGTGAGGGCATCAACTCTTTTTTAAAAAAGCATAGGAACCTATTGCCCTGGTCTAATATCTGAAAATAAATGAGATTCAATCCACTGAATCTAATACTAGATTTCATCTGGTTAAATGAAGAACCCCACCACATAAAGCAAGTGGTTAAGCATCCTAATAGATAAGCTAAGGAAGAAAACCCAATAACTAGTCTGTTGTCTGTGCAACTATTCCAAAGCCTTTGGCAAAAGTTGATATCACAGAAAGATCCCAAAGGACTTTCCCAGAATTTGAAATCTTTGCCAGATCGTCTAAATTACAGGTTTCAGTGACTTTGGCATCTGACACCTGGGGACAAGCTATGCACATATTTTATATTATTCTCCACTTTGTACTGCTCACTGAGGAAGGGAAAAAGCTCTCAGCACCGCAGTCATGTGTGGCTTTTGCTGGTGGGGTACAAGCCAATACGCACAGCACAGCTGTATGCTATTTTTGCTGCTTTTACTGTGGGAGAGGTGTCCTACAACAGAGAGGCAAAACACATCTTCATCCATTACAGGCCTGTGAGGCAGAAACTGTCAGACAGAGCCTTTTGCCCTGTGCCCACTGCACCATTAACTTTTAGAGGAGTAGTTAGTTACTGATCAGTCTCAAAATGTACCAGAAGTTGATCAGTAAAGACTCCAGCTTCTATGAATTGTCTGACATTTCTAAGAGTGAAAGTGTGAATTGCAACAAGGGGGTTTTTTTAAAAGCCCCAAATAATAGCATTCATGTTTCAATCCTGATTGAAACAAATATAATCCCTTCTTTCCTTCAACTTCCTAAGTTCTCAGGCTTTTTCTTGTAGCTTTTAAGATACATATGTTTAAAAAAAATATATCACAGCAACAGCATAAACTCATATCACATTGCTAGCAGTCTCCTGGAAGTTTGAAATTGCAACAAAATGTAGAGACAATAACACCACATATCACCTTCCTGCTCTGTGAGCAGTCTACAGTTCAAGAGCATTTTCAAAGCACCAATACCACAGTACTAAGCACTAATAGCCCGGGCAGGCAGGCTCCCACCATGCTAATTAACTCACCTAGGGGGTTCTAGTTACGGCCCACATGCACAATTTCAAAGCTTTTCTCTCCCCTCCTACTCCTTTGTCTAATATTTTTCACTATAATCACACTCAGGAAGAAAATTATAAAGCCAAGCATGACAAGTGTGTCTTGCCTCAGCTAAAACTATTCAGAAACAATAAAAGGCAAGATTGAGAGGCACAGATATAGAAAGGCTTTTGCCCTTCTAGCAACAGAAAAATAAGTTAAATTCTTGAAGCCCATTTGATGAGGAAAATGCACGCTTTCTGTTTTTCTGGGTGAGAGTTCCAAGGATTTCCACAGCTCATTTGCTGCAGAGGTCAAATCCAATCCAAGAAACTTCCACCAAACATACAGCCTTTTTACTGCAGCCATACACCACAGTCATCTCCCTCCTACCCATCAACAGAAGACTAATCACCCCGGGGTGCAGTTTAATATAAATGGCTGTAACAAGGACTTTGCACAGCAACAGCAATAAAAATCATCCCCAAAGCGGCCACAACAAACCCTGTGCTCAGATTTCCCTGTGGAAGCTCTTTAAGTCAGGCTTATGTACACATTGCTCATAGGTCATTTCCAGTCTCTGCTTCCCAACCAGCAGGTGTTCAAAATGTAATGTATTGCTTACCTCCCCATTTTATCATACAAGGATGTCGAAGTGGCTACTTCATAAACTAGACAGGGTATAACCCAGGAACTTACATTAATTTGCTAATTGGCCTTCTGGAGCAGATCAGAAGGCACAGCAGAAGCCTTTAAGTTTTCAGGTATTATTTTTCCATTTTCTGAATGTAAGAGGAGGAACCCCATACAAATTCTCTAGCAACAAGAAATAGTTACACTTACTGCAGCAAAAGCTTGACTTGAAAACTTAAATTAACCTTAGAGGAATAATTCAAAATCCAAGGTTGAAGAGCTGCTTTCATTTCCCTCCTTTTTTTTTTTTTCTGCTTTCCTGCAACAAATACAACACAACTGCACAGTTTCAAACTGTCAGAATTCATCACTCTAGAGAGAATAAATTTTAAAAAATCTAATGTCTCTTACCTATGGAAGCATTTCCTTTTGGCTGCTCTGGGTTTCCTCCAGATGAAGTGGCAACTGGCAGGTCTTTGTTGATAGATACCGACCACAGGTCATGTGATTCAGCATGGGCAAATCTCAAATTTTCAGCTTTCTGGAGCATCATAGAGTAGCAGAACTGTTGCACAACATCTGGAAAGTGAATCAGAAAATAATTCAAGATTAATAACTTTCATATCTTGTTTTAGTGTTTCAGGGAAAATTGCCAGCAATGGAATGACACTAATTATTACTTCATCAACATTAGTCAGTGAGCCTAATTTGCGTGAAAGATAGTGGGACTGAAGGCAAAAGGAGGCAGCTTTAGTCAACCTCTAAATATGAACTTCAGGGAACAGTTCATGCAGAGGCATTTGCCTTCCAGAACGCCAAGAGGCATCTCTCCTCCATCTTTTATAACTCAGGTCCTGCAGATTGGTCTAGGGTGGCTGGCAAAAAGCAAATAAAGAAAAGTTCAAAAGCATGAACTCCATTACAGGATTTTAAATACGGTGTAGAAACCAAGATGGCAGTGGAAACAGTGCATCCTACTGTTTTTTCTCATTTCTACATTTTTCTCCTAATACAGAAAAAATTGCTTAGAAGTATTTTAATAGCACATATTTCCACTTATTAAATATTGCATTTAGTGATTTAATACTGTTGCTAAAGTTATGAAAATCAAAATGTAGATCATTAGCATGAATCCATTTTCATTGTGTGTGAAAGAGCATGAACTCTCATAAATCATTTATAAAGGACGCCTCTACATCTCCTCCCACAACTCCTTAGTATTATTTAGTTCTTTTCCAGATGTAAGAATGTACTGCAGCTAAAGTCTCTGTTCATTAAACATCTCAGTTCAGTTCCCAGTTAAGCTGATCAATTACATTAGGGACCAAACACTCAGAAATTATACAAATATATTCTCCTATTTAAATGGCAAAAAATAAACCCCACCCTAAATAGAAAAGTATCCTTGGCTCTGCATGTGCACACAGAGCTTTGTTTTTAATAGAGCTTTTCTCAGAGCAGTTTTACTTTCAAATTTATATGAAAGTAGAAGGAAAAACCCAATGCAGACTGAAGGCAAATTAAAAAAATAAAAAATTCAAGATTAAAACATCTTTCAACTGAGTAATTTATTTAGATAGTATATAAAATATAAAAGCACCACAGACTTTAAGGTAGCAGAATATGAAAAACCCCAAAATAAACTCTCCTACAGTCAGAAGGAATCAGTTCTCAAAGAAAATTAACTAAGATGTTGCTATTTTCCTGCAACGTTAATGAATTTCTGCATTTACTTTGCTGAACATCTACTGTTCATTACTGCAACATAAGCAGAACTGGAAACTAACTTTTTTTTATCAGAAAAAAAAACATGAACTGAATTCTTTCCTCAGAGTCTTAAAATTTCCAGTTATACTCATGGGTATTTCTTACTTAAGTAAAATTAGAATCCTTATTTATGTTGCTGTTCAAACAATTGTTATTGTATTTAGTTAAATCACATCAGCACATAATATCATATCATGTTCTTATAAGGATTCATTTTTAAAGGAAGAAATGGTTAAAAAAGTGAAACCAAGAAGGCAAAGAAATTCAGTGTATTTTCCTCTTCATATCCAGTTTCAATAACAGAATTATTGTCCAGCTGGAGCAACTTTATGACTCAATACATTTCAAAACCACTTTCAGAACACAGAAAAATAGTATTATAAAAATAATTCATCCTCGAGTTTAATTTCACATCTAGAACATAATGGAATATTTAATACTTGTCAAGTCAACTCTGCAAAGTTACCTTATACTGCTCAAATGTGGAAAAAATGGGAAACAGGGGCATATTTGCCCATCAGACAGTACGAGACTATTTGTATATATGTGTATATATCCTACTTAAATCAGTTGTAAAAGCTTACAAAACCCCCACAAAGCTACAAACAAAAACCTCCAGCTGTGGCTTATTTATTCCACTTAGGACTGCTCTTTGAGCATGCCTGACATAAGGAGCCATTCTGCTCCTGCTCCCAGGACACAAGGCAACTGTGCAGCCTGAAAGAGCAGCACATCCAACTGTGGGACCCAAGAGACTTAACCCATTTTGATCAAATCAAATTTTCTGATATCAATTGTTCTTATATTTGGGGGAAAAAAATATTTTAGCGCCTTACCAAGCATTAAATCAACCTACTAGAAAGTAATCATCCATCCCACAAGTAAACAATAAAATTCAAAATGTAAAAGATGTGAGTCATGATAATTCAACTTTAAGATTCTGTAATTCTTCTCCAGACAAGCTTGTTTCCTCAAGAGAATGAGTGCCCTGAAATCGTGGCACAGTGGAGCACTCCAGCTAGCAATGAATCCCCAGCATAATATTAAAACCAAACACATCACACAAATGTAAGATATACACAAATACATAATTTTATGTATGCATAAATTAAACAAGAGTCTTCTTTTGATTTTTTGGTTAAACCAAACAGTTTTCCCATTCACTCTTTTTTTTTTTTTTTTTTTTTTTTTTTTTTTTTTTTTTTTTTTTTTTTATTTTTTATTTTTTTTTGCTAGCTGAAGAACATTTAAACAGATTCTGGCAGAGTTGCACCCCCAGAACGCTCCGTTCTAGCAGAAGCACAAAGCATGTCAGTAGGACAGCCTGGGAATCAAAGCAATAATGTGCTTTCCTTCCATGGTTGAAGCCTTCATTTGAACGAGTGGTTGAGCAGGCTGACCACAATCCCCTCAGTCAGTTTGATTAGCTGTGATCCCACTCACTCCCACAATGCCCTTTAATAGCCTCTGGACTCTGCAAAATCAGTGCGTAGGGGATTAGGAACACTGGGTTTCTGTTTCAGAAGGGGTGAAAATGGTTATTTTCAGAGTGAAGTCATACTGATGTATAACTATCTAGTAAAGGCAACACCACTGACCTCTGGTCTGTTCAAGGGCTCATAAATAATTAAAACATAAAATCTTTATAAGTGTCTGGTTAAATACAGGCATCTAAATCCCATTGAAGCACCCAGATAAGAAGCTTGATTTTAAAAGACATCTGTTTACTACATTTCACAGTACTTTTCACTGATCACTCATTTACATGTATTTCCTTACATTAAGAATTGTTTTCTTTTAATTCAGTGATTTACTGGGGCACCTTTCTGTGCATTAAAGCATCTCTTTTCATTAGCAAAAATAAAAGGGCATTGTAAGTCACTGCTGCTGCAACAGTGTATCAAAAAATCAGAACTGAGGAAAAACAAAACAAAAAAATACACAGTTCCTCAAGATCACTGTATACCTAAAACCACCCCCACAAATGGAATTTATCAAAAGGTCAGACTTAAAAAGCAGCAATTCATAAATACTAATTACCACCTTGCCAATGATTGCATGATAACATTTACTGATGTATAATTGAACGGCAAAAATTTGAAAAAACAGAGAGCATGGGTAGATTCAATAATTAATTCCTCCCACACTAATCAGTTTCTGACTATTTCTTATAATAAGCACAATTACATATTCTTGCTTCCTTTTTCTTCTCTTTTTCCTTTGTGAGTAACAAACTATGAGTCTGTCTTTCTAAAACTAAAGGGAAGGGGAACCATTGCAAATACCAGTAAAAATACTTTTTAATAGTTACAAATTTCTAAATATTTTATTTGTATCTAAGTTTTTGCTTCATTGCTGAATGCTACTATGATTCTTTGTTTTACAAAACATTAGTTCATTTAAATTATCCCATTAGACCTAGATCATCTTCCCTCAAGCCTTCTTCCTAAACTGCACATCTGTAACCCAGTGCATTTATTTGTGTTATTATAAACATAATTTAGCAGCCATCATCCTCTGTCCCCCACTATCCCAACAGCGGGGTTGTGGTTAAGGACAGCTCATCTCCACTTTCTCAGGTCTGAGCAGACAAAAGACTCTGTGCTATTCCCAGTTACAGGGTTAGGCCTGTCAGGATGTAATTATTCAGATTACAGCACCAATTCGCAAGCAGCCACAGTGAGCTCACACATGCTTTTGCTGTGCAAGGGATAAACAAGACTAAAAGCACAAGAGCAGCTGCCAGAAACATGGCAGGAGATGGTGCTTAGAATCACACACAGGTTGAATGACCTGGGGTGTTATGAGCACAACATACCACAGTAACTGTTGGCTATAGGGGAAGTGCCAAAATATTAAGTCAAATCATAATATTTTTGTTATTTTATTTTTAAACTTCAGCCAAACTTTATCTTTCCAAAATATTTTGCTAGAACAATATATTGTGCAGTCCTATGCTGGAACAATGTCAATAGAAAAGTCCCAACAGCAAGGCACACAATCCTCTGTAGGCCACATGGAAACCAAATTGTTACAACACTTGTCGGAACACACAAAAAATATCCAAAATTATCATACAGTCCTCCTGGGTTTCAGTCCTCCTGAAACAGGTAGGTTTCATCCATGAAAAAGAAGACTGATATTTTTAATCATAAATATATAGGGAAAAACACAACAAACAAAAGCCAACTCCTGCTCCCCAAGATTCAAAAACACTTTCAAGAACTGAAAACCAGCATTCTCCAGTTGTCACTCGCCAAACACAGATACACCCTTCCAAATACCCTTGTCTCCCACACTTCCGAAAGCACCCAAAGAAAAGTCACAGTGGGAGAGGAGCAGCACCTGGCCCACAAAGCCCAATACTGTAAGAAATCCAAACCTTGCAGTCAGGTGTCTTTAACTGACATGAAATAAAACCTGCAAGAGCACAGAGCTGAAGAAAAGCCTTTGCACCAGTTCCATCCCGCAGTGAGCACCAGCCACCAATCCTATGTTGCTCCAGGATGTTTGGCACTAAGATTTTCTGCTCTCCATCGCAGGAAACAGAATCACAAGACATAGGCATGACCTCTTCAAGGGCAACTAAAAGTCTGAGACAGCAGATTCCTGAGGCTTCATCACCATAGCCAGAATTAGTTCTGCAGACCTCTGGGATGGCACCAGTAATGGTTCTGGATTGTCTCCCATGTCTCACAGGTGAGCTTCAGTGTGAACTAATGAGATAAAGGGACTGCAGAGACCTCTGGCAGAAAACACACTGGAAAGGAAGCCCTTCAAAAACCACTTTGTTTCTTCTGGGTTTGGATAAGGAAGATGTTGGCTGCAAGGGAAAACTGACATGAAGAAGCCTCTCACCCATGGTAATATAGAACATGAATTTGTAGGCAGACCCACACCAAGCTGTTTCTCTATCCATACCCTACAGACTTATTCTAGTGAATCTGGCTAAAATCTAACAGAAAAAAAAAGCTGTTGTGTATAGAAAAGTACTGTAAAAATAAAATCGCTTTTCTTTACCGACAACACTGAAATATAGCAATGCTACTTTCAGCACAGACTGTACAATTGAGGAAGAAAACCAGCCTAGTGACATTGAACAAGTCAGAGAGTTGTCTAATTTGGTTACTTTGGTTGTGGGCAGAGGTGTGGTATGTTTTTTCAGTTTTGGGGGTTTGTTTTATGTAGTTTTGTTTTTAAAAAAAATCTTTTATTTAAAAAAAATTCATACATCTGTCCTCCAGCAATTCTATTCTATAGAAGGCTCCATATCCAGAATAATGCATTTTTTACCTTGCATTTTATCTTCATGACCTGTAACATTAATACATCATTAAAATGACAGCCTTTCCCAGTGATGTATTAATTTAACAGTTCAGATCAGATTGTTCTAGAAAATATGATGCTGAACAGGGGAAACTGCAGTAAGATACTCTGACAAAGAATGACTGTAAAGATTGGTTCAAATAACAGAGAGGGTAGAATAGGATCTAGAAATGAAATAGTGCCACAGCTTTCAGGTACTAGAAAATAGGTTAAACACAGCAGTATGGGCGCAGGGGAGCAAAACTGGAGGTGCAGCTCTGAAACAGCATTTTACACACATCACTAAATGTCTCTCGTCTCTCCCATCTTCCTCTTCCTGATAACACTTGGTTACTAAGTTGGGAGGGTCTGAAATTTGGGGCTTTTTTTTTTTCCTTCTCTGTTTTGTTTTAAAAAAGTTTATTTGCAGAGCCACTGGCAGACTTTGCAGAAAGCTCTGAGTCAAGAGCCAAGCAGGCCCAGTCAGAGGGATGCTGTTATCCTGCTGGACTCTGAACAGGAACACGGGGTTTGTACTCAGAATGAAGAACCAAGCAATAAGGATTGGTGAGAATGTGTGTGACCCTGAGATGTAAAGTACAGCTATGGGAATAATGAAGATATAGTCAGTAAAGTAGATTGATTAGAGGTCAGTAAAGCAAGTTGTTGAAAGGAGACTTCACACATTTAGGGTGCCATTATCACAAGCTGTAACAAACAGCCCTCTGGATATTTCCTAAATCCTTTTAAATCATGATAATTTACTGGAAGGTCTTTTTACAGCGTTCAAAGTCCATTTGCAAGTAGGAGGAGAAATGGCTGTCTAAATACCATTATTTTAGCATAATAATTATTATACAAACTTTAAGTTCCTCTACTGGACAGAAAGCAATCTCTGAGGAAGAACTCTGTTTTCTGTCAGCAACTTCAAAGTGGCCTTTTTTTTAATTGCCTCACTGTGATTACCTCGACTACATTGATCAAAGAGTCACTAGGAATATTCCTCAACATTAAGCAACACAATGATGAAAAACTACCTATTCATCCTTAATACAGGGCAGATAAACAACAGTTCATCCCACTGCCGTGAAACAATTAGGGGAAAAAGAATATTTTATGTCAGACTTAGAGATGAAGGAAGATCGCATACTGTGAGACAGCATACAGCCCTCAGAGCAGCTCTACTGTGTCATACTAAGGCCCTTTGTCCAATATCTGCCAGGCAAGATGTTCACCACACCAGGAACAAGACAGATTTCTGGGTCACTGCCACAGAGCCTCAGGTCTCACATAACACAGCCTTCAGCAGAGGGGCAAAGAACAGATGTGCTGTGGAGAAGGATGAGCAGCAATTCCTGTCTTTGCTATCCCAGCTGAAGTCATTATTTGACCTATCATATATCAGCTACTTAATTCCTCCATGGAGGCTTATTTTCTCCATGGAATTCAACTATTAACACTGCAAGCTTGCTGGCTTTGGTAAATGTACTGCTGTATAGTGGTTTGGTTGGGTTCATTCACTCCCTTCCCTCGAAGTTATCCATTATTTCAGGACAAGTGAATCCCATCAAACTACCGTTTCACAAAAACAATTTAGGAGACCACATAAGACCATGGAAACCTCTCAAGAATTAGTTTTCAAATTCTATTTGAGTAGCAGAGGAAAAAACCAACCAAGAAATTTGACAAGGAGAAAGCTGAGTGACCCTGAAATGGGTCAGAGTACCACAGACATTCCAAGGTCCTCACTACACTCTAACTAAAGGTGAGATACCCAACTCACCCACATTTGAATGTGAGACACCCAAATTCAAACCACCTGCAGCAGATCCACTTGCTACTGGGCCGTGATCAATACTTTAAAAGTTCATCAGGAACAGAAGAGGAAGTGGAGGAGTTAAAAGCACAAAGATGTTCAACCAAGCACGCGAGGGGGAACAGCAATACAGTCATTAATATTTCACTCTTCCATGAAGAAATGTTATAGTGACTTTTCCTGCTAATTCGCAAAACCATTTGAGATCTTTGGTAGAAGAAATACACTTATGAAGAATTCTACTAAAGTGAGAAAGCAATATGGGAATGTTTGATTTACTATTTTATGTGTTTGCTAAAAATAGGTTAGAGAACTATATTTTAAGGTTTATACCATAATGAAAACAATTAAGACTTTCAGAATGGAAAAAACCAGTTAGGTACTGTTTGGTTTTTTTGATGCTGCCATAATTTCTACGAATAGGCTAGTAGTTTATTTCAAAGTCTCTCTCCCATCCTCTGGAAACACATTATCTTTTCTGAATTTCTTTAATCTTGCACTGTTATTTGAAAAGAAATACTGTACCAAAATACTCAGGCTTAAGAACCTTGAATTATGTGTAGTTTGCTACAAAAAAATGCTACCAGAATTTGAGTTAAAAATCAGTGTTCCTTTGTCCAGCAGATAACCTCTCAAACATTTCACAGCCCAAATAAATCTTTCTCTTTTGGAATGCATGAAAGATAATTTTAGTGAATATGGCAGACACAAGCAAAAGAGTATATATATATTCTGCTAATGATTAAGCAAAGTGTTTTCAAACTCGAATGGATGAGGGGACCTATTTAATATTGGGACTGCTTTCTGACAGTCTTAATTTACACATCAAAAGAGAAATACACTCTAAGATTTTGTCACTGTAATGGTTTTGCTATTACATTAACTAGCAATTACTACACAATGCCATGCAAGCTGACTAGGCTTTAAATGCCAAGTCCCAATTTTGAAACCTCCTTAGGCTGTTATTTCAACATCTTCCACACTTTGAAGGGAGAAAATTACAAAGGTTACAATTGCATGGATTAATAATGGCTAAAAATGCCTACAAACACTGTTTTCTAGCCTCTGTGCAAGGAAGCAGAAAAATATCAGTTGTGGTTTACCCTTTCCTCTGTTCTACCCAGTATTTGAAAAGTAAAGCACAGGGGTGGAAGCTGGAGACATGTTCTCTTCCTGTTCTCCCCATGGGAAAGTGCTGGGATGCTCTTGCTGGGATGCTCTGGGACAACTAAGTTTTGTATTTGAGCACCTTTAATATAGCACATTGCATTGGATGAGTGCTTTTGGTTGTGTCAAATGATTTTGTTTATTTTTTTTTCTTTTTTTCTTTTCTTTATTCTTTTTTTCACTTTTGTCTCTCACAGATATGAGGTATTGCTGACTTAAACCCAGTGTCTATTTTGTCTGCATTCCACAGTAGCTACAATTTCGAACCGGCAACTGCAAATATTCAACTTTGATTTGCTGACTGTTTCATGCAAAGGTTCTGGCACAGCTGGATTTTCCTTCATATACTTTGTTCTTTTTATGCCCTGGTTCAGCTCTCCCACTGAACAGCTCCAGAGCACTTAATTAATGTATCAATAGGCAGACCCTCATCTGATACAAATCAGAGGTTCACTGTAATTTGCTTTAATAGAAATATGTCTATTTATGGAAATAAACGGATCATTTCTTGGTTAAGGAAAGCAATAGGCATTTGGGCATGGCTTCCTCTACAATAGCATTTGATACCATATCTCTTTCCTTGCAATCACCTCGTTTTCTGTGTTGTAGTTTTTCAAGTTCTATTTAATGTGAAGCCAGTGTCACCTGCTAAGGTACATGAGCCAAATTCTTCAATACAATAAGAGAAGTCTCCTAAAATAGAGACAGACACCTAAAGTTAGGCAGCCAGGTCACACAGCTTCATAATTAATCCTTCAAACAAAATTTCAAAGGGTTGGTATTGATTTTGGTGGATGCATTTTCCAGGCTACTTGATGAAATCAGGTTGGCTTGTAGCAACTTTGAAACAGAAGAGAGTAATATAGATAATAGAGAGTCAAGGACTTCATGCACTTCTTACTTATTGCAGTTATTTATGATTCCTAACCAATATAATTTCTCGTACAGTTGTTCTCCATAATCCCTTAGGTTTCCTCCCCCACTATTCTGGTATTGTTTCTTATCATTAGATTTTCCCACCCATCTCACAACAATACATTAACCTGATCAACATTGAAGACCAAACGTAGAGCCTCTGGGAAGAGTGACTGGATCAGAACCCTGGGTTCCTGTCAGGCAGGGCTGGGAGCACGGAGCACTTGCAAATGGCCCTTTAACTGTTCCCTGATGCTCCTCAAAAGGCCCCTTGATGGCCTCCCCACACTTCTTGTTACCATTAATATTCAAATTCGCCGCGCTGAAAATACAGCCTGCAAGTAGGTATAGATTGGAGCAATCGAAATAACATCTAACACAGTTTTCTGTCTAGAATAGGTTGTGAAAAGGAAATCAGGATAACAAATAAACATGTTTCATATACAGACATCTGTGGGCCTGTGTTAAACTCACTGTACAAAGTAGTGTTAGTCTCCCTTTTTGAAAATCCCTGACAAAAAAACCATTTCCATTTGCTCTCTGTAATGCATGGGCCCAACTGGTATTTCTAGAATAACGTAACAGACATTTCACTCCCTTTTGACCTCCACACTAGGAATTCACCAGCCAGTTATGCAAAGGACACATATGTAAATATATAGATTTCTTCCCAAATCTCAGAGCTTTCTGCACAGTAATTTTTCTCCTCTTCAGCATCAGTACACATTATGTGACATTATTTACCTCAACACATGGCTTCAAGAGTCCCTTTATTAGACAGCAAGACCAAAAGGCCCTTCTGAACAAGAGAACTAACAGTCCCCTCTTGCTATAAATAGCTAGGGTTTTTTTCTAAGTATTTGTTGACTACATTATTTCTTTCTTTTCCTGGAAATTGGAAAGAAAATGTCACCTTTCAGGGACAGTTATTTGTTCCTTTAAATTGACTATAAAAGAGTTCTTGGAAGGCAAGAGGATATTTCCCTTCATTCTTAGCTACTAAAAAAGTGACTTTCACTAAAAAAAGAGATGATGTATTCATAAAAGTAGATAAAAACTATACTGTTAACCATCTGCTTTTGGATTTGCTACTCAGTGACTAGAGATATATATTTAAAAATTACACAAAACAAGCTGGAAAAAGTTAAACATTTTACTAGGAGATCATATTACTCGTTTACATTATCTTTCACGTTAACCTTTAATCCTAGAAGGGGAACCTGTTTAACCTAATGCTGTTATTCAACTGGGCATTAATTTTCTTTAATTATTAATCTCCTGTAATCAAACATTCCAGGCTCTGCATCTATCAAGTCCACAAGCATGAAGCAGAAAATAGTTCACTGTTTCATTTTATACCAGCTGAAAGTTTTCTCTACTCCTCTGTTAGTGTTGCCATGCCGTCAGAATGCGACGTTCAGAAAGCAAACCAGATGCCCACTTTAGTAAAAAGAGCAACAAAAATCGCAACACCTTACCAAAATAAAATTGTATTTATGAGCAGCTCTCACTAAACCTACCGAGAGGTGCAGGGCACTTGTGTACTACTGGTCCTCCTCCTTCAAGGGCCTCAGGGTGCAGAGCTGGCTCAGCACCCACACATTCATTTTGTGCCCTGACCTTGGTGACCAGGGCTGGAATCACAGTTGCAAAGCACCAGCCAGGTAACAAATAAATCTGCTCATGCTGATGGTCTTTCTGATGCTTTGGGTAGGAAAAAAAAAAAAAAAAATACGCAGTGACAAAAACAAAGAGAGCAATACCTTCATTCTAAACCAGACAATCAGAGCGTGAACACTGGAAGTACTAAGCACTTCATGAAATACAACTATGTGGTATCTGCAGGCATGGATCATGAGCAGATGAGATTTAGGAATTCTCTTCATAATTTTTTTTTAAAAAGCTGTAGATTCTCATATTTATGATTTCATTGTGCTTTAATTCACTTACACTTTAATAAGTCAAAAGGGTTTTGGGGGATTGGGAGTGGGGAAATATGTTGCAATTATGGTTTTAAATAATTTATTCATCAGTTAAATCCAAGCTATTTTAATGATTTGTTAAACATTCTGCAGCAGTTGTATTAAACAGAGACCAGGAGAAATTAATGATTAGGTGATAATAGCTGGAGATCCTATCACTGTTACTCAGCTAAATTGATTTTCTTAGAATAGCTAAATAAATAAAATTAAAAGCTACACGACAAATTGCAAAATTTTGTTAAGCAAACTACGTACTGCTAGATCCCAAAGGGAAAAAAAATAAGGAAACTTTTTTTTCCTAATTTTTAAAATGTCAGAACACATTTTTGTTTTTATTAAACTCTTCTACAAGATATGAGTCCCCTCTTCAGAGTAATTTGTATTTATTTAGTTGAAATTCTTTTTTTTAAAAAAAAGCACTAAGTCTCTCTGACATAGCTAACACTAAATTCCATATTCTGTTCGTTGTCTTATCCCTAGTGCATCCCTCTGCGCTTACATCTAACCCAGCTCTCTAGGATGTCTTCAAGTTATTCCCTTATCCAACAAACTTCACCTCACAGTACATTGTCCATAAATCTCTCTCCCAGTGAAGCCAAGCAGTAGAAGAGCATCAGGACTGCGTGCCCAGCAAAGGCAGGGCTGGTGCCAGTGTGCAGATGGCTGCTGAGGAGCTGAGCTGGGGCCGTGGCAGAGCCTGCCACTGACAGCCCTGCGTGGAACCACTCGAGCACAGTGATGCTGTTTGCAACCGCTCCCTCAAACCTTCAGCTGAGAGTGGCTCTCCCAAAAGCTGGGCCAGAGGAGCAGAACAAATGCCTCAGCCACACCAGCTTGCAACCTGGCCTTCTAGGTCACCTCACTACACTTCCAGCTAGTCCACAGTCATCCCCTTCTACCTGCCCTTGCATACAGGGGGAGCAGATAGTAATCACATCCCCCTGAAATGCTGTCACCCCACCTTAGTGCTACAGCTGCACCAGAAAGCTAAACTGGGAAAATTACAACTCTTAGAAACCAAAAGACTCTGAAAAAACTTCCATTCAGGAAAAAAAAAGGTACGTTCATCTACCAGGCTGAGCATCAAGTCAGAGGTTGCTCCCTGAATAATTACTGTCATAACTGTCTTAACCCCCAATTAAAAAGAAATCTTACAGATGAGATTAGCCAGCTACAGATGAATAGTCTTCAGGAAGGATTTAAAAAAATCTGAAAAGTCTGTCTCTTCTGCTTTCTTCACAAAGAAGATTTGCCCACTAATAACTTGTCTAGTTCAACAGACTATGGAAATTACTTTTTTTTTAATGGGAAATTTCATTTCAGAAAACAAACTTCTCAAATTTATTATAACCTATTTATATTCAAGACTGTAAGTTTTGAAATTCCATCTGCAGTAAATTACCAGGCAAGCAATTTGATAAACCTTCACATAGCTCTTGATCTTAGCATGGGTAGCTCCATTCTAATTCAGGCACATGTCCAACACCAAGTATGCATTTGTGCAGACCTGCTAAATGATAAATACAGACTAGTCCAATGCCATAAAGCACTTCAAATGTCTCACTGAAAGTCAAGTAATAAATCACATTAGGAAAATAATTCTCAGAATAACTACATTGAAGCTCAGTCAACACGTAGCATGCAAAATGCTGAGCACAAAAGTTTAAGGTAGATCAGAACTTCTAGTATAGCCTGCTGAAATGCAGCCCAGGTGGGTGGACCAGCACCACACTACAGCATTTTCCATTGTGCCTGTGATCATTTGGCCTTGCAACCATCCAAACAGCTCCAAAGCAGACTGTTGCAGTAAGAATGTAGCTGTTGGGAAGTTAGCACTCCGCTATAATCTGTGAGGTGCTGAGCAGCAAAAGCTGAGCAAAATCAGCAGGAGATGAAGGCCTCTTCACCGAGGCAAACAATACCATGTATTCTCGGGACATACAGAACTTTTACAAGAATGCATCAGGGGGAAAAAGTGCCTGCCTGGAGACTTGTGTAGGGAAAAGTGCTTTTTTAAATCTGTACAGGTTTGATTACAATCATCTTGGCCAGGCAAACAGTTCAGGTCCTAAGACAGCATGGGCAGGAAATAAATCTCTCTAGAGGTCTCCCAGTGCAAATATTTCATTGGTAGAGGCTAAACAGCATAAATTACATTTCAGATGAAAACAACTAGGTCTCAGGGTTATTAAACAGGGTAAACAATAGCAGTAGAAATATTTATTGGGGCTGCTGGAATGGGACCCTACAGTATCTTTTTAGATATTGCATCTTGTGGTCCATCTTGAAATTTTCCTTGAAGTCATTTGCAACTCTGGAAACACATGTGCTGTGCATATGACCTAGATTTCTGGATATTACCGCCTGTATGCTGTTTTAATAGCTAATTTAATTTTCTCCTCTTTTCATAATGAGACTAAAGATTACATCCTAGTGGCTTTATTATTATCCAACATCCATTCTGTGCAAAATCATAGTGTACATTCTTGAACTTCTCCTTCAGCCATCGAATCAGCCTTGATTGATGCCCCAAATCCTGCATCAGCATCTCTGTGTATCCCAGCTACATCTACAGGGAGGGTGCTGAAGTTCTTTGAATGAGCTACACCTCTATCACTACGTACATTCATTATTTAACAAATTGATGAAGACATTTTTAACAGCAATGAGACCACAAGAGGATGACTAAAACTACCTTAAAAGTTGTAATCCCTGTATAAGAGGAGCCCCTCACAGTCATTTTTAGAGAGGGCAGAAATCTCTACCTGTCTCACAAGATTTTAGCCAGCATAAACCAGACTGAGAATAGCTGAGCACTTGGTACTTTCTATATACAGCTCAAGTCTGTCGCCCTGAGTTTTATTTCATATAACTCTGGTTTTCATTAGAGTAACCACTCTAAAATCAAATTATCTAAACTTTTATAAGGCCAACTAGAATCAGGTCTTGTTAAATATTTATTAAATAAGAGAAGCTATAACAGTCTGAAGAGACAGTCTGTTCTGTGTGGAGTTTTAAAGTCACGTTCAGTAAGACAGTATTCTGAATTGCTAACATATCGGACTGATTGAAACAATAAACTCCTTATATTTCTTCAAATAGCTATTTTGGATTCTTGAAAGCTATTGTGATACACAAAGTAGCATTACTAGGGGAAAAAATAATAATGAGTAATGCCTGCATCTCAAGCATTCCTATTTGGAAAACTGGAGTGGAACATAATCTGGTTTTGTAACTGGCTGGTAAAATTTATCCTTCTCTAGCAATTTATTTTGGAGTTAGAAGGGTGAAAAATCAATTTTTAGATAGCCATGGAGTTGGGAAGAGGAAGTAATTGAAACTCAGTTGATTAGATTGCCTTTTTTTTTTTTTTGTAGGTTTCCTTGGTTATGTTGGTGTTTTGTTTTTTTTAAAAAAGTGAAGATATCACTTAGATTAGCTCTTCTTCTTTTATGTAGAAAAGGTCTTGGGATAGAGAAAAATGGTTTAGGTCCCTTCCATGAAGATGTATGTGTATGACACGGTATAGACACCTCGGAACAAAAGCATGCTTACAGCTGTAGATAAGCCCCACCCTCAATGACTGCTTTCGGCTCTTCACCACATCAAGCAGTAGAGTGCTGTCAGACTTTAGCTATAGCTAATCTACAAAAATTTATATCATCTGCATACATACTTCATTAGGCATTCTATAAAATCAGGCTATTTTCAAAGATTAAACAAAATTTATATTCAAGGTCTCTCTGTAAATATACACAAACAGAGACACCTATATTATATCCATAGCACTAACTTTGATTATAGCAGATTTATAAACTGTATCTCCCCTACTCTTTGCAGATTTGTAAGGAGACATCTTTGGCAGTATAATAGCTCTCTGATAAAGTTTTTTACAAGTGTGTGTCTCTCTCTTTCTCGCCTTCTTTTCCCCAGTTAACACCTAAATATAAGAAGATGAATAATCTAACTTTATTCAAGTTTTTCCTCACTCTTTCCCTTCTAGGTTGTATCTGTCTGCTTAGAACAAGATCAGAATTCTGGGAAAAAAATTACTCCTGCAAAACATACCAGTAATTGTGCTCCAAAAGGTCACATTACAATGCTGCAGGCTGCTTCTGTGAATAAGATTAAAGATCTATGTATGATTAATTTGCCATTTTACCAAAATTTTTTGAGCTGAAATATTAAAAATGTCATACAACTTCGAGAAAATAAAGTGACTATCACTTCACTGAACTACAGACAGATATTAACAAAAATACCAGTGACACATTATTGAAATAATCTGTGATCAGAAATTATTCCCATATCTTTCCATCGAGGGAAGAATATACCATAACAAAAGTCAAATTAACCAGCTCAGCTCATATCAAATGTAAAGAAAGACTGATTGCCTCAAACCCCACTACAGGATCATTAAAAGTAAATATGTGGCCATAATTCCAAGACAAATACATTCAAAATAAACGTTTCTTCAGGCAGTATGTAAACAAAGCTCCAATTATTTCATCTTTTTCTTTGAAGGAGTGTATTGCTGCATGAAGCCAAGGAACCACACCGTCACTCTTGCAACGTCTCTGTACCCTCTGCACTCTGCCTCAGGCTCCTCCAGGTGATGTTGAGAAGATTCATTCTGGTACATGCCCTAAGCTAAAGTACCAAGCCCCCACCCAAGGGGGGCAAGGAAGCACATGGACAACTCACCTCAGTTTTACCACTTTCAGTAGGGCCACCACAGGATTAGCTGGAGGAAGAGCAGGAAAATGGAAAGGATGAAGGGACACTTTCAATTCCACAGGTATGACCTCAAAGACCTCTGCTGTGACCTTTCAGTCCAAGAGAATCCACTCGACAGCAAGCTTCAGATCAGGTCTCAGCACTATCTTTGAAATTCAGATGTTAACAGCCTTCCAGAATGGAGGGTAGGGTAGAAAAATAATTCTCAGGTCTGATATATTTTTATAAGCTCAAAAGTACAGACATTTCTGGAAGCTACATTATATACAACTGCCCTCATCTTGCTGTCAAACAGTGCTGTCCATCACCTTGGAACACTCAGTGAGCTGACATCTAAACAAGCGGTACTGCGCAGTGGCCACCCAAAAAAGTGCACACCAGTAACACTTCACGCTCTCCTCTGCTCTTTACTCACACTACCATAAAATGATAAAAACTTCAATAAAAACCTTCTAGCTGAGCAGTAAGACCAAAGCCTTTTAGCAATACAAAGCCACACTTCCTAGCATGCTCCCCACTTCTTATGCAAAACTATGGGAGATTATTGTCATAATCCATAATTCAACTGCAGACAGTACAGCTATCAGCTGGTACTGGAACTAAATCTGTGTAGAAGACTTTCAATACAAAAAGCTCGATTAGCATCTCACAAACCAGCGTGGATCCAGCTCATAAACAGCCACAGTTTACTTTTGCATTAGACTGACTGACTTTTAAAATATCTTTTGTTTATGGCCTACCAGAGTCTCCAGGTTTTGCATAATAATTGACAAAACTGGCGGTACAATTAACTGGGCATTTTTATTCTTTTACTATTCCTATCTTTCAGGAGTTGATATCGTAATGGAAATCTCCAACATCAAAGATAAAGCAACTTTACATTGTGAAATTCTTGCAATTAAAAGAAAATTGGATGCCTCCATAACATTAGCTTTTACTTAATTGCTAAGCATCCTTTTTTTGTCCATGGCAGGAAGGCTCATTTAGATGCAAATATTTCTCCAGAGAATCAGAATGTTTATTTTTATGACTGTTTTTGTTATTAATGCACTACTATTGGGGGGGGGGGGGGGGGGGGGGAGTTTCTCTCTGACCAAGAGCAAAAGCAGCCCTATAATCTTAAGGGCTCATGAGGAAGGAAGGACCTAAAAAACGTATGTTTCTAACCTGCCATGATGACTGACAAACACACCTCCACCTCAGTTCACAGTTCAGTTTGTTACTGGCCTATGAAGGAATTCATTTTCCTCAGCTCATCCCATGGCTTCCTCACATGTTACAGCTATAATATGTCAGATTTTTTCAAAACCTTGAAGTGACAGTTTGGATATAAGGTCATGCCTTGTCGGAACAAGGGTTGAGATGCACAGCTTTAAAATGCATTGACTGTTTAGTTTCTGCATTAGCTTGATGTCTGAGTGACCTACTTTGCTTATTTAATGAGATTGTGAAGAGAATGCTTTGCATTTCTGACAAGGATATTTTTCATTGCCAAAGAAGGAAATAAAAAAATGACAATTTGAAATGCAAAGGTTTATTTTAATGGGAGTAACACAGCATGCATTATAATAAAAACAGACTATAGCTGTCATGGTTGGGTGCTGTAGAGCAGGCAGCATATATAAAGAGGCAAAAAAGTCAATTAAGATTTTGGGAATATAAAATAAAAGATAAACAAGAGTCTGTGGGCTCCTTTACTTTCAAGAACTAATACTATTCAAGCCGTACATTTTAGTCTCAAACCCTACATAGCAAGGGCTACAAAAATAACTGTAATTATTCCATTTGTTTCTGATCGAGTCATTTGAATACTTCATCCAGTAAGGTAAAATATTTCCAGGCAACAGCAAAAAAACAAAACAAAAAAGAAACCCAGGACCAGTACTATTAGGATCTTTGTCCTTTTCAGTTAATAGTACTACAATTAGAGATTTACTTGGCGCTTAAGTAAAACTTAACTAAACTTCACAAGAACAATAGCTAGAGAGAAAACAGCAAAACTGTTGACTTATTGCTTCTCTTCCCAAGGTTTCCTAAACCCCTTTCTATGGTCTGTATGAGGATATTTGTCTTCACTCTTCACTCACAGCTTCTGAAGATACCTTATTGCCAACAACTCTTATTAACATCTGAGTTTTCAAGGACTGAGTTCCCACAAAAAGCCTACCTACAGCTGCAGCAGGAACTCTGCAGGGGGTAACATTGATTTTCTTCAAGGTCTCCCAACCATTTCATCAGTCTCCAAAACCACATAGGTCTCACCAGCTGACTCATTTTCAGAGCTCCCTATGTATAAAACACCTACAGCATTGAGTTGCAAAATATGCCAATAAAAAAAATAAACCTAGATTCATGACAACAAAAAATTGCCTCTGGAATGAAAACTGTAATTAAATTCAGTATTAACCTACACAGGGAGAAATAACAACTAACAGACCAGCTTCTATAATCACAGCACTATCATCTGTTCAACAAGTAGGAATTAATTCCTTACACAGAAATTTACAGACAGCCCAGGGAGGTCGTGGAATCTCCCTCTCCAGAGACATTCCACACCCACCTGGACAGGATCCTGTATAACCTGCTCTGGGTGACCCTGTCTTGGCAGAGATATTTGACTGGGTGATCTCCAGAGGTCCCTTCCAATCCTACCAATTCTATGATTCTGTGCATTTAGGAAGTCTTTTTCTTCCCCAGAAATAGCACTTTATCTATTGGAATAAGTTCTGCCATTTTAATATAATTTCATATGAAGAGAAATAAAATAATGGACCCAACATCCAAATATGTCATACTACCTTCAGCAAGGACCAGATGCTTGAATTGACTTGCTAAACTTGAAATACAGCCTCATAATTCTATTATTCATATATTTTAATAACCTGTATGACGTCCAAACAGCTAAATCCACCACATTTTCACAATGAAACTGCATTACAGCTATTAGACTTGACAAAATTTACTTTTCTGTGCCACCTGATCTTTCCTGCACAGGTTAGAAGATACTAACATGCTTTAAGGCTTTGGAAATTGATGGTCTTTAAGGTCTTTTCCCACCCAAGCCATTCTATGATTCTATTCTGTAATACTTTACTAACAAATACATTACACAGTGTAGTGGGTTATAATGAAGGTGCTCTGAAATGACCACAGACCACCTCAAGAACTGAGAACAGAGTTGTATTTGAAGTATGATTTGTGACAGCATTTCCTAAGACTACTGCAAATACTCTGGGAGATAGCAGCAAATAAACACCTCATGATCTCTGCTTTAACCAGAGTAGATGAGAAAATCTACAGAATTTGTAGAAGTCCTTGGCATCAGAAAAGCTAATAGGATTACAGGTTGTTATGTTATTTTGTAAGCTAAAAAACTCACTGATTGCCAATAGACCTTCTGGACACTTATGAGCATTCTGGCTCTCCTAGATCTTATGATGACAGATCACAGCATACCAGCAGAAAAACAGTGTTGTTTAAGCACAGTACCCACGGATATTACCAGGAATTGAAGTTCCTTCACTGATTTAATAAAAACATTTTCAGTAACCCACATAAGTTCTCCACATAAGTTTGATTATATACAGAGGTAAACCACCATGTCAGTCGTTCAAGCAATGCAAAATCTAGTACAGATATAAGGGTGTTTTAACTATATAAAGTACATGTTTACACAACTAGTATAAAGAGAATAATGTTTTTCAAATGAATGTAAAATAGCCACTGATAACCCTTTCAGATACAAGTGTTTGGCTTTCGCCTTTATGGTGTCACCTCAGTTCCTATGTCTGGAACAGATGGTACAAATTGGTCTTATGAGTTCCTCCCATCCACTTATTGTCACTGTCTGGTAGCAATCATAACAAAACAATCTGAAAAAAGCCTTTATTGGCAGAAAAGGTTGCTTTAATGAGAGACTGAGACCATTTATCAGATCAAATATCACATCAAAGAAATGGCTTGTAGCTTAAGTTTGCCTTTTTTGCATTTATAAGCAAGATAATTCTCAGTAAGCTCTGTATCAGGTTGACACTTCATTGATGTCCTTTTGATTCCCCATCTGACAAAATACTGCATTTTAAAATTTCACACAGAATAACAAATTGAAATTTGTTTGCTAAATTGAAAATTAAACATTTCAAGTCATCATTAAAATGGTGAACTTTCTTAGTGAAGAGGCCTAGGGCAGAGCTCCACCACAAACTGTCCGACAGGGCCTGGAGCCGCACTGGGTTTGGTGTGGGATTGCCTGCCCAGCCTCCAGTAGTTTGGGCAGAATCTGAGCCAGCTCGGCCTCTGCTCTCCAGGAGCCCATCAGACACAGGAGGAGCAGCACAGGCCTTGAGCTACATTTTAGAAGCAACTCTTGGTGTCCTGGGAAGCTGACATGGGACACCTGCAACGTCAGACACAAGGCTGATGTACACCTTGCCAGTCAAGACTACCAGGGTGCAGATTACATAAGCATCACGTGTAAGAAATACATATCCAGTACCACCCCCTAACAAGATTAAATGTAATTACACTCAGGATAATAAGTGCATTTGGGTCTGGAAAGGTCTAGCTTTCCTGTTTTAAATAGAAATGAATGAGATATCACAACACAAAACCACATCTCGAATTACAGGCATTCATAGCAATAGTAATTAGTTGAAAATGAAAATTAATTGAATACAGCATTGTTCCAAACCATTTATCTAATTTGATCAAGGAATCATTAACTAATTAAGTAGCAATGCTTGAATGTGCAGCTTATAAAAGCACAAGGTCACATGAAGGCCACACTATCAGCAGAAAACATGGTTAAGGAAGGCTATCTTTAGAAGGGTTTACACAAAAGTCATGTAAGTGCACATTTACCAAGTGCTTTCAGAGCTGACCAGTCAGTAAAAAAATTGCCAATCCTTATTTAGGGGTATGAAACTGTGTAATAATGCTATTATAACCTCTAAGTAGCTTTTCTCAAAAAAAGAGTTCTTTTCAATGCAGCATACCAGTGATCTTAGCACACTTATTTGTGTATTTCAGCCACAGTTTTTGAGGAGAGGAGGGCTACAGAACCTGTCTATAAGCTAAAAGTGATTCAGAACCAAGAACTGACAGAAGTTTGCTCAGAATCCCTCCACAGACATTTAGGTCAGCAGAGGTGGGGGAGGCTTGGACATCACCAACATTTATATTTCAGCCCAATGTGGCTTTTGAAAAGTTACACCCTTCACTTGAAAAGGTTCCACTGAGTTCCACAAAACAATTTAATTTTCCTCCCTATAAAAAACACAAAGAAAACAAAGAAAAAAACCCACCTAAAGTACACAAAACAGCCTGACTATTTCAAACAAGTGACTGATACAATAACTCTACTTCTCAGAATTGATTCTCCTTCTCATCTTCACTTGCTTTGGGGGTTTCTTTGTGGGGGATTTTGTGCCTTTTGTGTGTGCATATGTTGTTGTTTGGGGTTTTCATTATTGTTGTTTGTGGTTTTTTTCTTTTTAAGTATTATGTTGAAAAGTAAGGGCTCAGTGAATGACACAGTTCCAGCAAAACATACATTACAAAAGCAATTCCAGGAAATATAGACTTAAGGAATGAAAGTAGTGTGTGCCTATGACAAGTAAATTGCATGACTGTGGGGTATAGTTCAATTCTACATCAAGAAAAATCCTGTTATACAGTTGAAAAATTAATTTCATTCCCCGTGGCCTGAAAATATTTTTTTCTGACATTTGAGAGAATTGTAATTGCAAGAGTACAAAACCACATCTATCTTGTCATTTACTTGGTTCTGTTGTGGGCTGAATATTATCACGTACAGCCCTACGGTCCCTGAATAGCTTCTTGGGAGAGCTGGGATTGCTATCCCTCTTCCTGATGCCAAGAGAGTCTTTTTTCATTCTTTTCTTTTTCCAGTGAGACAACTTGAGAAAAATTATTTTTGTTTCTAGGACTGGCAAACAGTGCCTCATGTATTTGTTATTTGCCTCCCTTTTTTCAGTGCCATTATATATTTTAACCTGTGAGTGCCAGAGTGACCATCACTGAATACAGACTGCTGTAGCTGAGGAGCAAGGTTGGCTGTTGGACCAGGCAGGAAGATTACCCTTCCTTCTTTCTGCCCCCTGATCTGGAACAGCATCCTTGGGAGCCTCTCCTCCACTAGCTCCGAATGTCTGGAAAAATAAAGCTCAGTAAAGATAAAAAGGGAATATTGGAGAACCAATAGTCAAGTCTATACTCAAATCCATGAAAAAAGAATTGAATTTGTTTATTCCCCTAGACTCGTAGTTAGCTTTTTTTTGTTTGTGTTTCTTATAACATGGGAGAAGTAAAGGAACTGTGAATGGTATCCTGGGGTGGGAGTAGAGACTCTATCCTCAAAAATAAAATTCAGCTGAATCTCGGTAAGCCAGTCACTGAAATCACTAAAAAGCCTTATAACTCTTCCAGCTGGTATGGCTTGTATATAACTGGATAAGAGAGACCTCAGTAACTCTTAAAGGAGTGGATATGGAATGAAAATGGGAATTGCCTCACTTTAAAGGCAGATCTAAATGCAGATAATCACTACCAACAGTGAAACCTGGAGATAAATAAATTAATGCTCAGGTCTAGAAAGGCACTAGATACCCAGCACACATTTCTTTGCCTAAAGGTAAGTAGTCACATTTTAAAATTGTATTGCAATCGCTAAGTCAAAAAGTAGAGAAAGCCAAGAACTGTGGATGTGGAACATAACTTAATATGCAAATTTAAACACGTTTTCTTTCCATTATCAGTAACTACAACCCTGAAAGCAATTGGTGCTTCTGTGCTTAGTGTGAAATATTTGTAGACAAAAAAAATTATTTTTCAGTGTTTGAGCTACCAGAAACACAAAGTAAAGTAAATTATCCAGATTTCTCCAGAACAATTAGATAAAAAGAAAACAGCCAACTTGGTAAAACTTTAAACAATTATCTATTTCACCTCTATGACTCAGCTCTTTATGTTAAGATCCTATCTTGAGTACAAATCAAGTTTATCACTCAGGTTCCAATCAGGAAATTAATTAGGAAGAAACAAGAAAGCAAATGAAAGATGAAAAAAAAATTGTATTGCACATCAAACTTTTTAAACCTGACAATTACACTTTACAATTTCATTTCCATGGTAATACAAAGTATCTGCTTAGCTGATTGAATCGTTTGAAAGAAACAAATTCCTGAACAAGATAAGTCTAGTGATGTATAAGATGTTTAACAGAGGTGTTTCACTGTTTATCTTCAGGCAGGTTTGTTTTGGAGTTTTCTTAAGTGAAGACTTGATTAGGAATGACTTTGAAACACAAAGGCAAAAAACTACCACAGTCATATTGAATGAAATATAGAGATAACCTTTTCAAATTTCATTCCAGAAAAGAAGCTGGGAGGTTATTTGGAATGTTCCTTCAGAATCTGTATAAGTGGCATACACTCATGCTGATTTAAATAGCACTGTTCTTAGACTTCACAGTATTTACCCCATATTTTGCTCTTGTTTGAAGCAAGATTTCTTTTTTAACAGCTTGCTGAAAATTACTGACTTAGAGCTAATTTGTCTTTTTATCCTTTTGCAGACTCGAGTGTACCCCTTTTTTATCTATTCAATTAATTTTAGATTTTCATGACAAATTATATGGAACATAGTTCCCGCCATCATTCACGGGCAGTAAGATCTTCCTCTTCCCCCAAGGGCAAGACAGGCTATATCCTTATTGTGTTTCATAATCCATTTTTTTCAGTACAAGATGATGGTGTTGGTCGTGGCTCACTGAGAACATTATATTTATTGCCATAATGGAATGGAATTTAGTCTTTAATTTACATTTTGACTTCTTGAGATTAAATTACCCTTCCATTCAAAGGGCCAGTTCATGGCTTGTGGCCTCCAGGAGGTAAAAAGCTTAAGCAAGAGGCCAGTGAAGGACAGTCTTTGTGCCTTTGCTTTGCATAAACATGATTTTCAGTCCATTTATGAGCATCTAACTGTGGGGCTGGATTTTGTTTGCAGAATAATTCATGGGAAGGTTTTCCCTACTGTGAATATGTGTTTACCTAAAAATAAACTGCATGATTCATCATAAAAATGTTTAAGAGCAGGATGGCTATCACAGGGCTTGCTTTGGCACAAGGTTAAGTAGGACATTTTTAAGTCAGACACATTTTGCCATTATTCATTTAATTAAGTTAAACATTACAGCAATTGGAAATCTTAAACAGTAATGGAATCCAACCTTCATGGATTATTTGCAATGAAAACCAAGCCAGCCTGATGTTCATTCAAGTGGCAATGTTCTACACCACCATGAGGAAGCCGAAACCCTACATCACTGTCTCTCTAACAGTGTGTAATCTGCCTTAGTTTGCACAAAACAGAAAAGCTTTTTCTCATCTCCTAGACAAACATGACAGGATTTAGGGTCTGGCAAGACTAAAACAACTTAGTCAATTAGTTTCCGTAGGCTGCATTCGCATCTGAGCTGGGACCACTGCCACCGATTGGTTACATTCAACAACACACAGTTATCCTGGAGCTTTTATTTTAATTAGGACATTTTTACAACAAGAACCATTTAGTCATTTTTCTGGATTGATTGGCTCAATTTTAGTGAATTTTTTTTTTTTTTTTTTTGGTTAGGCTGCTCTTCTCATACTTCATTAATAAGGCAATAAATAAATACCACAGCTTATCGAAAGACATAGCTGGAAAGCTGATTTGCGATAATTCATCATTATTGGCTCCAATTAATTACATGGATATAGTTTTTCTACTGCTGCCATTTCCTCCAGTATTTTTATGCTCATATATCTGAATAAAAACAGACTTGTTTTTTGAAGCAAAATGTGTGATTTGTGCTTGTCACTTGAAAGTAATATTTACAGAACAATATTGCCAAGTTGAAGTTTGATTATATTCTTTAAAAAAAACAAACAAATGAAAAAAAACAGTGGCAATCTTTGTTCAAATCTCAACAAAATACTTGTCTCACAAAAATACATAAACATCTAAAGCAGTCCCTTTGGATAAACATCAGCGCTCATTCACTCCAACTGTATATTTTATTTTTTAACGATTTTTATGCATCTTCACCAATTTTCCAGTTACATTCTGGGCTAAGATTAAGATGATCCAAATAACCCTCATACTAATGTCAAATACAGGAACTACTGCTCCTACTAAACAGTTCCCTTTTTGTAAATCTAGGACTAAAGGGTTTCAGGGCAATTTTACCCTGAGAGATCATAAACTGTTAATCAGCCATTATCACCATCCTCTTGCATTTTTCATAAAAATTTCCCAGAACTTGGTTCCTTTCTCAAATATTTAACCTCTGTTAGAGCATGACCAAAACAAAAGCCCTCAGACAAAGTGTGTGGTTGACTGAATTCAGCTGCCCAAACCATGCAGAATGGACCTGGGGTTGTTGTTTAGTATTTTCTATTGTTTCCAGAGATATCTGTACATGTGAGTAATGATTAAATACTACTTTTACTATTACAACAAATTATTGAGACCAACATTTTCTGGAATCTAGAACTCTTCAAATACAGTGACCACTTCCTATGTAAAATTACATTTTGAGATTACCATAAGGTACATCCCATTCACATAATGCAAGTTTGTTACATTCTGCATAATTAAATTTCATGTTTATTTATGCTGTGTTACAGTTAAATGTTAGAAATCCCTTGCGCTTATGATCTATCTTATTTTAGTACTATTTTTAATCAATTAGCCAAACCTGGAATTGAATGAGAATGTCTTATAAAATTAGCATGATACTATTGTCCATCAAAAACTCATACTAATTGTCTCAGATATCCCTCTTAACTGCATTCATCAAGCACCACATTAGACACTCATTATTTCCACACTCATACTGGCTAATTCTAATACTCAGGTAGATAATCCTATTAACCCTTACAAAATACCAGAGGAACACCAGTGGTCTTCCAGAATGCCAAAGCTTTGCTGCCCAAGAGCTCTGGGGAAAAGAAACAAAAACAAAAATCCACCAAACCAAAAAAACATTGAGTTTCAGAGCATTCCTTTGGTGATTCTCTAATTCCTTTGGATACTTGTTATCTGCATCTGCTAACAGGAAAGAACTTAACTTTATCAGCCACAATTCAGCCTCATGAATAAGTAATTCACCTGGTTTGAATGAATTTTGTAACTGCCATATGCTAAGAATGTCATTACATGCCATGTTCTTCCCCCTCTTCAGATCAGAAATGTTTATATTCTTATAAACTTTTTATACTACTATCAAAAATTTTATCACGTTTGACTACAAAATCATAATTAGGATTTCATCTGCTCTCAGTGTTCTTAGAGCCTACATTGTACAGTCTAACTCTGCTCATCCTGTATTCTTCATAATGACATCTTGCTTATTTGATCACTATGGAGAATTGATAGAGATGAGAAAACGATCAAATTTTTATGAACTATCAGATGTGCACTTTCAACACGGATTGAAAAACAAATGGCATGTTTTAGGTAGAGGTGACAGTGTACAAAGCAGGAAATGACAGTATGGAAATCTAGAAAAAGATAAACTGAGGACCTTTTTGGCTTGACAAGACAGTAACCAGGTCTCTGCTGAATACGATTATTAAGCTCAGAGGTCTCAAAAATATTGACAAAGCCTCCAGAAAAGTCTAAATAATGTTAAAATGCATGCATAAGGACAGATATTAAATGGAAGTCCATCTTCTAGTAATGAGAATATCAAAGACTGAAATCAACTCTGTTTTCTCAACACAAAAGTCACAAGTGGACTTTTTTACAAGTCTTCTTATTTTAGAGAAATAAAAAGCAGAGGCCAAAAGTAACTCCTTTTTCAATGCACAATCACAGATCTGTGAAGGATCTTTGACCGCAAGACCATTAGTATTAGATTAATCATTCTGGGCTCAGAACTCAGTCACTCCAAAGGCTGCATATCTGCAAAGTCATATGCAAAATTCAGCTAAATCTGTGAAAATGGAAAACATCCAGGATTGGCACCAGAAATCCTCTGCCACGATCTGCCTTCCAGACAGGAACCAGACTTGAATGCATTTAGGAAGGAAATTGCACTCTGAAATAATTAAGCCTACCCCTCCCTCTCACAGCAGGTTGAAGACAGTATGCAGAGATTACAGAAAACTGTATTTCACATCAGCATTTCAGAAAAATACTGCAGCTTCCCAACCACCACCATTTGCAAGTATTTAGGCTCAAAGCACAAAACAACCCTCCTGCACCCACCCCTCCCAGCAAGTTCTGCTGTGCTCACAGTCTGTTCTGCTCATGTTTGAAATGGCACTTTCTGACTCAGTTGTAGAACAAAGAGCAGCTGATGCCAACATAGGTAGGATGAAAATTGCAGCACCTCTCGTGATTTATAGGCACAGCCTGTGGAGCTGAAAGGCACCTATTGTTTAGCATATGGTGTACTCCACTACATCACAGAGTTTTGTGTAAATCTGAAACTATAAAGACTGCAAAAAAAGGGGAAAGGCAATACAAGACAGAGCAATCTTATTATCTCTAGACCTTATTCTACCACAATTTTAATGAGTTCCCTAGCAACCTGCCCAGGCTCAAAGTAGGACAGGTACCTGGAAAGAGCCTTGGGATGATGCATCCAGGAAGCAGAGGAATAATAGAAATACTACAGGGAGAGATAACATTGCTCTTCACAATCAGCTTCATTCAAGAAAGATGAGATTTCTCAAATACCTGTCCTGTGATGAGAGTATACAAGCAAACATCACAAAATTTCACAAATTTTTTCTATTCACAGGCTCTTATCCTCCCTCCATCAGTGTATTTAATTCATCCTCATGTGCATAATTTTTTAATTCCCAGAGCTATTTTTACCATTAAAATCTGCATTGTATTCCAACAATGTAAAAAATGATCCAATTTTGCAGCACTGAAGAGTGAAATCATAACTTCTTACATTTTTTAAAAAGTTGTGTAAAGCACTCAAAATTACCATCTCAACCATTTTTGTGGCAATTCAAATCCAGTACAAACAGCTGTTATTTATGAGACAATGAAAGTAATACTGCAAGCACAGAGGACCCCACATTATTTGACTTGGAGAAATCCCTAAGGCCAATATTCATTCCCTCACAAAACATAATACATTACTTCACAAGAGGTAGAGTGAGGTCTCTATTCACCCCTGCCAGTGCAAGTAGATCTGGTACATCAAAGTGGCAGAAACCTCAAAGTTTAATGTAAAAACTTTAACTTTGGTCTTAAAAATCAAACCGAAATAGTAAGAAGGCATATTTCAGCCCCCCTGCACACGTATAGGAAGACTGTAAAGTATAAATAAGCACCTATCTTCAAGCTACAAAAATTATTCAGCTTTTCAGATACACCACAACACTAGCTTAAAAACCCACTGTACGTGGCCATACCCAATATTGCAGCTTTTTTTGTGAGCGAGAAGCCATCCCTTCCTCACTTCATTTCACGTTAACACCCATGGAACCCATTCCTGAGCAGGGCCACCACTGCTCTAATATCTAGAGGAAACCAGCAGGGAAATGAGCCCTGTGCAAAACACTCAGCTACTTCAGAAGGAAAACACTGGCACCAAACCAGAAGAAATATTTATCTGGATTAAGATACTCTCATTAAGTACATTTATTGAAAGGTCTAGTGAGAACAGGGGTTGATTTTGGAGACTTAGTTTTGTCTAAACACAATGACATCCCTCCCACCCCAAAAAGAATGGTTTTTTAATGAGCTCATCTGTGGCAGAAACCGCAGAAGTCAAGAGAAGGGGCTTGAGCAAGAGCAGATGGTCAGTCAGTGCCAGCCCCCAGCAGGGCAGGTGTTCTGTGCCATGTCACTGCCCTGAGCTGGTTTGGTTAAGCAATCCCAGCTGAAAGCAAGAGGTGGCCAAAGGAGGTCATTGCTTTGCTCATGTAGATGCCTAGGAATAATAAGCCTTTATATAATCTTCCAAATGACACTACACCTTTCAGTTGCCATAATTCGCATGTTGCCTGCAGACTTAATTCATTGCTTGGACTGTCAGTGAAGCTCCCAGTGGCTTGGACAGCAACACAGAGAAAGCCACGGCACACCAAAAGCAGTGAAAGGGCCCTGCTTTTACTTAAAAACAGATGTTCTGAGAAACATCAGCAACTTACTCTAAATATTTATGCTTTGAAATCATGAAGTGCTTGTTAAGGAAGCAAATTATCCTGCCAGACACGTCCCTTTCTCTAGGTTCCTACTGGAATTCATTCACAGTCCCTGCTCTAACACATCACTGTAGGAGCATAGAGCAGTGCATGGTATCCAGCAATTAAAAGATTCCCAACACCCCTGACAGATTCAATGGATCTGGCCCACAGCTTAAGAGAGACATCATCAGCTGCTTCTCCTTAGACTTCAAGACACTTTCTAGCTGACTCATCTCCTTCAGGCCATAAAAACACTATGCTACCTAGCCCTGCAACAGAGATCATAAATATAAAGGGGAAAGGTAGAGTGCGAGATAATTCCTGCATTCCTCTTTTCTTCATAGCAGCACCAAGTCAGGTGTCCTAGTCCATGGCTCGGTAATAGTAAAGCAATGCAATAACCAGCCAGAAACTCAGGATAAGCTTTTACTGACCATGATGAAATACCAGTGTCATAAAAAGAAAAAAGTTTGCGTTTAGTGGAACTCCACCAAGTCCCCTCATTCTTATAAAAGAGGATAAAAGAATTGCCTGTTTGAAACTACCAAACCCATCTGTGCAGCCAAGTTATATCGAAAAAAATTACACCGAAAAAAATTGGCTGTAGACTGAAGATCAATAAGTGCATGGGCATGGCTAATGACTAAATAAATACTGCTGGAAAGCTTGGAAGGAAATTTGAACCATGGCTCAGAATTCCTGGTTTATTGATTATGTATCTGTAAGATTGTGATATGCATCTCACTGACAGAGGCAAGTTTCTACAAAAACTAATTACCCAAATGTTTTTTAGACACAGAAAATACAGTCCTTTTAATGAACCCAGATCACAGCCATTTAAAAACACCTAGAAATCATTCTGGGGGACTGGTTCAAGTGCAAATTCAATTTAGAAAGTGTGGCATTTCAACCAGCTTACTTACAATTAATGAATACAACTCTATATAGCCACAGGAAGCCAACTCCTAATAGTAAAAAAGAAGTATGATAGTTATCAGTGAACTAGGCAGCATTAGATATATTTTACTAGGAATACAAGTTTTGATAGTAATTCTACCTCTGGACTTTTAAGAGGTATTTTTTCAGTTCCTCAATAAAGAGGGCTCTAGCTCACTACAACTCACCATAAAGGGGTACACACAAGAATTAATTTAGGCCAACTACTCATCTTAAGCCCTACAATCAGGGATTGAGAAATTTTCATTTATATTCGCCAATTTCTAGTCTGACTTCAGGGAGAAGAACATTTCATTCTGGGGCAAAGGTCAAGGTTCCTTCCCCTAGAACTCTAAATTTGCTTTTAAAGTATCATAGTTTTTCCAATGCTGTGAAGAAGAAAGCATCAACTAAATTATTAAATAGGTTAAAACTGTTTCTTGCCATCTCAAGCCCAATGAAGAGATTTTCTACAAATCCTTGTGGAGACTTAGTGGTGAGAAGAGCATAGAGCTCTCTGACAGCAGAAGTTTTCAAAATAGAATGAAAAAATAATATTTGGAAAAGGAAATGCAATTAAATAAAATTATTGAAGTCAGATTCACGTGGAAACTTTCTCCTTCAATGATTCAACTTGTACTAGCAATCTGAGGGTAAACTGCACTTACAATTAATATTTTGTAAGGTAATTAATGATGTAGCCAAATATTAGCTGCCAGACTCTTGGAAAACATTACTTTTCCTTCAAGCTTTCTTTTTGTTTTACAAAGCTATGAATAAATATTGTAGAATGTTATACAGAATGGCTGTTTGATAATACCTTTTTTCTTGGTGGACCTGACTTTCATCAGACTTCTTTAACGTATAGCCGGCATGTAAGACAAAAAATGCAATTCTGAACAGAAAAGTCAGACGGTGGTTGAATAATTACTCTCACTTTTTCCATTGAACTTTGTTGTATAAACTTTGGACTGGATTTGACACATTTTTAGATTCATGCAGAGCAGTCTGCAGTACTGCATACAAAGAAGAGCAAGGAAACCTAGACTCATGTGGAGTGCAAACTCTCAAAAAAGATTTGACCCATCAGCTGCTTTATGTAGTAGTTTATTTGGGGATCAACCAGATGTTTTCAGCTGCCTCTTCACCAGAACTGAGCTATTGTCAGACACTGTAAAGTAGCAAACCAACTTTTTTTTAGTCTATTAAAAACTATTAAGGAACAATGCAGCCAAATAACGCAAAAGAATTAGGAAGTTAAAACCTGTATTTTACAAAAAAACATGCACTTTAGAGAAGAAGCCTTGTCTTCACGCAAGTAGGAAACATGACAACTTAATTTCATTTATAACTTAATAACTGAAGAAATTAGTCTGTGCTCTTATGCAACCATATTAAGTGGGTAGATCCATATTCTAAGAGGCATTTACAGCATAGTAACTTCAGAGACCATTAAAACCGTAAGAGGGAAGTTGCTCTCTGTCTCCTCATGCATACAATTTATCAGTAACCATGCATAGCCCTTACTAATGGCCATCTTTTATAGACAACAATATTTTCTGCTAGAATTTCTAAAAATCATACTATAATTCCATCTGAAACAACTATTTTTTTTCAGGAAGTCCTAATTGTTTATTTTATTATTAACAAAAATAAAACAAAAGCCCTAATTATATTGGTCCAATGATTGCAGGCAACTGATAGAATATATAAGCCTGCGTACTTGCATAAATAGATGGAATATTTTTAGGGATAGTCAAAAGCACATTGTGAGAATGCAGCCTAGTCCTAAAACAGTGTTAATTAATAGAGTTTTCCTGAGCTATTGCACTGACTGATTCACTGTACACATACACAGGTTTTACACTGCAGCAATCACCAGCTCTCTGATACTGAGAGACAAAACACATGGATGCTCCCATGCTTACAAAACTTTTTCTCCTTCACTGAGAGCAGGAACAAAACTAGGTAATAATTTTTTTTTGCTAGAGCTCCCACACATTAGAGCAACTTTCTGCTCTGCTCTTTATAAAGTCTTTTATATCAATTTAAAAAAGTTTAAATTGGGTAAAAACAAATTTTCATTTGCTGCACTGTATATTTAATTTTAACTGTGAAAATGTCTTAAAAATTGGGACCAAACAGGTATAAGGCCTAACGTGACTTTCATAAAGATTTATTTAATTGCTTACCTTTAACAATTTATTTTTACGTATAAGTTACCTAACTGAAGTTTGAGATATAGCAAATGAATATCTGTTTAGAATAACCTCTGACAAAATCTTGCTGAAGAGGTAAAATTTATAGCTATTCAAGGAAAGAAAGACCTACTGTTGTTGTTCTTCCATCATGTTCAGAGACAGGACATGCCCAAAATTGTGTTCTTTCTAAGTAAAGAACAATTTCACCACTTTTTATTTCTGGAACAACCCAGAGCCACCAAACATTTTCAGCTAGTGGTTTATGTCTGAATAAGTAATATCTATTCAAAGGTATCAAGTTATTTTCCTCTTAGAGGGTCTGAGAACATGTATTGCTCAGGCTATATACTTATACATGCTTACACTGATGAAATAAGATATTTGCTGAACATCAACCAGACACTGGTCTTGGGTATTTAACAACCAAACAGGAGAACACATATTTTACTGGCAAAGAGAAATGCATAAATAAGTATTTGCCAAGCTTGTCACATCCTTGGATACCATATGCTCTATGACAGTAGAGCAGGCATGGCACAGTAACAAATTTGATTACCTATATTCCATTAATACTTAGAGAAAGCTGAGCATCTACCACTCAGCAAAGTGCTAGGGTTGTTCCACCACTGAAGTGTTGGGAGTTCTCACTCCCCCTATCCCTTCAGTCTAGGAACAAACACACAAGATTAGTCTTTGTAACAGATTACACTAAAATATCTGGCATCCTTACAGTTCATAAATGTTTGCCAAATTACATGTATGCAGAGATATCTTAATAATAAATGCAGCAGCTGTTTTCTATCTTAGGATATAATAGAGAAACAATGAGAAATTATCTGTTATCGTGTTACAAAATGAGAGTCAAGAAAAAATAATAAAGGCATTGTATATGACACAGCTTACAAACAAAATAATGTCTTTCAGAACTTTAGATAAAAAGTCTGGAGAGGCAGAAACCCACAGAGGCAGTGTCCTTAAATAATCCAAACAGTCTAGCAGCAAATGAAAGTCAGCTTTTGAAGATGTGTTCCTAAATTTTTCTTTTTTTTCCCTTCAGGCCATCAGAGTCCCCATGGACACAAACATCAGGGGCAACAAAACCCATTGTCGTGATCCTAAATGCACCCATCATCTCTCAGCTGGCATGTTCAGTGCAGCCAGCTCTCAAAAATGTGTAGCGCATAGGTCTACAAACAGGTTGAAAGACATGATTCATTCGTAACAGAAACTGGATTTGAAATTTTGTTTCATTTCCCTTTTCTTGGGTCACAGAAATAAATGAAAGCAAACAGCAAAAGCAGAGTAAGCTATGCTTCCAAACCTGTGACTCCTTTCAGATGCTGAATAAAAACTGGCTACAATTTCCACTGAGTTTGTATTTTCAAGTATCTCACAGGAAGACAGAGCCCAAGTTATTGTTAAAGTGACACTGTCAAGAATGGCAGACCTGAATTAGACTTGCCTGACATGATCTCAACTATTGATTCATGCACATACACCACATTTTAGCAATGAAATACACAACTCCAGGTCTTTGAAGTGTTGCAGACAACAACATTCTCCACAGTCTCAATACTATCCTGCCTGTTTGAAAGACGAAAGTTCTGTACAAATGGCAATAAATATTTCAGACACACAATCATGATGAGAAAGTATCACCTTGTCAGGTTTGTCCATCTCACATAATAGCATTCTGGAGCTTATAGGCCTCCCAGGCCAGAGAAAAGTATTGCTATCTCAAACTGAATTCAGTTTCAAGCATTGAACCATATTTTACCTTTCTTTTGTTGCAAATCTGGGAGGGAATTTAGCATGCATGTGTGCAGAGGCCACTTGGTTAGGTGCGTGTAAATATACTGTAGCTTTTAAGTAGAGAGACATCAGAACAGTGTAACAGATTCCTTTGGGGATTTCCTCTCTTCCATTTCTTTTCAGAAAAGGTGCATTTTAAATGCAGTCTAAAAACAATGGCATTTTCCTCCTATACAAAGATGCCTACATTAGAGAGAAACCCACTTACAGCCACACTAATGGCAGCCAGCATTTCTGGTGATTCAGAAATTCAAAGAGAAATATTTTTTTCTACATAAAAGTTGCAAAAGTAAGTTCCAAACAGTTGTGTAACAGTGAAACGGCACTTAGGCAGCTGCTAAGGTTTAACCTCACTTTGAAGTCACACAGGTCATATGGAAACACAGTTTGGAGTAGAATTTTAATAACTTATCTCTAGGTGGAGACAATGCCATGCAGGCTTCCTCAGGATTCCGTGAGTTATGTTCATTATAAGAAAAAAAAGTACATTCAGAAGGTCCCTAAAAACCATCAGCCTTGAAACAAAAGATAACACCCATTTATATGCCTTCCTCCAGAAGGGGTAACAGTCAAACACAGAGCGACATATGTTGCGTGTCAAATTCACCACTTGAAATGACAATTTCATTTACATAAAACCAGCATTACAAGGTTTTAATTAGCACTAATCGTTGTTAGACTCTCAGAAAAAAATCCAAAATATGGTAGAAAGTGAGGAAATACAAGCAGGGCAAGTGTAAAATACTCTGCAATATGTTCTTTGCTCATTTGACAGATATAGTTCAGTTTTTACCATATTCCATAGCAAGACATGAAGAGTCCTGCAGTACATTTTTTTTAAGGATAATCAAGTTCTAGTACCATTATTACAGTAATGTGTACTCTTTAAGAACCTCAGTCAACTCCAACTGGAAGCATTTGAAATTACTACATTTTGTTTCCACAACACTAAATAAAATGCTATGTGGGGTAAACCTGATGGATTTAAGACTCCATTTCCCTTGCCCCAAAGCAGCTCAAGTTTGTGGCATTTCAATAGATAATTTCAAAGTCATCACTTTGAGTTACTAAAAACAGTCAAGACTCAGGCCTGAAGAGAGTGAGGATACAGCAGGATGGGATCCCCATAGTCTGAGAGAGTCTCCTCTTCCTACCACCCAACCTCACTGCACTTGCTCTGGAGCCAAACCTTTGGCCAAGCCAATTTAATTCATTAAACAGCAACTTTCTCACCAGACAGCCTTGCAAGTCCAGTCTTAGTGAGGTCTGAGCACACAGGCAACAGAAGCAAACTACAAACTTGGAATTTTGTCTGCCCAGTCTTCCAAGACTGAAATAAAAAATAAAGCTTGGACTTTAAAGTACTACACGTGTTTTCGATGAAGGCACCCAAATTTTACAGTTGATCTGAAAAGGTTTTCACAAGATTGGTGGAGGGTTTGCATACAAGAAATGTATGCATAAATTATAACTTTAAGGGTTTGGTTTTACAAGGACTTGGTCTGCCTTAAAATACAATGGCCTCCAGAGATCACTACCTACAATTGCCTTGCAGAATAACTGCAGGTCCTCAGGGTTTCAAGCTGTTGTATAGTAAATTCACAAACAAGAGAAAGGGTTTACAAATACTTACAACCAGGGATAATTTGCCTTCCCCCTCTTCCTTCCATTTTTTAAGCCTGTAAAGACACTAATTCACATCAGTCACATCCTCCCGTCTTCTGACAACACAGAAAGTAGGAATAAATCCACTGAGACAGACAGACACTAGGTTTTGATTATCTTGACCCAACAGTGGTTTTACAGCATTATAACACTGCATTTTGTTCCCTTTGACTTTAGTGAAATCACAATCATAAAACTTTTGTCACTGGCAAACCTACTGGATGCCAATACATTACTCTGTGTCCTAAGAGAGTTTGAGAAGCAGATATTTCATCAGGTCTTTTTTCCTCCTTCCTCACAGAAAAAAATAAAATTAACAAAAATCAACCAACCAACAAAACTAAAGAAAACACACACATCTCAATCTGGGACGTGTTGATTAAAAGCAAGGAGAGATAAAAAGTGCAACATGACCTAATCTATTTAGTAGAATACTTGAGTAATGAAATGGTGGAGAGAGAGCAGAGTTAATGAATAGAAACTAAACTAGAGCCAGGAGATTCAGCTTTTTTAAGCTCCAGGATTACAAGGGGCCTTCTTGGGACCAGCTGCAATCCACCAAGCACAAAAACACTGATTACAAACTTCATTAGTCAGAGTCAGGCTGTCTTTGCTTTTCTGTGTATATACTAGCTTGGCTGTGCATAATTTTTCTTAAAGTTATTCCCTGTTCCGTCATAACCATCTTTCATTAGTGCACACTTGAATACAAAATCACAGAGATGAAAGACACCATTCAGATATTTCTTCCCCTGATCAGCTGATAGCTGGAGCTGAAAACTAACTGGAAAATCTTAGTTTGCAACCCATAGGAGAAACTCAGATCTTGTAACCATTTTTACCCTATTCTTTAAAATTTGTTAACCACTGTAACTGCACACCATACTAAAGACATTAAAACAACTAAAGTTCCTCTTGCATTTCAAGACAAAACCACATTTCCAAACTCCTAGAATAGGTCACCTTGATCTTTTAGGTAAACAACATACAAGTGTAAAATGTCCCAGAAAACATATTAAGAGGATCACTTATTTTCTGTAAGTGCCAAAAATAAGTTAAACAGTATATAAAAAAACCCCAGAAACCTATTTCTTGAGTACTATTGAACACAAGTATCAAAATTACTTCAAACCAAGCTAACTCATTCTCTCACAGCTTAGTAAAAAATTTCTGTGGCCACAAGGAAACAGTAGGCCAAAACTTTCCAGTCTTGGATTTAAAAATTACAAACTCAAACTAAGTACCACAAGGCAAGCTGACACACTGAAATACAGTTTGGGAATCAGTCTCTTTTTGCCATCTTAGCCCAACTCCTGCTATGGACTTGTGCCCAGTCCTCAGCCTTGGGAGACTTTGCAAAGCAAGGCTGAACACGGAGGATGTCCTTTGCCAGGGTGACCTGGATCCTTCCAGTCTGTGCCTGCACAGCACAACCCACGCTCACCCTTCAAGGAGATGCTGCTTTCCTGGAGCTCCAGGGCCACAGGCTGTCCTGGGACTGCCAAAGCAGCCCTGCAGCACGGCAACCCTCCCTTCTCCTGTAGGTAAGAGCTGCGCTGGTAAACGTAAGCATCAGCTGATTGCATTAATTCAGCAATTAGTCATAATTAGAAAGATCAGCTCTCATGCACTAAGGCCAGCTCAATGGCAGTGCAAGAAAATATTATACCTGAATATGGAATACTCAGACTGAGAAACAAGCCAATGAGTTTAAAATGTTTCGAAAGCTTTTATCCCAAGCTGGAGACTTGTCTGAAGTTTATACTGAGAAAATTACTCTCAAATACCCCTTTTTAATTTTCTATTCCTGTTCCCCAAAGCTGGGCTCAAACATGATTTGATTTTTGCAGAAATCTGTTTTGAATCAAACATTGGAAAATACCATTGTGAAGAACCCAAGTGGTCACTGAAGTAATAAACTGGTTTGATATTAATTCATAAAATCACCTGCAATCCAGGCATTTCCTGCTCTACGAGGGAGAAGTACGAAAGCAGTTTGGTAAGAAAGGGAACATAAGAAAAATGGCTTTGGATAGAATCAATTTCTATAGCAGAAAGTTATAGGTAAGTAGATTAATGCAGTTCTAGTGCAGCTTTGCAATGAGAAGAAAAATATCTGTTGCTTACGAGAAGTTCCAGGACATGAGGTAAGCCACAGAAATTTAGTGTTGAAAACAAATATTTTATTCCTGCATCTGCAGTATTTTCTCATCAGATACACAGACTTGGCCAGCCAGATGCCTTGCCTATTGCACCAATTTGGTAACCTAGCTACGGTATCAGAGATCCACTTAAAGGGAAATACTGTATTTTGCAGGGGAAAAGGAACTGGTTTTGTTAATAAAAACAGCAATATTGAAGTAACCAATACTGGCTTTTTTCAAAAATATATCAGAAATAGACAAAAAGCATCTACAAAGTAGGGTTTATGTATTCCCAATGTAGAAGAAAGTTCTGAGAAAGCAGCTTCAGGAATATGTCAGAAGGCTGAATTTTATTTGGGGCTAGAGCCCAGGTTACACATCAGAAAAGAGTCAACAACCGGGTTTATAAGTCAGCTTGTAACAAGCAGGTTGTCCCCATATTCTGGTGACAATTCACATCAATCATGAACCACAAATCTGACCCCCAGACTGAACTTATATACAAATTAATTCATCATTCCTCACTTGGGCCCAAATCAGCCATGGTTTACTCTTCAGGTCAAAGATTGGGTAGAAAATTGTACATTAGTAAAAAGAATTACTTTCATTACTTACCCATCAGAACCACTCAACTTAGCAGACTAAACTCCAAATGAGCTGGCTTGCACCAAAGATAACTGCTGTAAAACAGAAGCGCAGGAGTAAAGGCAAATACTCCTCACCTTAACAGAAATCCTTTTGTGGAAAACTATAGCCATTGCTACAGTTCTATGCAACAAAATGCTGGAAGAGGATTTCAGTCCTGGTAAAAACTTGTCATGTTAATGGTGAACAAAACTGTAGAAAAGCACTAACATTCCAAGAAGAGGACACCTCACCCCGTGGAACTTAAAACACTTTTCCAGCCATACAAAAAAAATCTCTAAATCAAGAGTTTCACATAATGCCAAAAAAATTTATTCTGTGTTTATAGAAAGCTTTCTTTACAATAGTTGTCATCTTTATCCATTCTTAACTGACATTCAGAACAACTCTTACTCATGTTGTCTTTTCACTGTTTATTGTGCCTCTGTAACCAAGGAAATGATCAGTTTTCAAATAGTAGTAGCAGTAGGAACACAAATGGCTTGTATCAAGCCATGGTGAATTTGATTATTTTCAAGAAATAAGTTCTCACTGACTGATCATTTAAAAAAAAGTTTCACAATTACTTTGGGACAATTCTATAAGCTCAGATAACACAGCACTTCCAAAATCATGTCAAAAGGCTTCCTCAAAAATGAGAATAAAGAAGCAGTTTACATTGTAAGCATGTTTAATTTACAAATTAGAAATATGACCACTAATCTGGTCTCTCAGGTTCAGCGTATTTAATCAATGCCACCCTTACAAGCTTTCCTCCCAGCAGACCAGTTGGTTTTGATACAGAGTAACTGAAATGAATAACTTAATGAATAACTGAAATGTCAATAACTGCAGGCACTAATTGGTCAGTTAGGACCATGCATTTTCACAGTTCTCACTCATTTATCAGTTTCTGCTATTCCTTATGTGAGTTCCTATTCCAAATACTATGCATTTGCTTTGCTGACACGAAAAAAAATGAGGTTTCTTTTCTGAATTCTCAGTATTTCATTCATGAGCCCTTTTTATGCAGTGATTCCACACCTGACAACAGGCCCTAAAGCAATCATACACCCTAAACAATTACAACAACTCATAAAAATAAGCAGTGCATAAAATGTAATGGAAGAACATTACCTTAAAATACTTGACACCCTCAGGGGAACCATTTTCCTTTCACAAACACATAGTTTCCTTTGACATTAATATGGGAGCTACATGAATAAGAAAAAAAGCAATAGATCCTTTGCTTGAAAAACACATTTGTGCCAAGTGGGTATTGGCAACCTGTTTAGCCCAGATGACTGGTGGGGGGCCTACCCAGAAATATTTACCTGCAGGCTGCTGGTTCATATTCCACACAGCTGAAAACTACAAGTGTCACTACTGCTCTGAGGATCACTTGCTGATTTATTGTCTTGGTGCACTTAACATTTTAAGGAAGAACACTAATTGGGGTATGTTCTGTAAAGTGGTCCTTCCAGTGTGTTTAAACACACTGGTACACTCCAGTGTTAATTATAGCAACACAATTTGTACAGTGCTGGTACAATTCTCTGCCGTTGGGAAATATGCAGTAAATTAGAGAAAAACTTTTAAGTTTCCACATCTGAACACAGTTATATGCAATTAGATGCAGCACATTTAAAAAGAAAAAAAAGATCAGAACTACTTTGTATTCTGTATTTTGCTTCAAGTTCTAGAAAATAATTACACAAGAACAGAGGTAAGTAAAACAAACAAACAAGTTATACCTTTGGCATCAACTGTTAAAAACCATGGTATCTATATCTATTTTATATATATATATATATTCACCCAGATAATTATAATTGTATCTATTTGGTCACAGAATTACAGAGACCAACAATCTCATAATATGCTTCAGCAGGTAGAGTTGTGAACTGAATATTTTGAATTCATTTGTTAAATCTCATCTTGAATTTCTGATATGGAACCAAATGCAATAGCTTCATGAAGGTAAGGCAACAACACCACCAGCCACCAAAAATGCAAAAAAACCAAAATAAATAAGTAAAAAATTTAAAAAAAAAAAAGAAAAAACAAAAAACAACAACAAAGAAATTCAGGAGGCACAAGAAATTTGTGGTTGCCTAATGAGCCTCAAAAATGCACTCACTTTCACAAAAAAAAAAAATTCTTCTGCTCTGTTCACTCATCTTTAGCCCTCCTGTCAACCTTCCCTTTTCTGACTGTTCTCCCATACCTCAATTTGTGTTCTCTCTTCCTTACTGATGCCTGGAAATTTAAGCTTGCTTTCAGTGACCCCGTATATGCCACATCCTCTGCCATAAGCTTTGCTAATTAGCATAGAATTATTTTCTGGTTCTTTCCAGGCCATTATTTTTTAAAAATCCAATGAAATCTAGATTTGTATCTAGATTATATTTTCTTATTACCAAATGATGCACCATCTCTAACTTTTGTTGTCACAGTCACACCACAATATCTGCAGGCCTTTAAAGCGGGAAAGGCAGAGGCTGCTTAAGATAAGATTTCCATGGTACTAAATTAAGTACTGTTTCAGCCAACATAACTGCCTAACCATGCCCTGTACTTGATCTTGTGTTCATACAACAGTTTTCCTCTGAAGTGAGATCAATTCTGCCCATATCACAAGACTTCTTTCTGGTTTTGTCATTAATCTTATGAGCAGGATGCTCAGATGAAGCCATTCTGCCATGTCAGTACATTTGTCTTTTAGAAAACTGACAAAAATCTTTCCACCATCCAAGATTAAGTTTCTTAACACCACTAAAAGCAATCGCTGATCCCTTCATGAAAACACACGGGAGTGTCTGACACAAAGAAAGAAAGAAATCATCTACAATTTGGCATCTAGGACAGCACAGAGACCTAAATTACTGTTTAACAGACTGATTCACTAATTTCACCATCTGCATTTGAATTTACTCCATGTCAAGACCCTATGTCACTTGTTCCTACCAAACAGTTAAAGAGCCATGACTACACATCTACTACAACAGAAGCTTGGTGTTCTTGAGGAGGGACATTTTGGGGGATTGGTGCTCCATCCTCTTTGCTCATGACAACAAATGGCAAAGCATATATCTCTGACTGGTTTGAACTAAAGAAATTCGGTGACTGTTCTGAAAGCATGAAACTATACCCTTGTCATTTAAGGCAACAGTGGTGACCCATTTTTAGACTCAGCCTTTAAACAGGATTTTATGTATATGTTGTGTATGCTTTTCTTCCTCTTCTACACATTTCTGCTTTGCACTAGCACAGTAGTTGAGCAATGGGACCCTGACCCATGACAACTGTTTCTAGTTGTTAACATGATAGAGTGACATCAAGTAGAATGGCAGAATTTGCTCTTTTCCTGCTCTAGGTGTTGTGGACCCCAGAGCTGGATGCAGCCCTGCAGGTGGGGACTGAGCAGAGCTGAGGGGCAGAACCCCCTCCCTGCCCTGCTGCCCATGCTGCTCTGGATGCAGCCCAGGACACGTTTGTCTCTCTGGGCTGTGAGTGCTCATGGCCGGCTCATGTTGAGCTTCTCCTCCACCAGCACCCCCAAGTGCTTCCCCTCAGGGCTGCTCTTCACCCCTTCTCTGCCCAGCCTCTGCTTGGGATTGCCCTGACCCAGGTGCAGGACCTTGCACTTGGCCTTGTTGAACTTCATGAGGCCCACACAGGTGCACCTCTCCAGCCTGTCCAGGTCCCTCTGAATGGCATCCCTTCCCTCCAGCCCATTGACCACACCACGCAGCTCGGTGTCATTGATGAACTGACTGAAAGTGCACTCGATCCCACTGTCCATGTTGCCAATAAAGATGTTAAACTGTGCTCATCCCAATATAACCCCAGAGAACACCATTCATCACTGATCCCCATGTGGCCATCCAGCTGTTGACCACAACTTTGTTAAGGAAACCTCCCTGTCCAACCATCCAAGAGCCACTGTCACACTCACACCACCTGAGCTGTGACCAAAGCCCCTTCACAGCTACACACCCCACTCACACAATCAAACCACATTTCCTCACCAGCTTGACCCCAGGATTCCAACAGCAGAAATTCAAACATCCAGGTCTGTAAAATAATTTAATCATAGTGTAATAATTTAACAATAAAACAACAAAATAGCTCAAGCTTGTGCCTCCAAGAAGGGATTCTGAACAATGGAACCCCTGGGCTTTTATACCATCACAGTCTAAGCAAGGGAAAGTCTGGGGGTCGTGGGCTCCTGCCGTGCCTCCCCAGGGTCTGTTCACCTGGCTGCCACACAGGTCCCCAGCACTTCATGGCCTCTTGCCTTGGGCTCCTGCCCCCAGAGCTCAACCTGCAGCTCATACACTGAGGTACCTGCACTGAATATGTTCCTCAACATCTGAGTGGTCCATCTGTCAAATCCATGTGTTTCCAGTTTAAAGACAAAGACGTCATGTGGAACAGGGGATATCAGTTGACTTTAAAAACTCAGAACTGTAAATAAATTCATTGTTATTAGTCACAGTGAGGCAACTCTTGACTTCTTAAAAAGTTAACTCTGCTATCTCTGGTTGCCCACCATAACAAAGAATTCTCCAATATTTTGAAATTAAAAAACCACTTAGGATAACATGCATTTGTAATCTCAGAACACAAAGGAATTTTTACTTTTCAGGCAGTTTTTGAAGTGTACATTTTTATGTTGTCACCTTGACCTACTCACCCACTGTCTGCCCATTAAGAAACTTCAGTAAGGATTATTTTTATCACATTCCTCTAAACATTCTATGATTTCTACAGCAATCATAGAAAGAAGAAAAAATCCCACACCATAAAGAAGGCCTTATCTCATTCTCACATCAGTATCAAGTACAAGGCTAAAAGGATTTTTGGCATCCAGGCAAAAAGAGTGATAGATTTGAAATCAAGTTTCTGAAATCCATAAACTAGAATGTTAATTAACATTTGCAGATACAAACACAGACAAAATTGCAGTTAATAGGCAATCTTTTAAATGAAGGGAGATCAACAAGCTTCAAAGTGCAAGGAAATAACAGCCTTGCTCTATTTATCCTCTCCTCACACAAATATCTGAAGAAACATGTCAAAATACTATCAAATTTAAGAGTAACATGAACCATCTAAATAATTGCACTTGGCTGTGCACAAGTATGCTGTAGCTCTGTAAATCACTCCCTGTAATGATATACCTCTGCCTGGATGCTCAGCCTCTCTGAGAAGAGCTCACAATTCAGTTATTAAAACACACTACCCTGAGACAAGACAGACGAGAGCTGTCTCACACCTATTAGAACTCTGTACTGACTTTAATTATGGCCCAGATTTCCTACGGACTCCGGGTAACTCCTAATAAAATGAAGATGATGTATTGATTTCAGCCACCAAGGACTTTGCAATTATGGGATTTTTTTTCTAGAATAAAGAAAGGAAGGAGGGAAAAAATGCAAAGGGTGATTCACTGGGTCATTAAGAATTTTATTCTCAAAAGAAAAAAAATATAATGTTTTTCCTTCTTCCATTGTGGATGAGAATGAAAAATAAAATCACTATTCTGTATTTCAATGCCTGCAGCATATGCTTTTACAGGGTAATCCCTTGTGTGCAGAGACATTTTATTAGGGAAGAAACATTACAGAAAAGAGCAAGAAAATCCAGTGAAACTAAGGGGTCACAGTAGGGTAACTTTTATTGGGCACATTCTTCACATCCTTAGGGTAGTGAAGCAGTTAATGTTTTAAGAACCCTTCAGTCCTGTCGTTATTTACAGGAACTCATCCCCCTTGCATTGCAAACCCCAGAACAATCAACTGTCAGGTCCATGACCCTCTAAGATAAGAAAGCACACACCTCCAGACAACCTTTGGTAAATATTCACAGAACGTCTTTTGACTCCTATGATGTGATTTTGCTGGACTACAGCAGAAGAATATAAGGAATCATGCTCGGGGATAAATTAAACAGTTTCTCTTGCACATAAATGGGGGTTTCATCCCTTTCTGCTACTGCTGAGTGAAAGCAGAGCTAACAGAGACAGAAATTACTACAGTGAGAAGATGAGATTTTTTTTACATAAAACCCAAACCTACCTGGATTGATCTGCACAGGTTCTCCATATCCAGTGATTGATATTATGTCTCCAAGATACATAAGCTTCAAATTTTACAGGCAATTCTTTCTCCAGTTTCTGTTAGAGTTACAAAACCAAAATAAAACAACAACAAAAAATCCCAAATCCAAAGAAACAGAGAAGACAAAACAATGGGCTGGAAATAAATAGGAGAGTCACTGCAGTCACTGCTGATAAAATGCTTAGATCACTGAGTCACTAGAGTGGTACTAAATATTGAGAAGGGTAAGATGGCCATAAAGGCAAACTGGCTAAGCTGGCAAGTCAAAGCTATTCACAGCCAAACACAAGGTCAGACATTTGGTAAAGGAATTCAGAATTGGAGACCGTATCCTGAAAAACAGTATCTAAAAAAAAGATGCAAGCAACATACAGGGGAAAAATCTGCGCTGCAGGATTCTGGCCCCATGCAGGGAGACTGGGACAGGTGAAAGCATCTCTAAACCAGAGCTGAAGTCTGCTTGTATCATGCTATCACCATCTTTTTTAACCAAAAATGCATTTATAAAGCTTATTTAAAAAATAAACAAACTACTTTACTACTTAAAAATAATTTAGACCCTGATTCAACAGCATTTAAATGTCTAAACCTCAATAAATTGCATGGTAAGATGCAGACAAACATTTTCCTCTTCTAGAGTCTTCAGGTTTATTTCCAGGGATTATCATTTTTAAAGCAAGCCATTTTCTCTACAATTCAAGCTGGGCATGCTTCTTTCAGACAAAAGAGAACTGCTGGCCACATTCTCAAACGGCACATTGAGCCCAGAATAAATAGCTTGCAGCTCCAAAGCAAGGTCACACTTTCATCAGCGCAGACCACAGCAATGCCAACAGGTCAATGCACTCTTATTGAAAAATGTATCACATTAAACTCAGTATTTTGAATATTTCTTTTGTCTCCCATGAAAAATAGAAAAATTAGTTGTCTGAAAACATCTGTTGTTAAGAGCCTTACACAGAATTCAGTATGAACAATAAGAACTGCTACTTTTACAGCACTTTTTTTTAAACAGGGGGTTTAGTGTTTTAATTATATATAAAATTATCTGGATTTTTTTTGTAATAGGTGTTCTCATTATTTTCACTCACATTGAAGGCCACATGCATAGCTAGCAGAGGAAAATGAGCAGTAAACCCCCAGAGAGCTGCAGGCAGGGGAGGGGGAAATACATTTTGCCCTAAATATTTATCTAAATGAAGTAAACAATTAATCCTATTCAGATTGTACAAGTATTTAGACTGGCCTATTAAAACACACTAACAAATAAAATTTCAATGTCATATCTTCAAGGTTAAGTTCTCCATGTCCCCCTTGCAGGCTGTGGTGGGTTGACCCTGCCTAGATTCTAGGTGCCCACCAGGGAAGTTCTATCACTTCCCTCCTCAGATGGACAAGGAAGAAAATAAAGCAAAAGGCTCTTAGATCAAGGTAAGGGAAGGGAGAGATCACTCACCAGTTACTCCTATGGGCAAAGCAGACACAGCTTGGGGAAATTAATTTAATTTATTACCAATCAAATCAGAGCAGGATAATGAGAAATAAAACATGAATCATATCATGCCTTTTGCCCACTCCGCCCTTCTTCAACAGCTTAACTTCACTCTCAAGTTCTCTATTTCCTCCCTGCCCTGCTGGCTGCTTTCTTAACTGTTATCACTGAAGTGTTTTTACCACACTGATGGACTCTGCCTTGGCCCCCAGTAGCTCTGTCTTGGAGCTGGCAGGTGTTGGCTGTGTCAGATGTAGGTGAAGCCTCAAGCAGCTGCTCACAGACAACACCTCTGTAGCCACCCCTGCTATCAGAACCCTGCCATGCAAACCCAGTACACATCTAAATACTAATGTGCACAGCCCAGAGCTAGGAAACAGTTCCTTTGTGAGATCTTAGTCAATTATGATACAGAATAAGCCATCCTGCTCCAGGGTGCTTCTCAGAATTTTGTCAGAAGGTGAAGAACACGATGAAAAAGAAAACATTTAACATTTAATTAACATTCCATGCTTCAATTTCCATCATTATTTTACTAGGAGAAATATTATGAATACATCCAGTGCTCTAAAAGTACACCTGGTTTGTAAGTAAATAAGTTATTTTCAGGATTTATAAACAATGAAATACAGACGCTTTTTATTTGGGATCTTTCATGTAGAGATTTTTAACTTGAAAATATTTTAGATATTTAAACAACAAAATCCTGCAAAACTCAAGGTCACATATAGCATATGACAGTATTTTCCATGTCTCTGAAAGGTGGAAAGGGCACATTTATCTCCAACAGAAGGATCAGGCTTTTGTTTTCCATAAAAGACAGACAAGAGAAACTCAGACCTTAGCCAGAAGAACCCACATCACTTTTACCAGAAGCCTAAAGCAGCAGCATCTGACCCCTCTCTCCTAGAAGATCTTATTTTTGCTTTTATGAAGGCTGAATACTTGTAACATTACCTGTGCCATTTCACTACTTCTCTGTAACTTTATACTGACCATTCAAAGGTCTACAAATATAAGTATTCATATACTTAAGTCAGGGAAAAGCCATCTTTTAAGCTGTTTGGAAGTCATGTGCTCGCTGAGACAAGGTATCTAGTATCCAGATTTTATTAATATAATTCCAGAACTCAGTGACTCAATCCACCTACTTGAAAATAAATAGTTCAGCTACTAATAACTCCTGAAATAAACAAATATGTAGGATAATGACAGTAAAGAGCTCTCCTAGGATTCACAAGTCTGCTTCATATAAGGTGAACCACAGCCAAATACTAAAAGACAATATAAGAGGTATAGTAAAAACTGATTTTGAAACAGGTCAGAAGGGAACCTTTGATAAAAAAATCCCAACCAAAACATAGTGAACATCTATTCTTGTATTCTATTTTTTAATAACCTGCTATAAGAGTCTTAGAGGGAAGTTAATCTTTCAATGTCTTGAAATACGCACTTACACTTTCCTGTGGATTTACCTTTTCTTCAGTAATGTTCTGCTTTCAAAGTCTGGCTATACTCAGAAGACTTGTACAGTCCTCTGCGCAAGTTTAGCAGAGAGAAGCCTGTAAAAGCAGTTTACTAAGTGCTGGGGCCTCAATCTGTGAACCAGAAAAAGCAGACATGAAAGGTGTCTGTATATGTTTAAATCTAAAGTTATAGACAGGCATTCCACTAAGTAAGGCAAAACCAAGTGATTACAGTGCTTCACATCTTTTCCCAGAGGCTTTCTTTGGCCAGTGACAGCAATACAAAGGTAACTACAAGCTCAGTAAATTATTCCAGTGGCAACTACACCCTCACCATTTTTTTCCCCTGCAGCTTTTCCATCCACATAGTCACACAACAGAAATGGAGCCCCAGCATTTGAGGAGGTCTGTGAGACAGCAAAAACAAACAGTTCTGTTGACAACCATCAGCTCCAGCCTGCTTCCTTGTTTGGGATGGGACAGGATATCAAACCCACATCTCAGCTCCAGGAGCTGTCACGTTGAGGTGAAGCCAGACCTACAGCGCAGGTCAGAGCTGTGTGCTCAGGTCTTTCAGAAGACATCTAGTACCCCAAACACGGCGAAGTCTCCCGGACTCAGAAATTGCTTGTCCAGATCATCTAGCAAGTCAGGCATTATCCACACGACATGGGGACTGTCACAGCACCTCCTTTCCCCACCAGTTTCTCTCCACAGGCAGTCTGGCAGTACATTATACAATGATTTTCCCCTCATGTCAGTAGCAGTATTCTGTTGAAAACACTGTCAACCAAGCCACATTACCCTTGGGGACACTTGTAACTTTTATGGATATGAAAAAGAAAGGAAGATGACAAGAAATAACAACTGCCCATCATGACAGCCTTCCAAGTGTCTAAAGTTTTCTGACAACATGATTGTCATTAATGCACTATATATCCTAATTAATGTGGAAATGCATGCTTTGTTTCTTCTTTCTTTCTCTAAAAGCAGTCACCATTTTCAAGTGCTGTTAAAAGTGGCACCATTTAAAGGTCAAAAAGTTGACAAAAATGTGAGCAATTAGCTGCTGTCAAGCAAAAATGATGGTCTAAGGGATTACACTGCTAGAAGATTGCTGCATTGACAGAGAAAAAATGGAACTAGATCAAACAAGTAAACCTTGATCTGTCCATATCTTTTTTCTCAGAAGTGATGAATCATAAGAGACCAGGTCCTCTGCTGCTGTACTATCTCTGGAATCAAACTGCCCTTTTTCTGGATGCTGAGTTACTACCAATGCCCTCTTTAATTCAAAAGGAGAAACAGAGGCAGACTGCATTTGTATAGGTACATTTGCATACCAGGCAAACTGAGGAAAAAAAAGGTAAATTGCCTTGATGCAAGTGCTTTAGCCCTACCTTTCACTGCTGAACTTTCAGACAGCTTTCAGTCAGCTCCTAACCAGAGGGAGTTTCACCCCCATAAATGAAGTCCAGAGGGGACAGGCTCTCCTTTCTGACCACTCCTCAAAGTGCAGGCTTGGCTGTAAACATGACTGTACAGGCCATGAATTTAACAAAGCTCCCTCATTATTCTACAGATACATAATAAATAACACATTTCCAAACTACTTGGAGCTCTTCAGCTGATAAACATTGCAACCCCAAGGTATTACTTGTGTAACATATTAACAATGAAATGAACTTTCATTTTCAGAAACAATTTAGACCCAAACAATTAAGCAACATCTAAAACACTCAAAAATCTGAGAGACGGGTAATCTATATATGGAATCCAAAAAGGGAAGGAGACTTACTATTGTATTTTTTAAAATTTTACTGCAGCAGTCTAAAAATATCATAAAGTATACCACTACTTATATAATAACTTCTGTAATAATTCAAAAGAACATAAAAGAAAGGATCTAATCCACTAGAGTTTATATAGAGCTGCCATGTTATAAAGGTTACAGTCACATTCAACTGCATTTACTTTCAAACACATTAGTTGGTTTTTACTAAAAAATTTTTTTAAAAGTATATATTACATCATCTTTGATTGGCAGGATTGTCACATTGAGAACTATCTCTAGCACAGGACGGAGAAAAATCACCCAAAGAGCTGGAATTACAGGTTTTCAGTGCTTCAGAACAAATAAAAGATTCTGCCTTGCTTTTCACTAGATAACATGGCAAATAGCTTTTATTTGCGGCATTACAATTATTTTTTTACCAATATCAGTCCCCAGATAGCTGCATTGATCCTGTTACACTTGAGGCAGTTTAATCTAAGGAAAACTGATGTTAAGAAAAATGTTTTTTAAAAAAGCCAACAATAGCAGTAAAGAGCATCTTGGGGAGTTTTAATGAGATTTTTTCTGTACAGTGCAAGTTTAACATTCCCACAGAACAGATCAATACCACTTTTTTCTCCCAGATACATTGGGGAACATCCTGCACTTGAACCCATCCAGGAAGATCAATCCCCCCAGCACTTTTGACTCTCTTCTCACTGCTCTGCAGCAGAGTATTGGCCATGCAGCTGGCAGGAGTGCCAGAGGCAAGACAGGTATCTGCAGCATCCCACTCATTCCCAGTCATGGTCAAAAAGGAATTTTTTTTCTGGAGAAGGGAATACCACGTAGTCCAACCTGGAAAGTATGTTTTCTTTACTTTATTTCCACCCACACAAGTATCTGTGGATAGATGAAAATCTTATATTGTAGTGCTGGTAGCTGTTCTCCAATCACAAGGAGGGCACAGCTTTGAGAGGGCTTTTAATTCTTTGCAATGTTAAAAAACTAATTTAGTCAGGGCAGCAAAATCCAGCAGTATTCAAGAATGAAATTGTGCTGTTCTCCATCCAGTCACTTAATGTCTCCTGGCTACTTTTAAATTTCCTTTGCAGTTTTCATTCTCATTTTCCCATTTCACTTTACCCTTTCAACCACTCATGCTTTGTCAGGACACAGTCTGGGAATTAATTTCTTTTACCATTTCTTTACTTGTAAACATAGTCTTCCTGAGTTTATAAACAAAGCTGGCCAAAATTATAGGAGACTTCAACTATTTGGTGTCTCCTCTTGTTTCTTAAAGTGGGCCCCCTCACAATTCTGTATTTCATAATAAAAAATGCCCATGAGAAAAGTAGGTTAAAAGGACTAGGGTTAAAGCCACCCACAAACATAGCTTCTCACTTGAATGCAGAGTTTGGGATTTGGTACACAGTGGAAAAGCCTTTTATTTTATTTTTTGAAGAGAGAAAGTACTCTGAAGTGGATTGACTGTCCTTGATCATTTCCACCCACACAGCCCTTTTTCTCTTGTTTTTGGTTCTCATTTTCAAGCTACATCAATACAAAGTCTGTGAAAATGATCTTTTTCCCCCTCACATATTTACTGCTGTCCCCAACCCCTAAAAAAATACAAAAAACACCCCCAAAACAATAGAGAACACAGGTATGACCTTAAAAGCTTCTGACTTCTCTGCCATGGCCACAGACAGTACTGTGCTGCTAATCCTGTCTGCCCACTGCTTGTGAGATCTCCTTGAGATAAATATCATTTCTTCATACAAACCACACAGCAAGTGCAGTGAGAGAAATGAGCTGAATTTGTAGCTTGTTTTTAATGAAGATGCTTAAACTCACTCCTAAGAGGTTTTCCATTGTCAAGGAAAAAAGCAAAGAATGAAACAAACCACACTTAACAGATTTGATTTAAAACTAGCCACATCCTCAAGCCTTTCTCCGTACATCTTTATTCTCAATTCAGTGACATTTTCAGAGACAACAAAAATGGCATAAAATACCCTTAGAGTAAAATATCGCCCTGCAAACCCTCTCCCCATCTCCGTTTGTGCTGAAACTGCTACTCCTATTACAGTTCATACTCAGTGTTAATTGCAGTTGTAATGGCAAAGGTCAGTATTGATCCATCAACCCATCTACCCAGCAAGACTTCACAAGCTTATTCTCATTCATACAGAACATTGAACAGTATTAAGAGCTATTGACAAGTGAAAACAGGGTCAAGGACTATGTCTCAGATACTCCCTGAAATATTATCCCACCACAGGCATTCCAATAAGCTTTTGGACTGGGCAGCAGAAGGAGTCTAGAAGAGATCCAAAACTGCAAATCTTCTTGGATTTTGCTGATTAGACACTAATTGTCAAGCAGTTGCAGTGTTTGGAAATGTAACTGTTCCCAACAGGAAAAAAAAAACAAACCAACAAATCCATCCCTCCACAGGATTCTCGTCACCAAAAAGTGCAAAAGCAGCAGCCCCATCCTTGGATGTCCCATCACATCTTTTGGATTGGCATATGCCAAATTGTGACTGGTTCATGATTCAGTACAGCTCCTAGGGTGTGTGCAACAATGCCCCTCACTTACCTGTGACAGAATGCCTGTCAGGAGCCAAAGCCTGGGGTCTTTTGGGGCGGTGAGAAGTAAATCACTTCCAGGAAGGTATGGGAAGGCTTTATCCTGGAATTTGAACCAGATCAAAGCGCATATGATTTATATTCATAAACTATTTATTCCTATGATTAGAAACACCTCAAAGGGATCTGCTTACTGGAAAGAAAGGTGCTCCTTACGTCAGAGAGTGTGTCAGAAGTAGGTCACTCTAAACAGATATTTATTTTAGAAGTACATAACTCAAACAATTCAACAGCACCTAATACAGATTAGTGCTTTGGCATATATTTCATACATAGTTGCTAATGTTCAAGCTGGTGGCTCCCAAGGGCTTTTAAAAGATTAAATACTAAACCCAAAACTAACCAGAATGGGGTCCAGGAAGTCTCAGGGACTAAACGCTTTCAGAAGCATTGCAAAGCTTTTCATACCACTCTCTCTCCTATCCTGCAGGATTTAAAACCCTTCTTGTAAAGAAAAAAGATAATGAAATCCAAGGGATGTAATCCACAGCACCTGGTTGGTGGTGACACCTATATATAACTAAAAGTTTAAAACTTTAGGATTAAAACGAGTCTGTGTGAAAAAGCAATTTAAACACTCAGGTCAGGATACAAAAGCTGAACATCAGCCTCACTGCCATACAGACTGTTATTTCATTTTTTTCCACAATATTTTGAAATAAATACTACTTTCCCTCATGTTATGACTATTTACTGCCATGAAGGGCTAAGGTGTTCCCAACAAAAGGCAGAAAACTGGCTTTACCTGTAGATTTCCCATCTTCTTTCAACTCCTTTTTCTGCTAGCAATGGTTTGCCACAGCTTCTCCCAAGCCCCGGAGCCCCCATGCAGCACCCCCACTGCTGGGAGCCACGTCCCACCCTGCCCATCCCCATTGTTCAGCTGTGGGGCTTTCAGAGCAGTAAGACACCAACAGTAACGAAGCAGGAGCTGTTGCTGGGACAACACTGATGTTCAAGTGGAGGACAGCACAGTGAGCCCTGTCTAAGAGTGGGGGCTGGAAGTGACACTGAAATCAGCTGGAAAATAAACTTTCTAACACAATTTGAAGCATTAGAAAGCAGATATTCTTTATCAGCACTGCACACACCAAAGAGTCTCTCCTTTAAACAGATTGTGGGGTGAAACTTTACAACAGGGTATTTATTCCATCACGATCATGCCTATTCATTACAAAGTATTTCCTAGCTCATACATAAACAAGGCTGTTGCTGGAAGCCACATCCAGAGTGGTGAAACACAGGGGGGACTGAGGGCAGGAGGTGTGAGAAACAGCTGGCTTGGGGTTGGGCGGCTGCCCAAGGCCAAATGGCCACACTGGTCCCAGGAACACGGACACCATTGGACACTGCTATTCAAAAAAACCCACGTGTCTCCCAAGCAGAGCTGGAGAATACAAGTCTAACCAATTTCTACAGCAAAGCACAGGTCACAGAGCCAAGACCTTTTCTGTTAGGGCAATAGAGTTCAGGATGCTTTGAATGGAGATCTAAGATGGAGAAGAAACCAAAAAAGCCTGGAATGCTCTGACTGACAGGTAGCAAAGGAAGCAGCTTTTGGGTTCAGCACTGGTTAAGCAACAGGGGAATAATAATTATTGAAAGATATAATTAGGAGTACCAACTAAAAAAAAAATTACATTTGGAGCTTGCTTACACCTAGGGCTTTGTGTAAATACTTTCAAACAAACAAATCTGTGTTAGCAAAAGGAACCTCATTGCCAGTTTTCAATTTCCCTCTTTAAGATGAACAATATGCAAGGGGTTTTATCTTGATTATTCAGATAGATTAAAAACAGTTTGGTTTTCGTTTGTTTCATTTATTTTGCTGGTTTAAAAAAAAAAGGCAAAAAAACTACTGAAAGCAGAAAAGAGACATATAAAAACCCCCCTAACCAGAGTTAGGAACATAGGAATAATTCAGGCACAGATAAAATAGGATGAAAAAAAAAAAAAAAGGAAAAAAAAAAGTCTCTTTATTACAGCCTTCCAGAGTAGTGGCAGCAGGAAAACAAAATGGAACTGATTTTTATCCTCCTACTTAAGCCAGGACACTAATGAGGTGTGGCTATAATATAAAAAAAGAGGGAAAAGTGGCTTTTATCTATACAAACCCCTTGTAGCTTTAAGTTAAGCACCTCTTCTGCTCTCAGTAGCAGCCCAAACATATGCACAGCGGTCATAGAAGAAAAATAAGATACTGGAGTAGATTCAACATACTGAACAAATCCCCTGAGTTTGTAATTCCCCAGCATTCTCTTCCCTCCAGATGCTACCCAGGATTTTATAAAATTAAGTTACATAAAAATGCTTTCATTCCTGGGAAAGGGAATTTCATTTCATCCTATTCAGACAACTTAATAACAGTACAGATTACTGTACCTCATGTTGCATAGGAAACCACTTTAGAAAAAATGAAGTCTTTTCACTGAAAGAAGGAAGAAAATTCATTCCAGTAGATTTACATTTGCAGTAGATTTGCATCTGCTACTGTAGCAAAGTGTCACTGGTAGAAGCAGCATTTAGATAAAATACCTACTCATAAAATGAGTATCATACCCATTTACAACAGAAAAAATTTAATAAATCAAGACTGAAAAAATTATTATTCATTGAAAAGAAACCACATGGTTGGATGTGTAAAGATAATCTTGACATGAATGCAGTTATCTTCTTGGCATAATTTATGTGAACTCCTTTCACAGAAGACCATTAACAAGGTATAACAAAACCCATAATTAATCTGAAAACAAGAATGCAACATTAAGTTTCCCAGCACCTCAAGTTTTCTAATGAATGAAATATTTCCTACTGTCTTTCATCAGAAGAATAATCTAATAAAGTTTTATTAAAATGTACAATAACAGAATAGATAGGTTTAAAGTACAGCCTCTGTACAGTGTAATGAGGTTTTGGCTCATAAAAATGCTTAGACTTTCATTAAAGAGATCAATGACCCCAAAAGGAAATTAGTTTAGCAGAAGTACACATGCAGGTTCTGCAGAATACCATTGTATGTCAGCATCAGGATGAACTAGGGCATCCTTCACAAAAGGATATAAATGAAGGCAAAGCCACAGTAACAGAAGAACAAGACAAAGTCTTGACAAAGGACTAAGGGGCAGCCCCAAACTTAGCAATAACCTCTGAGTGCAACACATTTGAGCAAGTTCAAAGAGAAAAATATGAGTGTGAGAAAAAGCAGAGCCTCAGCATCACCAGAAGGTGCAGTGGAGGATTAATGGAGGGAGGGGTTTTCTTCCATATAGGGATGTCCTACACAGACCCAAGGATTATATTTAAGCTTTTCTACGTAACCATTTCTGAGACAGATTTATCTGTTTTAAACTGGCTGTACACCACTGCATTGCTCTACAACAACACATATAGCTCATATCACAAGGGGACACACTAAAAATCAAACCAAGTCTAGGACTTGGAAATGTTTGTATTTTCATTCCAGTTGCAATGATATATAAAAATTGCCTTTAAAGTTTCCTAGGCCCAAGACATAAATTTTTAGTACTAAATATTACTAAACAAGTAGTAACAGTCATGTTGTAACAGCTAGAAGTCCCTCGTAGATTCAAAATATGCTTTCATCTTCTGACCACTGCAAATTTCTGAGGTCACTAAGTACCTCTCTTACTCTTCCCACTAAAGCAAACCCAGCTGTCCTCAGACTGTTTAGACTTTTTTCTCCAAAAGTGCCTGGCAATAACACTGACATTTATTGCTTAGCTTTTATTGCACTCTTTGGAACTAAGGAGAACATATGAGAATATGTATTTATACACACACACACAGAGAGAAAAATATGCATTTATCAGATTCCTTTACGTTTTCATTGAGCTGTTTTTACCTGTTCACATCTTCTTTTATTTAATGGTTCAACAGATATAAATATACTTTTCCAAATACCTTACTGGGATGTTCCCCACTACCCGAAGTAAAATAAACATTATCAGTTAAAATTTAGATCTGTTTTATATGCAGTTCTTGCAAGAACATTAACAATAGCCACTTTTAAATAACCAAACATGATTAATAATCTCCAAAAGGAATAACACTGCACAAAGTCCACCTTGGAATAGCCACCAACAAAAAAATAACCTAATAAGAAAATATAAATAAACATTGCTGAGGAAACTAGCTAAAAATAAATCTAATCTGAGACAGACAAGTTTAGGGTATTACCAAACAGCAGCAGGAAAACATGGACCTTTCACCCATATCAGTCTTCCAATCCATCCACTGAAACCCCTATTTCAAAACTGCAGGCAAGAGTTTTCAAAGTTGCAACATCAAAACAAAAGTTTTATGAGGATGATATGCTGCAATGTAATCAAATATTTATTGATACTCCCAGTCTTGGTACATGTTATCTAGAGTAAGAGTGGGACAAATAGCTTCAAGTGCTCTTACAGCTATCAGTAAGACTTCTGAATACAATTAGTATTCCCTTCTGATCATAGCAAGATTTAAAAGACATGTACCCACACAATACAAGGAGAGCTGCCATCCATGACAGATAACTACTTTAAGAAGATTACTCCTATTCAAACTGTTCACATAATGTTTATGTGGATAGCTTAAGGGATAACAGATCTACTGAGCAAAAAGGCTTCCAACTAAAAGTGTGGGTACACCAGGTTTTGGAACAACTGTCCTTGGGGTTCCAGCCCCAGTGGTGCGCAGCAAACTCCTGGCTGCCATTGGTCAGGCAATTCCCAGCAGAGAGAAATTTGCAATCTGAGAAAGAACTACATTCAGAGGATTGTGTGAAGTCCATGGGTTGTACCAGGCTTGTATGACACAACCCTTCAGCTGGATGCGTTCCACTGAGCCACTTCATCGGCCTCCTGCACTCTCTGGATAAAGCAAAGTGTTTGGCTGGCCCTGTTCCCTGAGTCATAACAGAGACAGCAGCCATTGAGTCACCTGCTCCTGCCTCCCTGCAAACCAGGCAGCCACTGGGACACTCCACAGGCACCATCCGCAGTCAAGTGTGGCCAGAGGCACAGGGAAGAACCAAGGCCCTGTGGCAGAGCCGCGGAGCCAGCAGCAGGAAAGGCAGGTGGCTATAGGGAGCAAAACCAGAAAGCCATAAGTGCTACAGTGTGGAGAGACTTAAAAACCACAGTAAACTGCAGGTAAAAAATGAAATCTTAGCCTGGGATAAAATAGTCAGCTTCATTCTCTCCCCATGCATCCTCAAGTCACTGCCAGACAAGCTGCTGGTCACTCATTCACTGCCTGGGAAAGGGAGTTTGTAGCAGCTGATTAAGAGTGACTGCTCATCAGTATTAACAGCCTATTTCTAAATGGTTTCATGCAGTAAGACAGAACCAAGATGATTACTGTTGTCCATAAAGATCTATGGAAAAGAGAACAACAACCAGGGAGAAGAGCCAAAAATAGATTCCAGATTGGCAGGCTTAATCTGGAAGTGAATACCAATAACCAAAGAAGCAGAGGAGGGTTTCAGCAATCGGAACAGTGAAGCCACGGGAAGATGTGCACGTGAGCAAGCAACAGGAACGTCTCGATAGCTCCAGATGCAACAGCTGCTTACAGTGGCAGATGATTGTGTTTCAGGATCTGGAGGATCCCTTCAGCCAAGACAGAGGGTAAGAAGAAAACCTGCCCTCCCCCAAATCAATAACACTTTCACTGTCTGCAAGGCAGTTAGATTTATTCAGGGATTTCCAAACTGGCCACTCAAAGCATTAATTTCAAGAACATTTTTACTCACCAAAAACTGTTTTGAGATAAACAGGTCAGTGTAAACAATACAATCACATGCTTGGAAAAACAGCTTGTTGTACAACCAGTAACTGATGTAAGTTTTACAGTTGTCTTAGTTTTGTTAGGCTAAAGATTAAGCTGGCTGCCAAAATAATTAGCCTTGGGCTTCCTCACAAACCATAATACTTCAATATTAAAGGCTATATTGTATTTTAAAATGTCAATTAAGTAGTTTGCAATAGACTGTATTTTTCCTAGAGTTTAAAATGCCTAAAATTATCCTTAATTTATAGAAAGAGTGTAAATCTTTCTCAGCTTTGTGAGCACAAATGAAATTACTTCAATTTAGATTTTCTTACAGTGTGCACCTGTGCAGCAATATATGCTTAGTACAATGAAATTAAGAACATTTTCATAATTACAGTGATTTTACTACAGATTAGTATCTCCAATATAACACAGCAATGTTCAATTGGGCACACAATGGAAAAAAAATAAAAGGCTTAAGTTTCAGATGAACACATCTGGTAATCTAGAACAGCATGATAAATGATCAAAAATATAAGAGATCTTCTGCTTATTCTACTGATTAAGAACACAGGCAGCTATTAATCCAACTAGATTCTAGAGAGGACATGAGAAAAATTAAAGTGAGACACAGAGTTATATATTATCTATCTATCTATCTATATATATATACACATACAATGTTTCAAGAAAAATTGTGTTTGGGGAGCAGATTACATAAATCTTCTACAGTGCTGCAAGCTGCATTATTCCATTCTTTGGTACACAGAATAGTGGGATAAAGAAGTCAGAAGAACCTTATGGTTTGAGATATACTCCAAGTATAACAATATGTACTCTGAAAAACAAGAATTAAAACCACAACCCTGAAAAAAACACTTGGAGGTTCACAGCTGTCTACACACTGAGATTCAGAAATTTAGAAACTTGAACTCCGTGTTATTGTGCTCTTAGCTAAAATACAGATTAACCCTAAATAAAACAGAGGAGTAGTAACATTTCCCACTCCCCATTAACCTCTCCTTCACAATAAATACTTTCCCTTCACACAACACAGAACTCCCACCACGACCACCGAGGCACATCTAGGAACGTATGCTATGAACCTCGATTTTTCCAGCCCAGAACGTTTCATGTTATGAGACCTCACATCCCTTAAAAGCCAAGGGAATGAACTGAGATTCATCTGACCAGAGGAGCCCGGGATTGCCAGGGCTGCCCGCACGAGCACAGGCTGCCCATACCTAGCGAGGGCTGAGGACAGCGGAGCATTCCCGGACCCCTCCAGCGAGGCTCGGGCAGCCCCCAGAGAGCCGCGGGGTCCCTGGCAGCGCAGGGCACGGGCCAGGGGAGCGGCCCCACCCGCAGCCCCTCCAGCTGCCCACGAGCCCCCGTTCACCTGCACAGCTCCCGCACAGCCCTGCCCCGCCGCAGCTCCTTTACCTGGGGCAGCCGGGGCCCATGGGGTCCATCAGCTCCTGCCCCACCCCGGGCGAAAGGACCGCAGCCCTTTCACCTGGGGCCGCCTCGCCCCTCGGGCAGCTGCGCCCTGCCCGGAGCCCTGCGGGCCTCTGGGCCGGCGGCGGCCGGGCCGGGGCTGGTGTTGGGCTGGCCGGCGAGCAGCAGCTCCCAGCAGCTCCCAGCTGCGCTCTGCTCCCGCACCTGGTGCCCAGCACCGAGCAGCAGCCAGGGGCCAGCCCCAGGGACGGCTCCAGCCCGGCCTCACCCGCCCCAGGCTCTGCTCAGTGCCCGGAGGCACCGCCGTGCCCTCCGCCAGCCCTTTGGAAGCAGCATAGCTTTCCCCCGGGCTGCCCAGCAGTGCTACAGGGTCCAAATGACTGCCGGGGAAGGGGGGGGAGACACTGTTTTAACCTCAGCAAATTGATGAATTAATATTTTATATTGCATCTACATCTTCTGTAAATGGATGCACCGAGGTGATAAAGCAGGCAGACAGGCAGAAAGAAAAATCTTTTGTAAAATCTGGACAGCAAAGTAAGTTCCTCTAGGCAAATTTAATTAATATTAATTAAAATGAATGCCAGAGAATGTTGGGGGCAGGGAGACTGGCATGATGGATTGTCACCTCTAAAGCGAACAGAAAACTCTTGCTTGGTTCAACACACATGGAAGAAGAATTTTATTCAAATTGATTAACCAGTATCTTCTAAGTAGGTTAAGGTTTGTGTCTCCAACCCCTTAAGCAAATAACATTTTTGACATTGATTGCAGTAACCACAGGAATCTGCTTTACAAATTTGCCCACTGCACAACTCTAAAACACTGTAGTTCTCAACATTCTTTTACTTGACCAGACATTCCCCATGTGACATTTTCCACTTACTCTTGGAGAAAAAGTGTCTAAAAATTCTCAGCAAAAACAATACAGGACTTCCTAGTACATACCCTTCAGGGCTGAAAATCTCCCCGTAAAATCTTAACAAAGTCAATGAAAAATTAGTACTGAGGAGGATTTTAAGGGATGGGCAAAAACATTTCCCTGCCCTAACTCCTTCAACATTGCTGACAGATGCTTATTTCACTTGCTCTTTAAAAGCACCCATGGCAGAAATGCCATATTTCCACATTCAATGTGTGCTGTTTCACCAACTGTTATTTTTTTCTCCTACCTAACAGAAATCTGATTTGCCACCTTAATTTTGTCTTATCTATTGAACAATTCAGGTTATTCCCTTCCTTTCCAGAATGGCCTGTTTCTTGTCCTGGATGAAGGAGTTGTGGCTGTCTCTTCCCTTGACCCACTTCTAACAAGCCAACAATGCCTGTTGTGCAGAGTATCCTCTGCACAGGGCATTGAAGTCCAAAAGGCAGGGGGCACCAAGATGGAGATAAATTTTTTAGATTTTTGTTACAAGTCAAAACTACTAAAAATAATTTTCTGAATACTTCTTAGTAATGACATAACATTTCATAGACCCTAGTGAGCACTCCTGTATTTAGATGTTAAATGCACAATCTTGGATTCCAAGCACTCGGGCCTCATGCACAAGGAGCACTTTTGCCTGTCATTATTCTTCCAGCCTGATTTGCATGGTGCACCTGAGCAGCAAAGCATGGTCAAGAATTGGTTTGTCTTCACAGTGAGAAATTAGAGAATAAATACATGGAGAATGAAATCTAAAAATAGAAAGCATCTTCTAGAATAAGAAGATAAAAAGAGGTTATATGTGGCCCATGTCACAAGACAGAGAGATGCAAAAAGAAATGCCTAAACAATTGAAGGACAAGATGAATGAGTTAGCATAATAAATGATAGCAAGCAGAGCAATTATTTTGCTATTTTTTTTTCAGTCTAGGGCAAACAGAAAAATGGAGGTATTATCCTCTGTTCCTTTCATATCATGCAGCTAACAAGTTCTATTATGGTATTGCATTACAGCCTACCCCACCACCACTGAATAAAGACATGCATATATTACTGTTAGCTACCCATTTCAAAGCTTCCAATTCCAGAAACAATAATCCATTTGGGGAAAAAAAAAAAAGTGATCCTGCAGAGTAATAAGAGTAAAAAGTATTAAAATTCTTTGTTCCCTATGTGCTTACATTGATCTCCTCTAGTTTCCCTCCAAAGATTTTAAGAAATAGTGTTTCACCATGTAGACTTCCAAGCTCAGGCTGCGTGCTGGTAGGAATCTATACCTACCCTTAGGACTTCCTTGAGAGAGATTCCCAAGATTGATGTAGACACCTTCCAAAGCAGAAACATAATGGTATAAATGATAAATGAGGACTATTATATAACCACATCAACCCCTGGAATATAAATCGTGGATTTGGCTATGGATCCAATACACTTTCCTCTCAAATGCAATCCTAGTTTCAATCATTTCTTGCAGACTCCACCCTGTAATTCAGGTGTGGTTCATGCTGAAGGAGGTGTTTGCAGGGAAAATGTATCATCATTGCAGTCAGCCATCCTGCAGTAAACCATTCCCCTTCTGCACCAGCCATTCCTACTCTCTTTAATTCAGCATAAATTATGAAATCTCAGAATAAACCAGTACCACTGTGATATTCTTTTTGTAGGTTTTGTAACATGTGGTCTGTTCTGTGCACAATGCAAGGAGCAGGACCAAGCAGAGCTTGCACATTCACAGTTCAGTCACTCATCAGGTCACTTTCTTGCATTCTCAGCATGGCAACTGCATGTTCATTTATGAAAACTGAACCTCCAGTGATGGTGCAGCATGAATTAAACTAGATTTCCATTCAAGGCTCAATGAACAATTAACAACCCTGCAATGATACTATAGTTCAGAAATTCATGCAGTTTCAAACACCTCGAACCATCTGTGTTCAGAAACATTAGAGCTTTGGTGTTAAAAGTGTTCTTATCAGTACTTAGTTAATCCCATGATAAATCTGAGCAGTGAACTTAACAGTTTAGAAACAGAGTCAAAAGAAGCAATGTATAATTTTTATTTCAACACATTTCTCTAATTGCTAATTGGACCTTCCTGGACCATGAAGATAATTAGGTTATTTTTTCCTCTCATTTTGTGATATCTCAACTTTTGCATACACTATGCCTGGGAGAACACAATGTTCCAGCTGAGGGAAAAAAACACTGAAGGACGGTAATTAGAGAAAATAGCAATGCAGAGTTGTGACCCACATCACGAACATTAACAAGTACTCAGGAAAGAGATCCCACTAGGAACAACCAGTTAATGATTGTATGAGAAGTGCCTTAAGTTATTCTGCTTGAAAAGGTGCAAGCTACTGAGCAGGGTAAAGTGCTTGCTGGCAAACTGAAAATAGGATTTGCAGACAGGCCCCCACCCAAACCTCACATCAAGTTTGACTTTTACAATTTAATATGTTTGTACATTGAGAGCATACAGAAGAGGAAAGCTGTTTCAGATACAGACAGCATGTCTGGTTTAGAAAGTGAAAAAGCTCTAATTTGTTGTTTCTACAGAGTGAGGAAATTGCATTTCATTATGTGACTGAGGTAACAATATCTTTATATTTTTATGGTGTCTGTATATGTTTTAGGATATGCATATATATTTTTCAGGAGACATGAAAGTGTTCCTTGGCAATTGGAGTATTGGGAGACTGTTTATTCATTACTCTTATTTAGTTTATGAGTACATTTGCAATCCTTCACATCTTTCTGTAAATTTATTCCACAAAACTGAAATGAGAAGGATTATATAGTTTTGTCTGTTTAGTAGTAGCCCTTTACTCCAGAATATTCATCTTTAGCTATCTTATACCCACACACATTAATCTCAAAACTATGTTCAAATTATGATGCCCAATGGCATCCTAAAGAGTAGCCAGGCCTTAACAGAAACACCTCCAGATATTTTGTCCATATGAAAGTCAGGCAGCAATTAAGTCTTTTCCCCCCCTCCCCTTCTTTTCTTTTCTCAAGATTAGCCAGCTGAAATGCTTACAGACAGCACTACATCTCCCCCACCCAAGGCTGTTTGAGGCAGTGGAGAGAGGTGCACTCACAAAATTTCACATCAGAAGACTCTGCCTTCAGCATAAGGATCTGCCTGAGAACAACCCCTGTCAGAGGCAGGCCTGAATTCAAGGGAAATGCTTGCAAAGAAAATGACCAGCAAACATTGTATTCAGTGCCCCAACATAACACACCTGATTTTATCCTCTAAAAATTCTAACCTTTACGAAGATTTCAGAAAAAATTCCTACAAGTATTTTATTCACCCATTAGGATAGAATAGGCTGGACATATAACTACTAAGGGAGAAAGTGGATTGTAAAGAAAATACACTTTTAAAAATTAATTTAAAAGCAACAAAGAGATTTCATAGTCTTAATAAAGGAAATGCATTGTGGGAGCAACAATTTATAGGCTAAGAAGAAATTAGCATGTAGCATGATAGTTACCTGAGTCACACATTTATGATCTTACATGACGCTAAAACATTAACTGGGAGACAAAAATGGCAATTGAATACAACTTAGAAGAAATGCCTTGATAATTAAGTAATTAGATAATTTTACTTGCAGTCTATCACAAACAGTGATATCAAATTTATTTCACATTATTCCTAAGTAACTTACTATAACATTTATAATCCCTTTAACCTGAAGTAGTCCGTATCCATAGAGATAAAAGAAAAAAAAAGAACAGTATGGAAACGTATTAAAGATTCCATTCAGCTTTCCCTGAAGGCTTCCAAACAGTTTCAATTATAGCTCTGTCAAACTTAACACTCTAATGGTCCCTATACACGTTGTTTCATATATTTATTCTCCATGAAATTACTGGTAGAAAATAAGGACCGAAGTAAAAAGTTTCTAGCAAAGCATGACTGAAGGCAAGCTTTAGATAAATTATACATCAATTACAATTCTATTCTTGTAGCTATTACTGATACAAGATGTTCATGTGTCTAAATCAAACCCTCTCATTGGTGCAATTTTCCAAGTTGTACAGGCGCTCCAGGGTGTCACCAGGTAAAAGACAGATAGAAGTTGTGGGATTTTCAGTTGGGCTTTAATTCTCCTAGTGAGAGGTTTTATTAAATTTACTAAATGCCTTTCATTTTTAGTACCTCTATATTTATAAGGGTTGCATATGTCCCCAACTTCAGATGATCTTTAGCGCAAGCAAAATCCATACACCTTTTCTAGTGTTTTGTTTTGGTCCTCCAGAGATGCTGTTTAACTAACAACAAAGGGTATTTGGTAGAGGCTTTACATCCAGAACATTTAAAAATGTAAATCGTTCCCAAAACCCACTGGAAGACACTTGGGAGTTGACAGGGAAAGAATTTAATTGTATTTTGAAAGGCTCTGTGGAAAATCCATAGGCTAAGAGCAAGCTTAATTAGCAGGAATACGTGGTGACATTGGTCTATGCAGCCACTAGAATTACAACAATATATGCACAGTTAACTGTTTTATATTCACATAGGTCAGGTACATAATGTACAGGCTTGGTGCTGACTTTGTTAATGTTTGAATAAAAGTTTAAAATGTTTGGGGTTCCTAGGTCAGTGCAATTAACTTAGGAAGTATTTGGTGCAGGTTTGCAGGGTGCTTAACTTCAGTGAGAGACGGCTCAAACAGGTGGGTGCTGTGAAAACATCACAGAGAACATTTGACAATGAGGAAACTTTTTTTTATCAGCGTAATAATATGCCTTGCTGACTATATCAAAATAGGGAAAAAAAGTCTGGTTTCATTTCAAATTATTATCCAGTTCTTGTCAAAGACAAGCAATTAGGCCAGAGAAGCATATTGATATTCATATTTTCTGGAACTAAAATGCACTATATTTATCAGCTTCAGTCCTTTAAAATAAATATTGACAAGAAAAGATGGGAAAAATTATTTCTTATCCCATCTGCCACTTAAAATGTCAAGCCTGAGCAATGCCATTTTCAGTCTTTCCTGATATGTGATCATAAGATATTGTTTATCTTTGCTTTGTGATGGCATTAAGAAACAACAGTCAAAACTACAAAGGTCAAGTTGTTCCTTCTGGTTTGTCAAGCTGTATAATCCTCCTTCAGTGGACTTGGATTTTGGGAGAGATGTGGGTGACAACAGTTTTAAGAGAACTGAAAACCAGTTCTAACATTGAAAAGCTTTTGGAGAAAAAAAAAAATGTATTGATCATAGGACAACAAAGAAAGTCACATTATAAAAACTATTAAGGATTTGTATAACGGTTTATTCGTCATCATATGTTCCTCACAGCCCGTGAGGATGAGTATGGCTATAGGGACCCCTTAGCCACATTAACAGAAGGGCTGAATTCAATTTAAACTGTGTCTATCAATTTCTATGCTTTGAGAAATGGCCCTTTTACACTTCCATGAGAACAGAACTTTGCAATAGTTCAAATGATATCTAATGGTGGTTTGGAGCCCAAGGTTAAAGTTTCAGTCCCTATATAATGACTGCATGTGTTCCATTCAATGATTGGGATATGATTATAGTCCATACATGGTGAGATATTATTATAGAGACTATACAGAGTTGGCACTTGGATTAATTAAGGGATGATACCTCATTTTTTTTTCTGTATGAACAAAACTGACTGAGCATTTTGTAAGCAGAACTGCAAAGGAAACTGGTTCACTTTCAAACTACACCATTTGGGAGAACATTTTTGAAAAACTACCTATCAGTGACAGCTGATATAAAGCTTAACAGAGGAGCTTGGCCCAAGAATATTCTCTTGAGATTTGATCATTATCAGTTTGGAGTAAGAAAATTCTGTGCTTGAGTGATTTTAATTTTTTTAACTAAATTTTATTTATTAGAAACATCTTACAGCTTGGAGCTGTATGGAAAGATGCCACTGAGTTGGAAAGGTTATCTATAACTGCCCCACAAATTCAGGATATGAGTATTGATTACACAATTCTAAGTTGTCCATATTGCTGTATTTTGGGGGTAAATACACATATATCTGCAAAACAGCATTATGAGATCCAGTTATTGCTAGCAGCATATACATTTAATGACAAAAGAGTATGACTTCTGTAGGCTCAACCTCACATACTCATTTGCAGATGTTAATGAGGTAGAAAATTAAAAAAGACAACAGTATGTGGTATTTGCTAATTCCAACCACTAAAATAACTTATTTTACATGCCTAGATCTAAAATTTTCTTAGCCAGAGATCACCATGCTCCAGATTTAAATCACAGAAAGTGTAGAAGTGTAAATTATTGAAATTTGTTTTCACTTGGGGCTGTTTGGCTCATCTGTGAAGATGTACGAGTTAATTATTTTTATTAGAACAATATCACTAATGAGACGTGAGCAGAAGAGAGAAGAAGTGTGCAGCTGAAGTTATTGTCAGAGTCTCTGCTGGTAGTGCTATTTCATATGCTCTTAAGAATAGAATAACAAGTAGATCCATATAATTTAAGAAGTCAAATTACGTTTTTTCTCAGCTCACCTCACATAAGAAATAGCACATTCACCATAAAGTCCAAAAATATGTCAGAAAAAGCAACAGGCTTGTGTTGATTAAGTACCTGCAACAAAAGAAATCAGATATTAAAAAAAGGGCACATTTGTATCTCAGTACTATAAAAAGTTCTCAAATAATTTATAGAATTGGGGCCTTGGTTGAGCAGTCATTGGCTTAGTACAAAGAGATGTGCATTTTGTCTGCATGGGCCAGTGGTGGGTAACAAGACTCTTCTTTCCTCAGACACGTCTCGGAGCCCAATAAACCCTTACTTTCCTCTCCAGAGCAGTGGCAGACACAGCCCTGCCCACCATACTCAGAAGCACACGTTGCTGGAAGAGTCCTTTGTGCCACAAGGCCCACATGTCCCCTGTGCCACAGCTTCTGCATTCCAGTCTTGAGGCCAACACAAAACCCAGCAAAGTCAAGGACAGGATTTTTACAAATTCTCATGGGCTCAGCTGCTTCCTGGCTTGACTTGCAAGATTTATGGTTGCATCTGAGCCCTGACAATAACCTCATCTTTGATGGTGACTGACAAGACAAAAGAAGATTTTGTTTAATTTACATCTTTGCTTCCAAATGTGTACACGGGCCTCAGTGTTCGAACACAGTTCCTCTTGATTTTGACACTGAGACCAGAACTGAAGGGACTAAAATGATTCAAAAATATTACACTCACCCTTCAAATATAGCTTTAATTTTTTTGCTCTTAAAACCAAAAGATAAAGACTGAAAAAGTGCATGACATTTTTCATTGACTTTGTAGTCTTTCTAAGTCCTACTGATACAGTATAACTTTAATGACACAGTCACTATTTTTTGCCTTCCAAGCAATCATGATCTCAATGGAAGTGACAGTAAGAGATGCTCCCACTGAAACTGTGTCTCAGGAGATAGAGCTTTATTGGAAGAAATTCAATACACTTTTGACACAATGAAAACACTATTAACAGTAACTAAAATATATTCATAAAAGTAGTTTCTTTTCAATAGCAAAATCCATGGTATTTATGCTGTTAAAGAAAGAAAGGATCTCTGTGGAGCTTTGCAGTGATATTGGGCTCCCCTCCCTGAAGCCCTGAAGACGCAATGTGACTCTAATGGCGCAGCTATTTTTTTCTCCTATAAGAAAACAACACTAAGAGAGATGCTCCCACTGAAATCATATCTTTGGGAATAGGAATTTCATGGAATTGATTTACCTATGGCACAGTGAAAACACTAGTGAGTAACTTGAGCATATTCAGAGCAGTGGCTACTTTTCAAAAGTAAAATCCTCAATAGCTGAGACTTCAAAGGACAGCAAACACCACAGCTAGAGAAGAGCCTTAGGGCATTTTGCAAAGCTGAGGATAAACAAACAGGTCTACCATCAGTAAACCTGTATTATATTTTGAAGAGAAAGCTAATAAAGTTTCCCAAATTCAACAGAGCAGAACAAAAATTTGCATTCCATGCTTAGTCACTGCACCTAAACTCTGTGGCAAAAAAGATCTCCTTAAACTGCTTCTAGTAAAAGGCCAGTGCTTCTCCTGCAACCACAAAAAACAGAGAGATCAAAGAGACTTCAAAACACAAACCTGAGATATGAGGTGGCTGCAGGGAACAAAACCAACCAAGTCCCCAAGTCTATCATCAAGCGGCCTTAGATGCCATCTAAGCATCACTCTGCAGCCTTAGCCTTCTAAAGATTAATTTGTGCAACTTCACCTCGCAGGGCAGACAAGATGGGCAGTATCAAGCTTTTTCCTGTGTCCTGTCCACAGAAGCTACAGCTACACTATGATTATGGATCCTGCTTCTGGCACATGAAGTGTTTGAAAATTGCAGCAGCAAGCAGCTAATAATCTTTACAGCATGGGCATTAATGGAAACTTCTGCCACAAGCTCTTGACAGTAAATGGTATTCCTGGGAAAAAGAAAATAAAAACAAGCAAAAAACTCCCACCAAAAAAACCAAAAACCCACACACTCCCCAAAGAAACTGGAATGGTCAAACAGCCATTCTCTCCCCTAACAGATCTAAAAAATATGGAATCATTTGTTGAAGCTTAAACACCAGTTTGGACTACTCAAAACAATACTGTGAGTGGGAACAAGCTCAATTTCAATCTGAAATTTTACAATTCAAAAGCAACTGAAAGACACATATTAAACTGGAATTATTAGGGAAACTTCCATTGTTATAGTTACCTTCTGCTCTCATTTTATGACATCCGGCTTTATTGAAATGGTAGCAACTCACCTTTCTTGCAAAAAAGAAAATGTTTCTTTAGCACCAGCCTTTTGCCATATCTACCTGATTTTTTTATGCAATTTACCCTCAGTGATTCCATGTTTTCTGTGGCAGTATGGTTTACAAGAACAAGTAATGGAACCAAAATGAAATCCTGCATGTTACAAACATTCTACTTTTTAAAATTATGAATAGAACCAATCCTACTGCAATAACAATAATAAAACCAAACTAGTATGAGTGGAGAACTTTTAAATACTTTCATTGTTGACACACAAAAAATGACTCCAGAAAATGAAATCTTAATCTCCTCAAATAAATAGGATCTTAGCTACTGGCTTTTATGTGCATGGTATTTCATGCAAAGAGCAATAAATATGTATTTTCTTGAGAGTGTGAGAATGACAGCAGTAAAAAAGGTTCTCAGTGGAATCTCTTCTGGGCAGTTACAACCCAAATAGGAAGAGGAAGAAAATGAACCACTAACAAGTCTGTAGATATTGTTACCACTCTGGTGTCTTCCATATTAAATGAAAAGGAATAGAATTCTCTTATGTTCTAATCTACAATAATTAATTCAGACTATTTGTTTTCAATGAAACAAATCTAAAGAGAAAAAAAAGAGAGAGAGAGGAAGAACATTTTAGGTGCCTATCACGAAAAGCAATAAAACACCTTTTTTTAACACTTCTGCATCCACTTAGATGCAGATCTGAGAGGAACAGACATATTGCTACATAAGGCCTTTATGATCCCCTAAACTCTATGGCCAGGAAGACTCTGGGGTAACTTTGGATGTTGGCATCCAAGTGCTGTGCCCTCAGCCCAAGTGCCCACAGTGCCAGTGAGTGCCACAGGGCTGCTCCTGTGAACAAGGAACTAACTACACTCACTCTTGCCCCTCCACATCCCATCCCTCCTCCTGATATGCTGATTTCTAGGACAATAATCATAATGTATTTGTCCATGTGTAAAATTCCTCTGGATTGTATTTTCAAAGAGGCCTCAGACTGACTGCTAACATTTCAGCAGCAGCTCTCGTCTGAAGCTCTGCACACACAAAATTCTTTCTGTATTTGTACAGATCGAGAGATCTTGCATCAGTCAAGCAACAGAGGAGCTCTCTGAACTGTGTGCTCCAGCAGCACCAGTTGTTTGAAGTTCACAAAAGAGCTGTGTCATGTTCTTTGCTGTTGAGCACTGCCTGGGAATTTATTGTCCTCTAGTTTTTCATACAAAAGCTTGACAGTGAAACCATCAGTACAGAGCACTGAAAAGGCAGATTGCAGCAGCACTGGAACAAAGATTACTTTGTTTTTTGTTTCTCTTTCCTCATCTTCCAATTGTATTCCAACCTTTCTAATTATTTTCTTTACAATATATATTTATTTTTTTTATATTTAATAAAATGCACCTTCACATTGACATTTTAAAATTTGTGTACTCTCCAGTTATTTATTTATGAATAAAACAAACACAGTCCTTGGAAGGATCTCTAATTAACAGGGTTTTGGTAATAATTTTCAATGTTTACCTTGTTCTTATTTTATGTTGAAAATACACTTGTACAAAACAGAAATCTGGATTCCCAAAATAAAACATATCTGTATTTTGGCAGAAAAATAGAAAGAAGAAACTACAAACAAATGTTTCTTGCATTACTCTAGAGAAGTGTCAATTTAAAGCCCAGATAACATGACACAGTCACCAAATGACATCTTGTCTGCTGGTCATCAAAAAAAAATCTCAAGATGCCTCTTTGGATTCAGGCCAAAATCATGTGTTCAGAAAGCAAGAAAGCACACTGTGTTTTGTGCTTCAAGTACCAGATATGTTGTACAGTACAAATGCTGAGCTCCCTTCCAAGCATCCACAGGTTGTGAAATGGAATTGCAGGCAAGAAATTGTCCCATGGTAAGGCTTCTCTTTCAGTGTGCACCTAAATATTTCCTCATTTTTATCTAGCTCTAGATTCAAACTTTTTTTATACCATAATTTTTAATGAGTTATTTTAAAAATAAATTATTTTAATCATAAAACATGTTACTTTACATGCTGGACTAAGAGAAATAATCTTCCAATTCTTTCATTCCTTCCCATTCACTAATACTTTTGGATTAAGGGGGAGGGGAGTGTTGCCTACCAAGTGACAGCTCAGAATTGCCCCACGGCAATTATTGGTCCCCCTTGGGTGTAAGCAAACCAATCTATTTAATGTCTAGTAGCTGTTGAACCTAAGCAAGTACATTGTGTCATTCAGTCTCTAAATAAAACAGGAATACCATTTGTCCTCCCAACAGAAAACAGAGTGGAGCAGGGAAAGCAAGTTGCTGTAAACAACACTCAGGAGTGCAGCTGGAGCTGGCTTTTGTCCCTCCTCTGTCAGAGGGCTCAGACTCCAGCAGGAGATTGTTGGAGCTACTGGGTCCCTTCCCCTTGTGCCAGGACCAGAGTTAGTGTGTGAAGGGTTTGATCCTAAGCGAGACTGCGAAGAACGACCACGGCCAGCCTTCTGTAAAACATTAAGTACCTGTGTCTTGCAGTGGCACACAATGAAATGAACAGCATGGAAAACAGCGTATAAATTCATAGCAAATTCACAGAGTCCAATTTTCTTATTTAATTATTTCAGCAAATATTGGATCCATGTGTAATTGGCAATTACGTTGTAAGTTTTACCAATGGGTACATTCTCCCAAGAGGTGACATTCCCTGAACAAGGATGAACAAGATGTGCATTGGAGTTGTGCTGTTTCCTGTTGTATACAGTATTTCCTAGTCACACTACACATCAGTGATGCTTTACAGACAGGTCTTACAGTGCGTATGAGCAGCGTGTCTGAACAAACACAGAGGTGTTTGCACAATAGGCTCTCCGTTTGTGATGGGATCTACATGCATTACTTTGGTAACGTCAATGAGGACAACTTCCATGAGTAAGATATTATAGTAAATCCACAGGAAGCCTAAAAAGTCATGTATAAGCAGCCCTGATTCAGCACTACTTCAAACAGAAATAGAATACCAATTAGTGCAGCAGAGAGATGCAACACGACCAATGCTTGAGTCAAAAATATCACAGAAAAACTCCCATTTCTTCACTTTATAAAACACTCTTTGTTTCTATCATCAGTTTCTCCCCTCCTTGAGTGTTCATAAAATAGTGAATTGAGACAGAAGATAGAAGCTTTATTTGAGTGTGAGGGGAAAAAAAAAGCTGTACATGTACAAAAAGCATTTAGATCTTTCACAAATGGTCACAAGTTATAGTGGATGTAGAGGAAATTATCAGTAATGAAGCAGACAAAATGTAATGAAGCAATTGTTTAAAGTTACTAGTCCTAAGAAAGACCAAATCTTAATTTTTGTGCTCAGTGTAACAGATAAAATTTCTTTGCTTTCCACAGGCTGGACTTGTTGGTAATGTTACAAAGTGGTTCTGAGTGTCAGAGTCTGTTATTAAACAGACTAATACCTCATACTACACACCATTCAGCAACTTTTTAATTTTAAATATAGTCTTACATATTTGTTGTACTGAGGTATCTGCAGAATTGTAATAAAATCAGTGGAACTGATAGACAAGTAAGGAATTACTTGCTTGCTATGCTCAGAAGTATCAAAAAATTGCTGAGAAATAATCCATGCTAAATAAAGGCATTTCTTTTCCAAAGTTTTTAACATTGTTTGGAAAAACCTTTGTTCATTATTACTGACAGAGAATAAAGTCACAAAGGCCTGGTAGAAACAAATTGAAAAGTATTTGGCTTCTCTCCTCTGCCTTCTGTGCCAGCCATTTGCACCATCTACAAGGCTGTCCCTATAAAAATTTCCAGCTATTTTTGCTACCAGCAGAGAGGCACAGCATGAAGCTTATCCACATCAAACAGCCTCCTCCAGAGTTTACCAGTCTTTCATTTTAATGTGTTGCTGTCTTTCTAATCAGCTTGGTCCATCTCTGGGTTTTTGCATCCCCCATGTATATCTACACGTTATACTGCTGGTGGTTTATTGAATTTATGAAATTTCTTTCCCCTGGTGGACCAGCCAATGAATTTCCTACTGATAATTTAACTGTGGTAAGTAAGCTTCATCCATCATTTCCTTATTTATCTCTGGAAGCAAAAGCAATAGTCACAGAGTCTTTGAAAAGAAGGTTTGTGACCTGACCTTGTGCCTTCAATGAAAACTAATAATGACTTGATAATAATGGGATTTTTCTTAGGAGTATGAGACCTGTCAAAGCATGGTCTGGAATGAAAGTTCCATTAAATAGCTTGGCAATGATGCAATATTGGTTGACCTGATTGTTTTTCCTTCAGGAGTTATAAATCAATAGCATGTGCCCAGATTCATGGAAAAAGTTAAAATCTTTCTCTTTCATGAAATATTATTCAAAGTATTTTTGTTATGTGTTTTCATACATTATTTAATAATTTTATTTAATTCTTATTATCAAACCATGAGGAATTACCATTTAATGTTCTTTGTATTACAGTACAACTGCATAATGAAAAGGTAGATCTAGAAAAAAAGCAAATTGTTGTTCTCATCCTCCACAGAAAATAATATCCAGATCCAAATGCATGCTGTTTTACCTGATTGCAAAAAAAAGCTGTAGTTTAAAAAATTTCCCCTGACATTTTTCATGATTAGTTTTCAACAGGCATATTGGGTTTCTATTTTACATACAGAGAAATGTTCACCTCTTTGCCAGCAATGAAAAATATCTCCAAAATAATACAAAATGAATCCTCAGTGGTACCTTCATGAATCACATGAAACTGTGTGCATAGAACAATATTTTCTGGGATGTTAGAATCTCATTTTAAATGCAAGACACTGAAGAAGACTTTGTCTCGCTCCAGCATGAGACTGATCCTTCAGAAGAACCTCAGCCCTAAACAAGGCAACTACCAAAAATACAAATATTTTTCTGCTCTATTTATATAACAACCAAAAAAAAAAAAAAGTAAAACTTCTAGATTGAAAAGCCTCAAACAAAGCAAGAGTCACAATAATATTTTGTAATCTGTTGCACAGTAATTCACTGAAGGGTCTATAGAACAATCACTCACAAGAGACAAAGAATAAATGGTAAATGAAACAGGTACTTTTTGGGGGCAACACCAACACAACCTCCCTGCCTTGGGGACTGACCTACCCAGACTTCATGTTTCAGCTTAATCAGGTAACCTGGAGGTACAGGACTGTAGAATTTGGACAGTGCTTTGATTCCAAACCTTCCCAGTACTGAATGTCCTAAGATCCTGATTTAGAGCCAACACAATTGATACAGTCTGTCTTGAGATCAGACTCACGGATTTAACCACACTGTTACTGAACCTGTCCAGAACTGATTCATTCCTATAATTTCCAGTATGAGATATATATTTATTCATCAATAAGTTATACAGAGCTTTACCTGGGTCAGACATTGTCTTTTCTCTTAAACAGTTTCTCCTTCTTGGTGTTCCTCCTGTTCACCCTTATCCCTTTACATTCAGTTTAATTACATTAATTTTAAATAAATAAAGGGGATTTAGTTAAATCCCATTAAGAGGAGCAAATATGTCCTATTTAATCTCTCCTTTTTTTATTGTGTTAAACTAAACAAAGCTTTGCTAGTCCCACTCACTTTTTCCACTCACTTTTCAAACTTGCAGTCTTTTCCTGAATGTTAATTTTCCTTCATTTTGAAGGACCAGAAACTAAATTTTGCAGATAAAAAAGACCATTACTTACACTAGAGTACCACTGCTGTTGTGTATCCACAGTTGCCAGAAGTCAGAGTCCACAGCTGTGTGAGCTTCACTGGGCACAACTGAGTATGTAACAAGGTGCACTTTTAATACAGCAACATTTACACTACTGAGCATTAGAGGAGAGGAAGCTGGAAGTGGAATGAGTGATTTGCAATTTGGTCACTGTCTCGCGAGCTTGTTACAAACAAAGCAGCAAAAGACTATTTATGTTCAGGTAAATGTTTCAAACAGGAGATGCAGCCATTTCCTAAAAAAATTGTGTAGAGAAATCTTTTATCCTTTGGTTCTCCTTGCTCTGCAGTCACCTTCTCCTTCAATCTGCAGTGGGACAAATACGTACAAGCACATGTGTAAGTACTTGTATTTGTCATTTGTCATTGTGCAATGCTTTTGCTTAACGCAAGCATTGCACCTTTCTGTAAAGGCGAGGCACTGTTTAGGGCTGAGCATTTGTAAGAGACGGTCCGAAGATCCCTCATCTGCCTCACGATCATCGCCGAGGACAGAGACTGAACACAGCAGTCCTGGCCTGGCTGAGGTGGGATGTCTGCCAAGTGCTGCCTGCAGGTGTGCCCACTGGGAACTGGTACGCATTCCTGAGGAAAATTAGTGCAGGTCCCAATGGACTGTGCCGTTCTTGCTGCCCAGGCGGGAAGGACTGCGCTGAAGCGGAAAGGAACGACCTGTCCTGTACATCTCTCCTGTACACCTGTCCTGTATGTCTGTCCTGTACCTGCTTCCCAAAGCAACGGGCCCCATAACAATGGCTGTAGATTTCCCGACCTCTTGGCCAGTTGCTCCTCGTTTCTGAAAAGGGCTATAAAGGGACTTTCTGAAATAACCGAGTCCGAGATCTCCCCACGGAAAGAAGACGAATCTATTGGCAGAAGACCACGAGGACTTCGTCTCATCTGTTGGTAGCTATTGCCCCTCATTTTCCCCCTCTCTACTTTGTTTTTTTCTCTCTCTCCCTTACTCTCTTCTATTGCATTACAGTGTTGTGGGCACTTAATAAAGGTGCATGGACTTAATAAAGTCCTTTTACACTCTGAGATCGATAAACGAACCATCACGACCCCCGCTTGCATTAGCGGATCATGACAGCATTCTGCTGCATTATTTGCATTTTGGATTTTATTCAGAATATTCAGAATCACTCTCTGTATTTTTCAGTCCTTTTTTCTTTCCCAGAATACCAAGCAATTCCAATTCTTTGTTTTGCAAACTAAGTCCACTGAGTCATTATATCATCTTCCTGCCAAGACGTCTGTGCTCTCCTACTTTCAACAGTCTTGTTTCTCCTAAGCCAGACTTTGCAGCAGTCCCTTAGTTATTTTGGGTGTTCTGATCCCTGACACAATCTGTCCTCAAATTCCATGAATCTGAAAGACATTAATCCAACCTCACTAACCCCTATGAAACTGCTTTGGGTTTTATTCTGACAATGCTGCATTCTTTAAGTTTCTAAAGTGCAGTCTGATTTATTTTGTTCACTTTCTATAAGCTGCAAAAAAATTCTAAGGTGTTACCGAGCTCAATATTTTAAAACAATACCAAAAATTTATTGGTTTTTTCAGCTAAATCTACTTATTTGAACCCTTTCAAATTATCTCCACCACATAGAATTGCAATGAAATTTAATATCACACTTCTTTTTGGTAACATCTTTGCTAATGTTTATTTTTTCTACTAATTTTTTTTCTCCCTACAACTGCTTCATTTCAAGTGCTATGAGGGCTTCACACACAAAACTAACCAAATAAGAGTTAGGAGTTTTGACACAAATTGGAGGAGACTGGTTAACACTACAGCTGCTGTGCTGGATGTTACAGGAGGAAGCTTCAGAGAGGAGGAGAAGGATATGGGCACAGGTTCAGTTTGGTGTCCCTGCACCACTGTTTCAGTCCTCCAGCCTGACTGCCTGCTCCCAGACAGCTGAGGGATGACCTCTGCCACTTCCCACACATCCCCACCACTCTGTACATGTTCCCAGTGGAAAATGTACATATTTCTGGAAGAGTCCTACCTCCTGATGCATGGCTATGTGCAGCACAGGGGGTCAGGGAACCCGAAAGGGTACATGGAATATGTTTAGAGACCATTTACTGTCTGTTAAAATGAAAAAACTCTAAGTGGGAGGCCAGATGACAGCCACCATAGTGCACAATTGCTTTCTCTGTAGAGCCCAATGAAAAGAAATATTAAAAAAAATAATAATCATAAAGCCATTTTCTTAGGTTACCTGCCAAGCCACAGCAGCAAGATATTCCACACATCAATGCACAAGGTATGCCATCGAGTCAGTCCCTCTGCTAGAAAAATTCAGCACAAATGGCACCACAGTGTATATGTATCTCTGCTGAAGGAATCTCCAGGTGTGCTCAACACCTTGTCCAGGCTGCACCCCCTGAAGCCATGACAGTTACCATGGCAGCCATTCAAAGACATGTGGCAGGACTCAGAAAGGTAACCTGAAATGCCTAAAGAAGGTTATTTAGGACACAACAGTAGTCTGCTTCAGAATTCAGCCAGGACTTCTCCACTTCAGCCCATTTTCTACTCTTTTTACCGACCTTGTACTAAAAAACAATATTTTCTCTATATTGTTTGGTTAACTTGAATACTTTTTGCTCCTGTCCAGAGGATTCTCAGTACCAATTTAAAGGTAAGAAAAACCCTTACCCTTGAAGTCATAGAATACAGGGCAAAAAATCTAAAAAGTAACCCATTGGTATTCCCACAGGCTTTCTCTGTCCCACCTATTTCCTCAAACAGCACAGGTTTTGAATTGCATTCTGCCAAGTGCCAAGACATAAAGCTTCTATATTGTCCACAGTGTGTATTTGTGAAACTCTCATACTGCTCTTATCTCAAATGTTCTTTCCTGCACTAATCCTGTTTGCTGTCTCCTGGTCTTGCAAGTCTCCTTACCCAGGAGGCTCAGGAGGGCCAACTGAGCACACCTGAGTGAGATGTGGCAAAAGAGCTGAGGTAAGCTCTGAGGGCCAGCAGCTGTGGGTTTTGAAGCTGCTGGAGATTCCTGTGACACTTAATGTGAACTTTATGAGATGAGCATCCTGAAATGAGGAAGGAAGGACAGAAGCAGCATAGAAAACATTATGCTGTAAGTCAGGAGACCAAGGCTTTTTTGGTTATTCTTCCCATATATGACGTTTAGATGTAGTTCCACTTCCTCACCAGTTGTTCTTGTTTGTATCAGTTACAAAGTTTTTAATAATCACTCTCACCATTTGTTTGTGCAATGCACAGATCATACAGAGGGGCCTTGACAGCTTTGGGAAAGTCTGGTGACTGCAATTCAAACACAAAAGTGCACATTTCAAAATGGCATTTCAGCAATCTCTGTCCCTGTTGCATTTTCTCCCAAACTGTGAAGGGAGATGATGGTGTAGGGATAATGAACACTTTTGAACAATACTATTTTCCAGAGAGAATCCAACTCGTTGACATCACTTAGAAGCCAGCAAATATTGAGCAGCCACAGACACATTCAAATGTGTGGCCTGTTATGCATCCCTGTTTCTGGTGAAGGATTTGTGTTACTAAAGTTTGAATGCATCTTATTGCAGCACTGTTAATCATTCTGGTATTTGCCAGACAGTTTAAATTTCACATCCTGCTTTGTAGTTAGATATGAAAAACTGTTCAAAACTGCTCATGTGATTTAGGAGATGAAAACAAACAGTATGCAGCTATATGACTTGTCGGAGCTACGCTGGTATCCTTGCACAATGCCCTGGCAGAGAAGGATGCCAGCTTCCATCTGGGAAGACCACGCCTAGTGCTGGGTTGTGGAAACAGCTCTTTTCTAAGTCACTTAAGTGCTTTTCAATTTCTTGGCAGCAGCGTTTGAAGAATTTTCTGCGTTACAGCCGATTTCATTTCAAGAAAATGCAAGCAATGTCTATTTCAAATAATATGAAAAAAAGACAAATTATCTCAGACAGAAAATTAAGAGAAAAATAAGCAACAATAATGGAAGAAACCATAAGCTGGCATACTTGGCTAAGATGCATATACTTTAACTGAAATGCACAGTCAACATTTCAGAAAGTGATTACTTTTTCCTTTAAAAAAAAAAAAGCAAAACAAAACACATGGGGAATATTCCTTTTTTTCCTGTGGAACACTGTATAGATGGTCAAGAGTTAAATCTTGGGCAAAAGTAATCCTGGATAAACCTAAAACAGCAACTAACAAGCAGAATCTCCCAGCAGCAGGGAGCAAATGAGTTGGAGAAATGGTGAGGAGAGGAGAAAGCATGATTTCTGAGAAAGTCAATTCTTTCTACAAGAATAGAAGCAGCAGAAGGAAAAAATTAGCAGAGTTTTTTTAGATACAACACAGAGTAGTTTAAAAGAAGTATGATGTAATTGGGGTCATGGAGATTTGGCTTATGCAGGAGACTGCCTAAGACACCAAGCTAAAAATTAAAGGAGACTCATAAGAATTGAAAGCAAATGCTGGAAAAGGGGAGTTTCAATACCTAAACTTCCTATTGCAGATTTGGTAAGGAGCAGAGAACACATTATCATTCTAATGTGCTCAAGGTGCGGAAGTTAAAGACAGAAGTATTAGATGCTGGGATACCATAATAACCCTATGTCCTAAAAGGCAAAGTATGCCATATGATCCCATCTACTCGACCATGGTGGAACTTCTCAGCAGCCTTCCTGAGAACACCAACAGCCGCTTTGGCCTACTGGGAATGGAGAGGTGAACCAGAGAGAGCAGGAAGCTGGCTGAGATATTACAGCCAATGCTCCTTTTTGGATCAAGCTACAGCTACTGTATTTGGGGTTTTTTTCCATTTCAGTTAAATTCCCTATGGTTTTTAGGACCTGATACAGAGAATATCTCAAAATTTCTCCTCTTTCAGGATATTCATGGACAAAATTATTAACTTACTTCAGCAATGATGATAAGAAGAGAGCAAAGAGATGCGTGAGGAGGTGTTGCCAACTGTCCAGCAACTGCTGAAGGAAACATAAGTAGTGGGACAGCTGATCTCTGACAGACTGCTCATTCAGCAGGATGCTGAGAAAAGAGCCTGCCAGAATCTGGCATCAGAATCTGGCAACATCAGAATCTGGCAACAGTCTTCTGCTTGCAGAACAAATCTGAATTCATGGCTTCAGAAAAGATTGAATTTCCTAAAGTCTGACATTCCAGATATAGTGAAATTGAAACGTATTACTACTGTGATGGACCAAACACAGGTAGAAATGCAAGGGTGAGGAGACTGCATCTTGGAAGACCTCTTCAAAGGCTAGAAGTGACCAGCCTCAGAAACACAACTGCTCTGAACCTCTGAACTTCTGTATCTTCTGAGCCAAACAATTCTGACGTCAGCATAAAGATCCAAATGTCATGTTTGCATGAACTGCTTGAAAGTCACACATACCTTTCACTCTCCACTCTCAGAAATGTCTTCTTTCCATATTTACTATTAATTACAGTAAATTCATCAGTTATCAACCTCAGGCAGAACATCATTAATTGACAACTAAATGTGACACAATAAGGTACCCACAGTGTCTCAGCATCTTCCTTTCTTGTCCCTCAGTTAAAATCTTTATTAAATATTAATGAAGTTTCTTGAAACTGCTCCTGCAATGAGGCCTTTTCAGAGGCAACACACATCTGATAATGTGTTTCAGTTCAAGTATTTACAAGGGTCTTCTGCTTCTGTTGTTGAGAATCAGTTAAATAACTGGAACTTGTACCACATCTTTCCTAGCGCAAGCTACAGCTGATTCCGGCAAAGCATCTGAGTATGCAGCACTGGTATAGTTCTTTCAATTAATTAAAGGGAAATTTATACCAGAGAGGTAATTAATAAGAAAATAAAATCCAAACCAAAACAAGCCTCAGGTAAAATTCTGCAGAAAATTTTATTTTTTCCTTCAGACTTATGCTAACTTTTTGTCCCTTTTCCTTGAGCTCTGTTCTCTCCTCTGTTGTGCTGAGCAGATGTGCAGACTTCAGACTCAGGTTTATAAAAGTACTTTCAGAATATGGACATCGAGCTTTTTCCAACTCAGTAAATTATGCTTAAAATTAACTTTCTGGTCATTTCTTCCAAAGGGTCTTTGTGGCTTCAATATCACAAGGCTCTAGGCCTTCATGTGCACTTGAAAGATCTCCACACTTCTAAAGATCTCCAGAGCATTTTATCCTATTCCTGTACTTTTCACTCCTTAAATTTTTATATTTATAGCTATGTTTAACTCTGAATAATCTAGTAAATACCTTGAAATCCCTTGCTTTTATTTAATGTTAATCAAAGCTGCCATCAAAATAAGTTACAATAGTTACCATGATTCAGAGAACCTTAGGCACCAAAACAGTTTAAATAAATTGACACAGCACTCAGAAATATGCTAGTGATTAATTTTTTCTAATCCATTAATATTGCAGACTCCTTTTACCATTTCAAGGTTATTTTTATGTGGATTCAGTGCTTATATTCTAATGTTATTTATTTAAAATAGCAAATAGAGGCAAACATTCAGCTAGTGAACCTTTATGCTTCCTTAGGAGTTCCATTTCTCCACTCTGTGTGCCTGGGCTCTTTCAAGTGCAATGTTTTATTATACAACATTTATATTCTATCAACCAGCTACTTGGCACACACAAACCATCATACCTCAGAATTCAACTGAGAGGTGACGTTCTGTAACCATTGAGCTACTGGGTACTTTTTTTGGAGGGATTGTTACGCAATTCTTGGCTGCATTATTCAACACTATTTAAAGCCTGGGTATTTAACAACAGTTGGCTGTAATTTTTCAAATATTTATTAAAGAAAAATATTAGTCTGATATAGGGGCACAGAATTTCAGACCTTCACTTATGGAAAAACATCTCTTTTTTGGTCTGGTGGCAATGGGGTTAACTGCCGTGTGTATAGAGAGTGGAGATGGTGGGAAGAGAGGGAAAGACAAATTTCAGGGGGGTCCCAAGTGCTGGAGAGCTGGCCAGAGTAACGACATGAATACCGATACGATTTGAGCATCGTTCTCCCTTTACTGTTTATCTACACAAGCTGATATCTACTTTGCAAAGATTCATGCCCAGTCCCTCTAGACGGCCTTTAATCCGCGGGGGAGCTGACCGGTGTATAACTTTGCCAAGGACTTTCAGGGCTGCCTGCAGCCAGGTGTTATCCAGGCTTGCCTGCAGCCAGGGGCCAGTTCAGGGGTTTTTCCTCGGCAACCCTGGGTTGTCCAATTTTTCCAGGGGTATCATATGCCCCTGTTCCACAAGGAATCCCTCTACAGACAAACACCAAGGAAAAGGGAATAGGGAGAGTGATGAAGTTCTTAGCTCTGAAATGGAGAAAGAAAATGACCATTTCTGGAATTTGGAAATGTTAAGCATGATGGAAAAGATGGAAAATTTTGATGTGCCATAACAGCAGTATCTCTATTGAGTTCAAGACTTTTATCATCCAGTTGGAGCTACAGTGCTTGGATCATCTTTTGACAGTGTATTATAGCTCTCCCTCTGGGGCTGAGGGCTGTTGGTTTATATCTTTCTATTCCCATGCTCACTAGTTGCTTGCTTTCACTGGCATAGTACTGATGAGGGCAAGGCATTGTCCTCCCTAAAGTGTGTGCTCAGTGTCTGTGAAACCTGGTAGTTCTATTATGCAGGACAGTCAGTGAGAGGGTTGTTTTGTATTTGATGCTCAGAAATGTTAATAAAATGATATATGTTAGTTCCAATTCTTAGCATTGTATGTCCTTTTACTAACACTTCATTTATTCAGTAGACTCAGTGATTAATACAGCATGAGTAAAAGACTCTTGGAATAATAACTGATGCTCCCAAATGACTTTATTCTACGCAAACTGTATATTTTCATTTGATCTCATTTTTAGTTTGGAAATTAGGGAGCAAGACATTTTAAAATGCTGCCTGTCTGTTAAATTTCCTTTCCCACAGTAAATAGTGGCCATCTGAGAACAAATTTGGAAGACAGATAAAATTCTGAAGCTCTTATACTCATTCTGGAAATCAGCAGCTGTACAGGAAAGAAACAAATTAGTGCTCTAACAGAGAGAAAGACAGGATTCAGCCATTATACACTTCTCTTTGGCAGCTGCATGTTAACTGCAGAAAGTGCTATTTCCTGCCAGTGTGATCATCACAGGAGACTTGGGAAGGAACTGGGAGTAATGCAGTCAGAAGAGAGGACTTAGGACACAAAGGACATAAATCCATAGGAAGCCAGATCTCATTAATTTCCCTGATCGTAACGAAATGTTCTCTTTCTTAACAACGACTTTTTGCACTATAATTGCAATTTTATATATGTGTATACATTTACTACACACACAAGTAGTAAAAATAGCAATTTACTGAAACATTATGAGGTGCATATTTTCCCTCTTTTTTTCCTTCCTTGCTCTTTACAGAACTCAACTGCACATGTATAACCCCACACCCCATCTCATTCACTAATGAGATGTTGAACCTATTCAGTGAGAGATTTATCAAAGAAAGATTGCATCAGGAGAAGCAGCAGGTGAACTGCATATCAACAAGAACACTGAGCAGTAAATATTTTTCAAAGTACAAGGGATAAACCACATGAATATTTCCTTTTTGAGAAGGGATATCAGATTTTTCAGATTAGTAACTAATGAGAAAAAGGGTATGAATAAATTTTGGAAGGGAGGGTGGGAGGGAGGGGAGCAAGGGAGGAAGGAAGGGAGAGAAAAGAGAGGGAGGAAGAAAGGGAGAGAGAGAGGGAAAGAGAGGGAAAGAGAGAGAAAGAGAGAGGAAAGAGAGAAAGAGAGAAGAAAGACGAGAAAGAGAAAGAAAGAGACAAAGAGGAAGAGGAAGAGAGGAAGAGAAAGAAAGAAAGAGAAAGAAAAAGAGAGAAAGAAAGAGAAAGAAAGAGAGAGAAAGAGAAAGAGAAAGAAAGAAAGAGAAAGAGAAAGAGAGAGAGAGAGAGAAAGAGAAAGAGAAAGAGAAAGAGAAAGAGAAAGAGAAAGAGAAAGAGAAAAGGAGAGAGAAAGAGAAGGAGAGAAAGGGAAAAGGAGAGAAAAAGAGGGAGAAAGAGAGAGAAAGGGAAAGAGAGGGAAAGAGAGAGAAAGGGAAAAGAGAGGGAAAGAGAGAGAAAGAGAAGGAAAGAGAGGGAAAGAGGGAAAGAGAAGGAAAGAGAGGGAAAGAGGGAAAGAGAGGGAAAGAGAGGGAAAGAGAGAAAGAGAGAGCGAGAGAGAGAGAGAGAGAGAGCAGGATATTGATACAAAATTGAAGAAAGTGATAGATTACCACTGACAAAGAAGAGTTTTGGTTTTGCTCTCAGTATTTTCCCTAGAAACCCTTTAAAAAGAGGGAAGGAAATTGTGTTTTCTTGTTTAGCTTTTCAACTACTGCTGCGAGGTTCTAGATGTAGAAGACAGAAAGGGACAGCAGTGCTATGGGCCAGAGTAGGCAGAGAAGATGTGCATGGAGGGGAGAAGTGCATTTGATAATGAACTTCTAGTTTAGCAGCAAATCACTGCTGTTGGAAATTCAGAATACTATCCAAAATAAGCAACACGTATTGTGAGCAACAGATTATTTCGGTATTTCATGGTACCAAAAGCTCTTACCAACAGAAAGAAGCAAATTGTATTTTTAAACTGAAGTCACAAGATAAGTGTTAAGTCTTTAAAGGATCTGTAGTGCAGTCTGAGCTATAAAATGCTGCTATTACAGTCGGTTGTAAATCTCCCTGACAGCTATGTCTGCAGTTCTAAAACTGAACTACTGAAACAGTGATACAATAATAATAAAAGCAATGCAACATAAGTCCTGGATGTACTAGATTTATGAATAGGATAGTCTTTCTTGAAAAGGGCATAGAAACCCCAATTAGCTAGGAAAAAAAAGATTAATAGAATTTTGTCAGTATCCACCAACATGAGTATCACCCAGACAATGAATTCTGCATTCCTTAAACTAATCTGATTCTTCAGTAATGTCACGTTATAAAAAATTACACTTACAATTTACACTTTGTTTCTGTATTTTGGTGCAGCAAAGGAGATCACTAGTAGTATGTCACAGGAGTAAGGGAGAAATGGAGTGAAAAAAAAATAGGAAGAGCTGTCTACAAACTGATCAATACCAAACATCAATAGGGTTTGTGCTTCTGTACCACCAGCTTACCAGAATAAAAGAATATTTTTACAGTAGTTTTCTGACTTGATTTTTTCTGTAGAACATTGTTCAGAAGACTTTTAAGAAAATTTTCCACAGAACCTCAATATACCAGTAATTAGAATCACTAAATTTATATCACTAAAGAGATGCTTAGAAAACTTGAACCTTAAGAATACTGGATTGAGTCCTATTTACATAGACCTTAATGCTGCATTATGTATTTGGCACATGAAAAATCCCATCAATTTAAATTAGATTTAAATCAGATTTATGTTTAAATTAAGTGAAGTTAGACAGGGACATAAATATTTTGACTACCTGCCTCTTTTTCTTCATTGATCTAGTGAAACAGACCAAAGCAGTGGCAAATCTGAGTCAGAAATTGTTGATCTCTTCCCTTCCTGTAGTGACTTCAGCATCAGACTGCAACTGGGGAAAGCACAGTCCTGTGGGCTGCTTTTGAAGGCATCATGAAACTGTGTACTGCTGATTGTGGCAAGAGGTTGTGGTTCCACTGGATGGCCACATAAAGGGCAAACATCTATGGGCCCATCTCATACCATTTAAATTGTATTTGACAGGTCTGAATATATAATTATACAAAAAATCTTCAATAATTTAGCATAATAATAAATCAGCTTCCACTGTGATTCATACAAACATGAGGTGGGTAAGAGTAATCCCACAGCTCTATCAGTGCATCTCATTATCAGTTTCTGACAGCTGCTTCCTCGTACTTCGTACTGATAGAGGAGGCAGACAACTAGCTCAGAATTCCAACTGGGCTTTGTCTAAGTGTGATTGTATAGTTTGTATCAAACATCCAGTCAAGAAATCTCAGTTCTGATTGATTGCAATAGTGACAAAAGATTTTACACTAATCCTGTTCCACTCGGATTAGAAGAGTCTTAGCCATGTCCTTAAATGTGACAATTCAGATGAAAGAGTGCCTAGTATTTGACTGAGAGGGAGGAGTATAAATCCTTTACTTTTATAGGCAATCTCATTCATTTAGGAACACAGGTCAACTTTCCTACTGCACATTAATGTAAGAAAACCAGTTAATAGAAAAAAACTACTCATGTTATTTAGTTTCCCAGCATAGGCCCCCTCAGCACAGCCAGCATTAGGAGAACTGAATGGCTCAGAGAGACTGGAAATTCAGTACCTTAGATGTAGTTCAGGGAGGTGTGGGAGTATTTAAAAGATTTCAAAGATATACAAGAGCAGTAACTGCCCAAAACATTGCAGAAACAAGGGTGGATACTGTCCTGATTGAACAAAATTATAGTTGTGTAAAATAAGCGTGAATACAATATCATGGCAAGTTTTCTTTGAAGTAGAGAGCAAATAGCAACTTCTACAGCATTTTACCCTTACCTTCAGGAAAACTCATATGCATGAGCCTACTGTCATTCACCTACTGTCAGCAAGTGACACATTTGGAAATATCCATCAAAGCCTGCAGGGGAAGAACTTGTCCCCACTAGAGTGAATGGAAACCTTTCTTTTTCCCAGAATTCATTCCTTGTTACTGCAGTTGCCCAGTGAAATTAATGTGTATGAGGACGAGCAGTTCCATTTTGGCAGTGACTGTTATCATCAGTATAGTTCCAAAATAAAACAAAAAAATGTCCCCTAGTGTTTGTACAATATACCTCTCTATCTACATATGGATGTATGAGAGCTGGAGGAGAGGGCTGTTTGTTTTAGGTTTTGTGCTTGTGAACAACATCCAGCTCATTTCAAAACCACCAAAGCTCGAGCAGGGAACACTACCCCCTCTATATTATCAAGGTTGCAGGAAATGACAACTGATGAACAGACAGCCAACATTTTACAAGTGGTGATAAGCCATCAACCCAAATGTTTTATTAGTAACTTTTCTTAAATGATTATGTTTTCTTAGAGGAAAAAATCCTGCACCATACTGTACTGTAGAAAAGGATAAAAGTTAATTTCAAAACAAACTGTCAAGGGTTATGGTGCTAAAAGTATCATTTTCACAATAAAATTAAGATTTCCCTCATACGAATTTTGTTGCCACAGAAACCAGCAACCACAGAATCTGAGATCATTTTCTGTAGAATAGAATTCCTGTGACCTTGAGTTTAATCAGTAGTGATAGTATTAATTTGAAAGCTGGAAAATAATAAAAAAAGTATTCTGCCATTTTCTGAGTTAATAATTTCACAGCTGTGGAAAAGGGGCATTCTTTTACAATAGTGTAATTTTGTAATTTGAACTCCACTGCTGTGAACGTTATTGGACATAGTGGCATCTTATTAACTTCACTGGAGTTGCTCATAATTGCAAGCACAGCTGACATATCCAGCAGTAAGATTTTGGAAGGCAAAGCTTTTAGCTCAGGAGACCTTAAAAAAGATTTTATCTTCTTTTATTTGTCAGAAAAAAAAAAAAGAAACCTCCAAATATAGCCACGACACTTCAGAAATGATTGTTAATATGCTTTGGAGAGGAAGATAGGAAGATCACTCGAGGGAGTCCTCCCTCAGTAGCTCCATATTCTCTCCCACACCCCGCAATTTCCACCCTAGGGAAGCTGGCAGAGATTGGTTCTACCTATGAAATTTCCATAAGTACCAAACTAAGTGCTATTAAACCCATGGAAGAGAAATTTGATGTTAAATTGGACTCTTGTGCTCTACAAATGTGAAAAATTAGGGGATAAAATGGAAATGCTTGAAGGTACACATTCTGCTATAAATGCTCAATATGATATTAAAAAAAAAAAAACTAAGGGCTAATGTAAGAAATCTTTCTGCTCTGTTAAAAATAATGATATTTTATGCCATAAATTAGAGGTGCTAGAGAAGCAGCCTCAGAGCAGGTGTTTTAGCATAAGTGGCGTTTTCGAAGGAAACAGTGACATTGAAGGAGTTGCTGAGTATTCCACGTCCATGGCATGGCAAAAAGTGCATCTGACCTAGTGAGCCTGCCACTAGTGACTCAGAAAAATGAGCTGTCTCACAGGAATCTGAACTGACTGCAAGAGTTTCTCTCTTCCAGCTAAGCATATTCCAATTTTACTGCTACTTCCTAAGTAGACTTAAACTTCTAAGAGTCTTACAACTTACTCAATGGGAGCAGAATTTCTGTTTTAGAATGGGTTAAAAACACATCATATGCTTTTTTTTGTTGAAAGTATAACCATTTCTAAGTTTTGTCAAATATATTCCTTTAAAGGAAAATATAAATTTGTTTTCATATTTATTTTGTGATATAAAAGCACTTCTTTTCACACAAACAAAATGTAAATAGGATCTTTTTTTAATATAATGTATATTGACAAATATAATTTTTTATCTTATAAAAAGCAGAAGTACTCTAGAAACATCTTTACACTAACCAAGTCGGGTAGGACAGCAAGAGTTTTAATGTTTACTGAATTAATGCAAGTCCTTAGTGAGGAAGTTGTTCTTCCTACATAGTCCTAATCTAATTTTATTCCAAGAGAAATTTTCCTCTTTCCAATAACATGCTCTGTCAAAAAGCTGTACAGCTATCCACATACCTTTCTTAAGTACAAGTAAACAAAATGTCCTTACTCTGATACAGAGGATAGATCACAGTAGTGAACACACTGTTTGGAAACCAGACATTGCCCAAGAGACATCCATTCTAAGGCCTCTCCTGAGATCTGTATCAATCAGATTTTGCTGTCATTCCAGTACAACTCCAAACATGTGCTTCCTATCATCCTGGAAGTAAATAATACAAAGGTTCCAGGAAACAGCCGCTCTTTGAAGGAACCAGAACCATGTCACTGATATCTGATGCTTGCAACTTGTCAAAAATAGGCAACAGAAACCTATCTTGCACTTACAAGAGACCAAGGAGGATGTCTTTTATATCTCCAATGTCTATGATTTAGCTTTCCTCTCCCCTGCGTGCTCATGCACATGACAGAACTTTCCAGGATACTTGCAGATTACTAAAACCATATATAATTTAGATTTTTTAAATGTAAAAACTTTCCATTTTGTGTTTTAGTTATAGAATCAGTGGTTTGTAGTCTTTTATTCCAATGGGATGCCTCCTATGTGCACTAAGTAGTGCAGAATGTAGATACTCTCCAGGAGGTCCCTGAGGTAAGAAAACATCATATAAAATTTAACACTCTCCTCCAACACTTCAGTAACAACTAATGGCAGGAGGTGAAACTTGTTAAGAGGAAACAAAGCAAAACAAAGGAGCAAAAAAACCCAACCAGGGGTTCTGGCTCAACTCATTTTAGCATAACAAATCAGACACGTTTTGGGGCTACATTGAATTAGAGACTTCAGACAATACTTCAAACACATTTAACATCCTGGTTCCTGCAGAGGTCATTTTCTTTCCCAATCTTTATCAATTATCATTTGTGTTGTGCTGAAGACACAAGAACCCTAGAGTTTTGTGATTTTTTTATTCCTGTTTATTTATTGTGGATGTCCAGTGAAATTACTGCTTTTAAGCCCTGATGTCCACAGAATACTGTAGCAAGAAGGTATTTATTCTAATTAGTGTTATTGTAAAGTAATCAGACAACTGTACACACGGAAACAAAAAGCAGAGGTGATGCTTAAAAAAAAAACAAACAACATTCTCATAGAAATCAGTGGTATTTAAAAAGATTTTAGAACCAGAGCAGAGGCAAGACTGCACAAGATAAGCACCTGAGTTAACATGGAGCTCAAAGAGTAAATATGGAAATATGGATTGGAAGTCAGGAAAATGCTACCGCTATACCAGCACGTCAATAAGGCTTTTGGTGGGCTGTGGCATTCAGCTCTAGTGTACATGTTAAAAAAGATATTGAAATTCCTAGACCTTAGCAAAAGCGCTACAATAATTATTTTGCATTGTAAAACAGTCTACATTTTTAGAAAGAACAAAACAAGTTCTAGTTCTGAACATATTTAACTAAACAAAGAAATGATAGTACTGAACCAGTTACTCAAGGCTGTACAAGATTCATCATTAGTTCAGCTTTTTTAATCCTGGTAAGATTTTTTTTGAATTAGCAGAAGTTCAGAAAATGAAAGATATTATTTGGCTACAAGCACCATTTACTGAAACTCAAGCTGTCTGTTATTTATGTTATTTATGTAGAAGTCACACCAGACATGTTTAATGGTCTGTTCTGACAATAACAATCAGTCTACAGGTCTACCTGGAATTAAATGTTAAAAATGTTGTTACAGCTTTTCAAAGTATTATCATTGAATTTCACCAATATTCTTTAGTCCTTAAAAAAGCCTAAATAGCTTTCTCATTCTGCAAAAGCAGTGAAGCAGGATTGTAAGCTCTGAAGAGCCTATTTTGAAGCACTCCTGAAGTTCTCTCTAAATCTAACCACCCAACTCCTTTCGCTGTCTTCATCTCTTGAAAATCTTTCCAAAATACTCAGTAACAACCACCCTTCCATATCCCCATACATCTTTTCTGTTGAATTATTTGTAGGAGGACATCTAGAACCAAGCAGTAATTTCTGTCATACAAGTGGTATTATTGTTAATACTTTGTTTTCTTCTTTCTACATTACAGAAATTCTTTTTCCTATTACCCGACAAGAACTAGTTCTTGCTTAACAGATAAACAAACTGCCTGCTGAGCCTAAGCCTATCTTATTTTGTCTGGGTTTTTTGGTGGGTTTTTGGGGAGTTTTGTTTGTTTGTTTTGTTGATGGTTTTTGGTTGGTTGGTTGGTTGGTTAGTTGGTTGGTTGGTTGGTTGTGGGGTGGAGAAGGTTGAAAAAAGAAAAGGCTTTTCCTGGAGTCCAGTATGAACATGTGAATATTTGTTTCACCTTGCTGACTCTATGTAACATTTGGGTGAATAATTTTCCAAACAATCTGAGCATTAAATCTAGAGACATGAATTTTCAGTGTTACTAAAGATGCTCAAAGGACCATTGTCAATGCAACTGATGTAGTAAATTCAGAATTACCTTAAAACATCCACCAGACTGAAAACATAGAGGAATGTTACCCCTACTATTACTCTCAACATGTTCAAGAACTTTTTTTTAATTATATATTAAGGTTTTGTGCACAAATCTAATTTGTTGAAATAATTTGAGATCCACATGAGGCCAGCAATATTGCAAATGACTATAATATCCATGAAATTATGACAGCTAAGAGCACTTTGGACTCAGTTATAGATCCCTGTAAAGTGTCAAGGGTGAGCTGGTATTCAAGTGTAGGTATTGAATTACCAGTGTGACTGGAAAGGGTTCCTCAAGCTTTGTGCTCACTGTTTTGCTAGTTTGAATTTGGTTGTTTGAAATCAGTGCTACAGAGTACTGAAATGAAAAATCCCAGAGGAACTACCTGTAAATTCAGTTATGTTTTCCTTTCCCTTTCTTCTCAGTTCAGTATATTGCCAATTTTGAAGAGAGAAAGCCTATGTCATAAGATAATGTTTCCTGACTTGTGGAATTACAGCACAAAAAGAGTATTTACATGTCCTATTCAGGTCTTAAGTAGATGTTAAATGATTTTTCTCCATAAGATCCCATGTAAGTTTAATCTACATCCCTGTTTCTACATCTCTGAAATATTTTCTTTAAATATAGACAGATAGCTGGGTTATTCTACAGGCAGAAATAGTTAGAAAGTTAACATCTTAATCTATACCTAGAAATTATTTTTTATAAAAGATCTATTCACCCTGTTCCCATCATGGTACAGTAATGCATATATAGGTTCTCAGAGACAATCTCTCAGAACCTACCACTCATTTTCTTTCCTGAATAATGCACTTGTCCTGTCATAAACAAAAGATAAAACAAAATGAAAGCAATAATTTTTTTGGCAAGCAGAGAAATAGAAGCAGAGAGATATATTTGAATTATTTGGCCTTTTGCAACAAGCAAACTGTCTAAGAAATGTGACTCATACTTATGGGATAAAATGTTTTGACACTCAAAAGGACAATCAATGACTGTAGAATTTCTTTAAATACTGAACAGAAAGAACAGGCTAACCTTGAAATGATTTGCTGCCTTTTCGCAGGCCCAAATCCTTAATGCTTACAAGGGTAGCCAATCTGTCCATCAAGATCAATAGCAACAGCAGCCTGGCCAATATCTCACAGGCAAAGGGCAATAGAAAAGGGAAAGGAAGTGATAGCTACATTCTTTTTTTGAAAAATATTTTTCAAAAGTTTAGATCTGATCACTGAATCTTCTACTTCAAGTCATCAGCATTTACTAAAGAGCAAAGACAAAGCACAGGATATAATTCAGATCTTGCAAATGAGGAAAGAAATGTAGTTTACTTCAGAGCAGCAGACTATTTGGACAAAAAAAAAAGACATTAAAATGAAAACCAATTCTGACTATGAAAAATTGTCTAAACTACCAGAACTCTTACCTTTGGATAAATACATAAAATTATAGGTAGCATATTCAGGCTGAAGGTTTCAGAGATAACACAATTTCAGCAGAATGCAGGACTTTATCTTTCTCATTTCTTTAATGATATTTTCCTTAATCTTTGGGTCAAGATTATTCCTACAAGATCACAAAGTCATATTCCTAGCAGAAGAATAACCTGTGAATGTATTTGATCACTTGGAAAATACATTTATCTTCCTCTATACCAATAATACGGAGTAATGATGACATATTTGAATAAATGTTATCAGAGGATATTTGGAGACTATTTTCTCAGTATATGTTATCAGTATAAATGCAATGTATGTCATGTGCACCCTGTTGTCCAAGGATGCTCACCTGAATGTTATCAAGATAGCATTTAGCAGCAAAGTCATTATAACTATCTATGTCTAAGATAACCCATCTAGATTTTAGAGAAAATATTTTTATTTAAGATCCAAACTGAGGATCAATATGATGTGTTTTAGCTCACAACAGGTAAAAAACATTACAGGTAAAATATAATTTAAAAAAAACAACTATGATTGTCAAGATAGCAAGGAGTAATTTGTTCTCGAGCCACAACTGAACTACATATGCCCCTTTTCTAAGGCTGGAATCAAGCCTAAATCACATAATGCTACTCAAGGAGTGTGCCTGGAGGCTTCTAGAAATCCTGCTATGGACTTCTCCTGTGTTTTAAGTGCATAAGTACATTCCAAAATCGGATTATAAGAGGTTGTCTGAAGCTGAGTATCCTCAAGTGAACCTACCTTGGTAACTTCCTCTTCCTCAAACCACAGGACTAATTACCACTAGTTATATATTAGTATGGAGTAAATAATTACCTATTTATATACTAACTATTATCCGGAAAACAAACCGAGAATAATTATGCTTTTCACTTGGAAATACAAACCTATAAGAATCCTGAGAACTTTACAGACACTATTTTTTGTAATCCTTATATCACCTTGAGGCTGTATTTTCAAAGCAAAAACATGACACTCCCTGTATGTGTCACTTTTACAGTTTTAGACAGTCAGCCCCCAAACCCTCTGTAGGCATCGTTTCACACCTTTGCCATTATGCTACTTGCATACTTCATAGATTAGGTAACTTTATTAAAAGGATCTTGGTTTGCTACTTTGAGGCAGGAAAATTACACTCCAGTTTTGGAAACGAAAGGAAGCTGAAGCACAGAGAAACTTTCAGGTTGAAAAAAATCAGGCTAAACCAGAAAGGCTCACACCAAAAAACATAATGTTTCAGAAGTCAATGCATCAAGACAGTGATTATTCACCAGAGCAAAACTTTAAAAAGGCCTCTACTATTCCTCCTCATTCACACAACTGTGAGACACCGGATCCTAAAAGACCTTTCCTGCTACACCTGTCAGAGAATCAAGCTCACAGCAGGAGCTTAGGTCCTATTCTTGCCAGCCAGCTTTCCTTGCTTACCCTGCCCAAAACCTAATCAAGTCTTCTCTTGGTCACCTTAATGACACTGGGTGGCTTGGGGGTCCTTCCTTTTATGAAAACAGCTTTCTGGCAGTGGAGAGCCTGAAGGAATTAAGGCCAGCTGAATGGGAAGGGATCTGGTTTTGCTGGTTTTAAGAGGCAGAAAAGTGTTACTCTAAACTGAGTGTAAGAGGAATTTGAGGCTGAGAAGAAATACAGATATAAGGTGGCAAGACAAATATCTAATAACAATTATGACTGGAATCTGCAAAAATGCAAAAAGACATGCCAGGGCTTTGCATTCCTTAGTATTCATAGCATTCCTTACTGAAGTTTATTCTTGACAAGACATATGTATGCATAACCATTTTTAACAAGACTGCTCAGAGTCAGATTTTAAAATCTTAGAACTCAAAAAAATAGGACTGGCAGATACATTAGTGTTCTACCTGATCCCTCCATCTGCCCCTTTACAGCATCAGATGATCTAGGAAAAGAGAAAATCACCTGCTCTATACACCACCTTTGAATATTCTGGGGATATAAGAGCATTTGAGTCACTTCAGGTCACCAGATTGTTGGATATCTTCAAGTTTCAACTTCCCACTCAGTGAATTCAATGGAAGACATTGACTTTGAAGGGAACACAGATTTACAGAATTCTGCAGAAATATCTATTGTCAAAAAAATTTTAAAAGAAACACTAAAATTGTCTTCAACGCCATCTGCTCCCTCATTACCCAAACCCAAACCATGACCAACTGTACTTAAACATTTTTGACAAATCTAAAAAAAATTTCCTCCAGTAATGAAAACTCCATAATCTTTGTTGGAAATTCATCCTAGAACTTAATTTTACTTATTATTAGAAGGTTTTTACAACGTATTCTAACTTATCCTATTGAAATCCAAGGTCTTTGTAATCTGTGTTTAACTACAGGGAACAAAGAGAACAGTTGCTTCCAATTACTTAATCGAGTAATTGAATACATGCCTGTATCCTTACACGTTTTTTACTGGTAATTATTTTCATTCTTAACTTGGTTTTCAAAATGTTTATTAGTTTTAAGTTCCAATTTCAAAATGGCTAATAATTCTAGAAATTGATTTTTCTATTTCAACTAAAAAATTGATAGGCCTCCACCATCAAACTGCACTCTAAAAGAAAAATATCTATTTTTTTTTTTAAGTTATTATCAAAGACTTATTGAGCTTCCATAAGGAAAAGTTCAGAAAATTCTGAGAAAGAAGAGAATGTTCATCTGGAAAACCTTTTCTGCAAGATTCACTTGATTGTGACTGGTACAACTACAGAAAAGAGTATGCAAAGAGCAGTGATGGTTCTGTGGTATTAAGAACCCTTTACAGTGAGAGAGCCAAACAGTTCAACCTGTTTATTTTCTCAGAAAAGAATGAATGGTGTCCAGAACAGGATATATAAGTACATTTGCAAGAAGAAAACCCACAGTGTAAGGCCTCTGTGGTGCAGAAGAAAGAGCAGTGAATGAAAGAAAGCTAAAATTAGCACAGACAGATAATTATCCTCTGCAACAGTTCATCACCAGCAATAGTGCATTCCCATCCATCAAAACCTAGAAGTCTGTTGGAATTCTATGATTTTGGCAACAAAACTGTTGTATAAAATTCTGGCAACTCAAAAAGGTAAAATGGGTAAAATAACTTGATATTCAGAGAGGGTCTTGTAACCTAGAAATTCAATCTACCCAAACTGCAAAAAAGCTAAACCATCACTGAAATAAAAAAAAAAAAAAAAGAAACCAGAGAAATTGTTTACAAAGAAACATATCCCTAACTCAAGTCTCCCACAATTCTGGTTTGTCTTGAGGGAGAGCAAGAGATGAGTCAAGTTGTAACTTAACATATTTGTCAATTGCCATTTATGCTTTAAAAAATGTGCAAATAATAAGAGTAATCAAACAAAAACATGCCTTGTCCATGATCAAGGACTTGTAATGCTGCTTTCCAAAGGAAGGAACTCTGATGTAAGGTTTTCATCTCTTGTTTGCTTTTCACAGAGCAACTGAGAAGTAAAACATGCAAACATCATAACCTTAGACTGCAACATAAAGCCTTCTGGCAAAAGATCAAAGAAGATGGAACATAAAAGCTCCAGATAAGGCTTAAAACTATAAAGCTTGAACCAAAGGCGTGAGAATTCACAAGTCTGTTTGTAGAAGAAATATCTCTAATAACAAGCATTGCCTCCATGGAAACAGGGCCTTCCTTGAGTCTGGGCTGGATCCAGGGAGTGACAAAGGACAGCAGACAGTGAAGGCGCTGCAATTGTCTTTAGGGTATGAAATATCACAGTCCTCATAAGTACCAATTCTTTTAAGGAAAAAAAATAAGCATTGCAATGTGCTTCCCATTCTAATCACTAAACAGCCTTGCAGGGAAACCAGGCGATTTGTCAGTAACAAAGGAAGGAAAGAAAACTTTATTAGAAAACCAGACACTGGCCAGCTTGCCACAAAGAAAGGCTGCAGAATAGTTTTCCCACACACAACACATGTTCAAAAGCAATCACTTCATAAACAAAACCTGAGCTCACAGAGCTCTGCCCCTGCACAGACATCTGCCTGTAACAGCCGTCCCCTAATAAATCACCCAAGAACCCTCTTCCTGCTCAGCAAGAGCAGTGGAGCTGCTCTGAAGCAGTGGAGCTGCTCTGCTCTCTCACAGGATGATGTCTGGGCAAAGGACTCTGGTGCCTGAGCTCTAGCTATTATACATAATATTTACTATTATGCATGATCATACCATAAAATATTTATATTTTCTTGAAGAAGATGTTCTAACTGATTCCCAGTCTAAAACAGGTAATAAATTCTTTCTGTTTCTTCATTCTTGTCCACCCTTTTCCTGGTGTAACTTTTTTAAATCACTGAGATGATAATTTTCTTTATTATCGTGGTAAAACCAGTACCTGTTTAATGTTAATGAATCAGGAAATTCTACAACCACCATGCTAGTAGGAACAAGGAACTAGGAAAAACCCTAACTAAAGTCTTTTCTCACACTTTTAGTACACGTACTCCAATTATTAATTTATACTACCCTGATCTTGCAATTCTCCCTTACCCATAAGGCAGTGTGTGAATTAATCACCCCTAAAACAAATACCTTTTACTTCAAATTATGGAAATAAATCTTTAAAATTTCATGCCAATGTGAATTTAAATTAGAGAGTATTTATAGATGAAGCCTTAGTGATTTTCTTTTTTCACTCATTCAATTTGTTTTTAAGCAAAAATTCCCAGCTCGCTGGCTTCCCTTTTCCCCAGGTACTCCTGCTGCAAGCATACAGCCCTGTGCTTGTGACACTGCTGCTGCCTCCAGGAGGAAAATGCAATACCCCAGATATTATGTTATGGTTTTTCTGCATTATTAATCAACAGAACTAGCAGTGAAAGAGCAATTAACTTTTTTTAGCACAAAGAAAAAGAAAACTTAATTAGGAAGTCAAACAAGAAGAGATAAGGAGATTACAACTCTCATGGAAGAAACACAGCCCAATCTTCTATGTCCAAACTCCAGATGGATGAGTTTAATGTTGGAGGGGTTTAGGCACAGGGAAGTAAGTCTTACCCTGTGGCTGATATTAGTTATTATATTAGATATAAACACTTTTTTCACCCTCTCTCATCCCCTTCACAGCACTGCCATTCCCCTTTGAGCCCCTCTGCTTGCCTGATGGAAGGAGGAATTGGAGGAGGACAGCAACAATTCCCTGGGATCCAGCAATAACTTTGAACCATGAGATTTAAGGTGGAACACACTTACCCACTGCACTGAAGCTACCTCACAAAGAAGGCTTTGTGAGAGATTAGTTTCATGGAAAGCCAATATGAATATTTTACTTCATTTTGCAAATCAGACTCGGTCACCAAGCTTAGCGTCCTGTTATCAAGGCAGTGGAGCAGCTCAGAGTGCACACATCATTTGCTCTGTTTCTCATGAACAACGCCCAAAATTACCACTTTCGTTCATCTCTCCACAAACCTCAACAGCCCCATCTATCATGTATCAGACAACTGTTTACTCTTTGGTAAACATCTTACAAAAATCACACATCCAAATGTAACAGTAACAGCTCCCTTTATGCTAACACAGACTCAAAAATTTTTCCATGGATTCAGCAAAAAAACAAGTTTTACATTAGCAGTTTATTCAGATTTCAGGTTCCTTTGACGCATGCTCTGAATCTGTAAAAAGTGATTGACTTGCATATGGAAAGAAAAATTGCTACAACAATGCATTTTCTATTGCAAATTTCTCATACTCAATGAACCAGCAAAACTCCTTTTCTGGCAGTCTGCAGACTTAGATGAGATATATTGGATAACAGGTGCCAACACAGCTTCCACTATAAACTCTAATCAATTTAATTGACTAAGTCCTTATTGGCTAGGCAGGCTATTTGAATGTGGTAGAAGGGTAACAAAGCCCTTTAATTGCTTTAACCACAGACAGGATACAGGGACTGAAATTGTGGTTCTAGAGAGCAACATGCTCACCAGTCAGGATCATAGAGAAAGGGGGAAAAAGGTCTGTATATGTAGTTTGTGTCCCATGTTGCACAACCATCTCCTGCTGGATCTGTTGGATTCAAAATCCCTCAAAGGTACAACAGCACCTGTTAGAGCAAGCTGAGCACTTTAATGAAAAAATGGTCTGGCAACATGCAGCTGAAAGGGAAGAATCTAGGGCAGCATTTGGAGGTGGAGGCTTTAATAAAAAATACTGGTCATGGGTTTGCTTCCCAAAGCTCAGGAAAAATGAATGTCTGGCTGAGACAGTCAGTTTAGCTGTATTATCTTGGCATCGGTCTGTTTTCAGTTTGCCAGAAATAAGTGAATAGTCCATTTCACATGTACTGCCAGCAATCAAAAAAATCAACTGAGTAGACACATCCTCTATTAGGTATGGTGCTGCCACTGCATTAGCTCTCAGCAATCTATTAACTCTGTTAATAGGAGCTGGGATCATTTCAGAGTAATGCTGTTTTGGCTTCTCACTAAACTTAAAGAAAAAAAATGGTTTTAAAATCTGACATTAATCATTCAACAAAATCACATCTGATAGCTGACCTGAACAAGATAGATTTAATTATTGAACCGGCTTTCTTTGGTCACATCTTTAATTTTATACACGGCTTAGAAAAATAAAATCCTACTGAAAGTTCCACTTAGGTTATGCTGGTCAAAAAGTTGACAAAAACATTGATGACATTGCTAGGTGGATTTGACTGGTCTTTAGCAAACGTACTGTTTATAAACCATTGACTAATTTCAAACCAGAATGAATCCCCCTACTCCCTAGAAACTGAGCGTGCTCTTTCCTGCGTAACTTTTCTAATCCCCCTGGTAATGCAAAACAAGATACTGGCGTAAGAAATAATGAGAAAGCAGAAGAGGAGGATGGCTTTGAATTCCTTCTCCTACCCTTTGTCCCTCTTTTATGCTTTGAGAGATATGGATATACTGATCCCTCTGTGTCTATGCAGATTCTTATTGCCGTTTCCATTAATATTAAAAGCACAGACACAATTCAGCTGATGCCTATTCCCAGATTCATAAACAAAACCGAGAGTGTTTTGATCAAATTACTGTTCTTGAAGCTTCCCTCTCAAGGCCAGAAACTTAGTTGTCCAGATTTACAAATCTCTTTTCAATATGAAAGGGTGTAATGGCAAGCTAGGTGGTATTCTTTTACAGAAATTCAGAGTGTAATCTATAAACCAAAATTACATTTATAGAGTTTATTTAAATTGGACTTTTTGTTCCATAGAAAAATTATGCTGCACAACAAATCTCCCAAGGACCACACACTTCCCAAAGTACCAGCATCCTCCAAATCCCTCATCTGCTAAACTGAATAGATTTTGGCTTAGTTTTCATTTAATTTCTTCACAATGCCTGTCATTCAGACACTTGAAGTTACACAAAAGAGAGCCTCTGGAGCTCAGGTAACTCTTCAGTCAATTCCCATTGTGATGGAATGGATTGCTCCCCTGTTCATTTTTCATATTATTTCAATTTGGGGGCTTTTATTACTTTTGTTCTCAATTATTTTTTCAGTTTAGGAACAAAAGCCTGTGATTAGTAGGTATGGATGTAATTTTTTAAATTCTGGTTTAAGGAAAACTTTCAGATATTTAAGTTTGGAGCTGTTGCCCCAGTATCATTTTTAGGGTTTTACTTGCTTCCAAATTCAGTTCTGTATCAACACAGACGAGTCAATTTCTTTCTTTGTCATTATTAAATCAAGACAGCTGAGATTGCACTGATAGAAATGTAAACAAAAGTTGGCATAAAATTTCAATACAGAAGCTCATTTAATAACCAATCCTGAAATTTTGCTGCTAATATATTCATAAGCTGGATCAAATCAGTTCAATTCTACTCTTACTTATTTGAGGACAAAAAGCATATTAAACCAGTAATTTCAATATTAGTCAATTCCATTTTTACATTAAAATTACTATTATTTTTGTTTTATTTCTTCAATACGATAGTGATAAAGACTGAGAAGGGTTTGTGAAATCCTTGTAGTGAGTTATTTTTTGCTCAGTACAAATTGAAATGGCTGTAGCACTTGATAACAGCATAAGAAAAATGTGGATGACTCCCCTCTGCTTTCCTTACAGACTTAATGTATTCTCTGGCTTAATTGTGATGTTTTATTTTAGCACTCAGATCCAACATATCAAACGAAAGATTTGGGTGGATGGTTGGCTGCTCTTAATCAATGGATCAAGAGCAGCCCTGAGGGGAAGCACTTGGGGGTGCTGGTGGAGGAGAAGCTCAACACGAGCCGGCCATGAGCACTCACAGCCCAGAGAGACAAACGTGTCCTGGGCTGCATCCAGAGCAGCGTGGGCAGCAGGGCAGGGAGGGGGTTCTGCCTCTCAGCTCTGCTCAGACCCCACCTGCAGGGCTGCATCCAGCTCTGGGGTCCACAACATAAGCACATGGAGCTGTTGGAGCAAGTTCAGAGGAGGCCATAAAGATGATTCAAGGGCTGGAGCACTTCTCCTGCAAAGACAGGCTGTGAGAGTAGGGGCTGTTCAGCCTGGAGTAGAGAAGGTTCTTTTGAGACCTTATAGGACTTTCCAGTACCTGAGGGGTCAATATCAATGAGATCAATAAAGTGAGTCAAGACATGTCCAATCCCATCTGCAGCTTACTGGAGAGATATCTAACATAGTTTGCTAATTCACATGCGAGACACTTGGTTTAACCAAGTTCAGAAAACACCCACAGCAGCCTATCCCTAAAGAGTATCCATTTGTTCATAGAGTTCTTTTGAGGAGTCAACTTCCATCCCTATTGCATCGGGCAGCTCAAATGTCACTCAAATCTTACCTCTAACTCTCCCATCCTCAGGTGAAAAGCTCCATAAGATAAAAAAAATTGCTTTTGGAAGTACTTCCATGATTGCACGGCACACCAGAGTGTACTGCAGGCTCTGTACTTTGAATGCTATTCCACATTTTCTAGCAGGAGTTGTGAATGTCAAGTGGTGCAGGTGGAGCTAATAAAAGGTTCCAATACTGTCAGAAGTGCCATTATTTTTGTTGATTTGTCTGTTGTAGAGCTACTCTAATCCAGGTATGTGAAAGGATGAGGGGAAATCAATCAGTTTCCTGCTGCTCTGGAGCCAACAGTTTTGATGCCCTATTTTCTCTGCTAGTGTTAGTGTAAGATCCTCTGAGATATACACTGGCTCTGTTTGGAGTCGTGAATCGGTGTAGGAATGCAAAGGTTTTTGTCACCATTTATTTGTTTAAGTACAATGCTGTCAAGTCGAAATTTAAGCTTCGACTCAACTCATTTCCCAAAGAATTCACGTGAGACACCACAACATATCCTGTGTTAGGTGTAGTATATTCTCTGCCAGCCACAGACTCCACCATCACAACCTCCCATTGTTCCATGCCTAAATTATGCTCTCTGGAAAGTAGTCATGAGAGAGTTATAAAGAAGAAAACATGGGCTGTCATCTCAATTCACAGTAATTTACAAGTTTCTCCCATTTCTTGAAAAAATCAATAGAATAAAAACACTTCTGACGTCAAAGCGCCAGAGCCAGGTAACCTTGGCTAGGGCAGCTGGGGCTGCCATGCTCCTGTCTGCTCCCACCTCCAGAGCAGAGCACCAAGCCCAGATATCCACTGCCCTGGTGAAGCCTTCTAGGGAACAGAGAGTCTACCCAAGAGCATCCCTTTACCTTTTCCTATCTTGCCCTGATAAATTGTAGTTCATCAGTTTTTTAGTATTTACCAGACTCAGTTCTCACCTGACAGAATTTTTTTTAAACTTGCAAGGTCACAAGGATTTACATGCCTGCTGCAAAATGCACCTGCATTTTTCCAGCTGCGCTTATCACGTGGCAAAAGAAGATTTAAAAGTATTCATTTCTCATTGTTTGCATTCTCACCTGACTAGAAAAAAACCCCACATTATTTCCAGATTAATAGTACTGCCAAATCCAAGAACAGAGCCCAGTTCAGGACCGAGTTACAAGTGTCTGAAAAGTGAGTTCATTATAAAAGTGCAGCATGAGTGGTTTCATCAATCCTCTTTGCAATGCAGCAAGAGCTGAAGGTATCAGCTATTCTGGCTGTTTCATGCTGATTCAAGCTGCTCTTCCCAACGTACCCAGGAAGGCATCAAAAACCCCCAGTCATTAACTGAACAATTACTCTTTATAGTGTTATCATTTTTATTGCCTAAATGTTCAACATAACCACCCAACATGTTCTGAATGAATCACTAAAATTAAGAACCCTTGCTTACCTGCTCTTAGATACTATTTTGGCTTTCACTAAAAATACAATGCTCTCTTTCCTTTAATATCTTGTTCAAAATAATACCCGTAAAGTTAAACTTTCCCTGGGAAATCACAGACAATATCTAAATTAGAATCAACACTTCAGATGGATCAACATCTGTCAGATATATCAGGACCAAAATAAAAAAAAAAAGAAAAGAAAGAACAAAGACCAGGGTAAGGCTAAATAACTAAATAAAACAGTAAACCAGACAGTAAGATTCTAAGGAGATGCCATCTGGAATCTCAACTTCTGTCCTTATATCCAAGTATCTGATACTCAAGTAATTTCACGAACGATTGTAATCAAAACCTTTCAGCAAAGCAGAAAATTAACACCCAAACAACAGCACTGAACTACTGCTTCCAGTGCTTCCAGTGACTGTGATCAAAACTGAAAATGGACAAGCACTGAGAGGGAGAGGGGAAAAAAAGAAAAAAAAGAGGCAGTCCGTGATTTTAGGTAACACAACTGTGAAAATGCTAAACACAGAAATATTTTCTGCTATACTATGAAATCCCATCGGCACTCATTTATTTCCATTCAAAATGCCAAACATTGGTGCATGTTTAAACACAAATATGTACCATATAAGCAGGGAAAATATAATCTAGTCTTGAGCAAATTACTTGTTTCAATACAATATCAATTACATTTTCATATTTGGTGTGAAGTTTTCTTGGTACTGCCAGCTATTTGCCCATATAAAATTTTGGAAAGTGACTTGATAACTGTAAAAATATTTATGCTGAAGAGCTATATATGGTGATGTAGTAGAAACAGATTTTCCTTAGTGTAGGTTTTAACTGCACATAAAAGCGTTGGAACCACCCATCATATTTTGCTGTTGTTGTTTGCACTTAGTGTATAAACAGAATATTAAATTCAAGATAGAAACTAAGACCTTGACTTTTTCATTAAGTTTCATAGGCAGTAAGAAAAAGGCTTTCCAACTAAGAGTGCAAATTGCAAAATGGTGCAGCGTTAAACAAGATTAATACAGCTTAAAAGCTGTGCCCAAAGTTCCAAACCTATGGTGCATCTTTGCCTGATGGAGACAATTTTTTCACTGAGGCAATTATACCTTCAAGAAAGAAGGCACTTCCCAGAGCCAGGTGGAGGGCCGAGTGCCCAGCACCCACCCTGCCACTGGCACTACCCATGTCACTCCTTCCTGTGACACCCACAGGGCAGCAAAGAGAATCCTTTCATGACAGGATTAAAAAATGCACACAGGACTCCACATAACTGCATGAGCTATATCAAGTTGCCCTTCCAAAAGCATCAATGAATAAAATTTCAGAATACAATTTAGAGCTCAAAGGAATGTGATGCCAATGAGAGCGTTAAACACAATGAATGACATCTTTTCCCATTAATCACGATGTTTTATTCACGCACACAAAATGAGCTGGCAGCTTTGAAAAGGGATAGGCAAGGTACTTCCCCCAGGGAAAGCACTCCTTCTTTTAAGGCTCAGCTTCACTTTCTGCAAACTCTAAGAGCAATGGCTGCTGTTGGGGAGTCCCATAAAGTAGCCATGGGCCTCTCTGCACTGGCACCTTATCTGGGCATGCCATCTTTAGCAAATGTAAGCAAAGCAGAAGCCCTAGAGACTGTTCTGTCTTCTCCACAAAGGGAATTGCCATGCCTGGCACATCTCACAGGAGTCCCAAGAGGGCCCCTTGATCTGAGTGATTTGTCACCTTCACTGGGTTGGAGTGAGTACCAGCCAACAGGCTGTAGATTACAGCTCCATTACCCCACAGTCACCCCTGGAGCTGCAAAATCCTTAACTTAGTCTTCAACAGGATCACCCAAGGTCTTTTTTATCCTGCTGATTTATTCTAGTGCTTTTCTTGAAGACCTCACAGTATTGGCCAATGGACTCCAGCTATGTATTTTCATCTTTATCATTGTAGCTGACAGAAGTGTTTTGTCTTTTAAATCTAAAATATCTCTAAATCTTGAGAGAAGTGATTTAGAGCCATCTATGCAGGAACAAAACTAATGATAAAAACCACCTGAATAGAAACAGAAATGAATTGCTATAATAGTAGGTGATCTAAAACTACAACACATCAGTAAGATTAGATAAACAGACTGTTATCTTAATGAATCTGTCTATACAAGCAATTCCAGAGTCTTCCTTTATCATATCTTTTTTGTAAGCCACACATATCAGTTTACATATATGAAGCAGCTATTGATCTCTCAGGAAAATGTGCTTAGATAAGGCTTTCAGAAATAAAAAATGAAAAAACAACCAAAAACAAGATGAACATAGCAGAGCTGCCAAAATAGGGAACTGCTGTATTTCATTCCCAGTACACGCACACTGGGTATGTTTTAGTACTGGTTGTTGCTATCTGAAGTGTAAACACTGTTGCCAGACAGAAGGCTGGAATGGCTTTGAAAAAATATTTCTCCTGAAATTTGCATCATCTCACTTTTGTAAAATTAAACTAGCTCATTAATAAAAAAAAAATTAAACAAACAACAAATAACTTGAGAAAGGTACTGACTAGCTCTGTCAACAGCCTTTGTCCCTTCCAGGGTTAGTGGAGTTAGCTGTGCTACATTCTGGGATACCGCCACTGCATTTGGATTATGAGGGCTTAGTTCACAGCTTGTGAAGGTGTGAAAACAAGCTTCATCTTCACAGCTCCACATACAGACATGCTCTACCCCAACTCTTCATTGCTATAGAGAAGAGACAGTGGGAACAAAATGTAGCTAAAATTTTTGCCATATACCTTTTTGCTTCTCCTTAGCATGAAGGAGCAGCAAGGATGATTTAACTTGTTACTCAGCTTCCAGAACTTCTGGATCAGGCTGGGGTCTTAAAACCCTTCACTGTCACCACACCATTACCTTTGTTAACACTTGATTTAAATTATTATTTCAGACTGCATACATTAAGCCCCAAACTACACCAGGCTGAAGAGCAGAACATACTGGATCCACCACCAGTCTGAGCTCTACACCTCAGATCTCTGCATTTGCAGAAAGCCACCTACACCCTTCCAACAGCTGAACCTCTAATCCTGATGGGAAGTTGGATCTCACCATTATGATTGTTATGCATTAAAAAGCCACACTATGCAATATTCAGGGTTTAAAACATTTAATGTGTAGCTCCTGAAATTGTAAGTCAACGAACACAACCCCAATAACAGCTACATTTTCAGGCAGCACAACAAACATACACATATTTGTACAAAAATACACTAAAAAAATCAAATATTCCATTGTACAGATCTCCTTAGATGTTTTCTATACCCTTTAAATCAAAATCAAGTGAAAAAACCCCCCAACACTCGAAGGATAGCTTTGCCTCTAAATCACTGCACAAAATACTGATTCCACACATCTTATTGCTGGAAGCGTGGAATATTAGCAAAACTCAAAGCCAGCTCTCTGTTCAGCTGTACCCATGAGAGTTTGGGGGGAGGGCTGCATGCATATATCTATTTCATTGCATATCCAGACACCTTTTTAAACCTTTATGTAATTGTTTTATTAATTATTCTTGGCCACTAAGAGAAAGGATCTTTAAATTGAATTTCTTTCTAAAATAATTATTGCTGATTAATGTACAATTATCTTACCATTGTCCACTGTTTTCTCAAGTCAAGTTTTCATTAGAACAAAAATGCATATGTGAAAGGGTTCTTGAAGCACAGTCAGACCTTTTGCATGGGTTTGTGCTAATTACCAGAGATCCTTTTGTTATCAGCCTGGACATTAATGACAAAAGAAGACAAGTGTAGAGTCTATTTTGCTTGAGCTAATTACTAACCATTCCCCATTCAATTTATGCTTGGAGGAGTACAATAATCATGACACAGTGCATTAGCTCTGTCCCAGGCAGTTTCTGCCATGCTGAGTGTTAATTGTCAGGACAGATTCCAGTCAGGAATAATAGTGTCTCGGGCATGTCTGTTCACAAGCAGTGCTCTAGCAATTTCTTCTGTGCAGTAAGATAGGCCCTTTTAATTTTTTATGTCGGGGAATACTGGAAAATTTCCTCTTTTGCAGAGGCAAATGGCATCACTCTCACTGGCTTACAGTTTTTACGATTAAACACTGTACCTAGTTAGAAAAAATTAATGATCCAGAACCAAGAACTGAAGAACATGACAGAAACTGAACAGCTCACCTGGACTTTTTTTTAAAGTATATATTTTGTGAAAATGTATCAATACAACTAATTGAGCTGTTTACCTTGCACTAAAAGCAGGGAGCTTAGAGGGCTAGTCATAGGTAGTAAGCCATTTCATATTATTCAAAACCCACTAAATTTGAAAAGGTTTTAGTGGATTAAGCATTGCTTCAGGGTCTTTGAGATCTTGAAAATTAATGGATTTATGGTAAATCCTCCAAAAATCATTTCACAGAATGTAATGAATAGTGATAGCATTTCAAAGTTGTTAGTGTCCTCTATCCTGCACTTTGGTGATATCACACTCTAAACTAAAAGCACCTGTTCTATAATGATCTAATGTATCATCAAGTCTTGAGGAGTAAAAAGGAAAAGAAGGCTCATTTCTCCTCTGTGCCCATCTTTAACAAATGATCTTCAAAAAACCAAAGTGCAGCCACACAAAGTCTGCTCATAAATTTCTTCAGAAGGTCGCATGGCAAACAATGTACCATCATGCTATCCTAAGAAACTTCGTACGTAAACATGAAATAAAAGTTTGGCAATCTTCAGTATAATGGTTGCTTTTAGGATGATCATCTACAAGATACCATCAGTGCAGGCATGAAGGGGCAAATTTGTGTGAAACAATCCACATGTACTCACACAGCTTTATCCATTAATTTTCCTGTTCCAGTCTGCAAGACTATTTAATGCACTGCTCAACCCAGAATAACACTGGTTTAAGGAGAGTGACAGGAAAATACCCTGATAAAACAGTGAGTGCTGTTATTAAGCTATTAGATCTTTAAGAAGGTACCAAAGCCTTCTTATTATCTAAATGCTAATGGAGACATAACCAAAAGTGCCTCTTCCACCCACTGCTAACAAGGAAATCATCTGGTCCTGAGGCAAAATGTTTGAAGTCAGTATTTTGCTGCATGCTAATATCACGAAGCCATGTCATGCAAGATTAGACAGATTCCACAAATCAGCACAAACTTTCCCGAACCAGCAGGAGAACAGCAAGAGCACAAACTTGTGCAGTGTGATCCACAGCAAGGTGCCTGAAGGACTGAAGTTTATCCTGCCAGAACACCCCTCTCACAGCCTGCTGTGCATTGTAATAGTTCCTTTCAGATATGGAGAGATGCATTCAAATACAGATCTCTGTAGAAAAGCATCTGCTGCCTCTTGCAAGCCTCAGCACTACTTTCACAGACCAACATTTCACTTTCCAGTTTGGTGTAGAGGCTTTCTTTAATTTAGGAACATACTCAGTCCTACCCTACAAAACAAAATCAGTATCAGAAAAATATCATTATTATGTTTCATAAAATTATTAACTTACTTGTACCTATAAAAGTGAAGTTAAAGAACCACTGCTTTCCTGGGAAAACAATTTCCATGGCTGACAGCTAAAAAATGTGGAATTCCTGTTTTAGCAGTTTCTCACCAGCTCATTATTAATGGTGGTCTCAGTCACACAACACGACCACATGTTCGGAGTTACACAGAAATGGAGGTGTCAGGTTGGAAGGCTAATATCTTTTTATCTCAATCATTTTATTTTATCTCTCTTCTCTCTGATACAGCACTGGGAAGTTTCTCTGCACATTTACTTCTGCATTTACAATCATCAAACACCAAACTACTTTTGGTTCTCTTGCTGTAACAGGTGGGGGTTTATTGACACACTCATTAACTTGTAACTTAAAAGCAGAGGGAAGAGAAACAGCTAATTGCTGCAGCTGACAGAGGTGGCATTTCCATGAACTGCAGCACAGCCACATCCCTGTGGCTGCTTCTTTTCAACGTGGTACCTCCTCGTTTGATGCAGCTGAACTATGCAAGGCAGCCCCACAGTATAGTTTCAGTATAGCACAGCAGGAAGGAACATCATAACAAATTAATCATCAGAGCTCTTCCAAGCGTCAAGACCTCCATTTTCCTAATTTACATTTCAAAAGGGTCTGCAGTTTGAAGTAGTAAAGAAATCATTTGCTTTTGCAAGATAAGTGCTTTTCCAAGTAGGAAACTCGGTGGCAATTCCAAAAAGGGTTCTGATTATAATTTTTGTTCTGTATTAGAACAGACACAAAAGACTTTTAGAATCTCTCCATCAAAAGCTGCCCAGTGTTCTGCATTTCTGCAATCTTTGACCATGTACTGCTTCCGTGGAACACTGGGTCAACATGCTCAGCTGCCTTGAACACTTGGCAAACAAAGTGTTCTTTAAATAAATGTTTGTAGGCTACAATACAGTTAATTGTGTGGAATAAAAACAACTCCAAGAGGCATTGTCAGAAGCAGCACAGAATGAGAGACTTATATAAATCTTGTCTCTACAGATTCTTCCTAGAAGTTTTTTGGGGAGCGATGGTTTTGGAGCAATTTGCAGCATTGTGCACTGGTGAGCTTCTGGGCAGAAGGAGGAGTTGGTGTCTCCAAGCTACTGCTATCTGTTTGTACAGTAAGTTTTTAAACTCTCACTCTCTCATATTTCTGCAAGGCATGATACTCTAAATATTATAGAGGCCCATCAGTGCTCCTAAAGGGAGGTGAGGAAAGAAGCAGCGCGTGTTATCACTGTCTCTCACCCACACAGTCTCACTCCCTCTCTCTGCTGGAACAACGAATTCCCATCCTAGGAATGACAGTGAAGTGACAGTCACTACTCCAACCTTTCTTGCTCTGTATTTGGCTAGAATTACATGGATCTCGTTACAGGCCCCGGCACAATTTATATTTGTTTCTTAGTCATCTGTATAACAAAAACTAAACTTCATAAAACCAACTTTCAATCATTCGTTCTTGGGTGCGACACTTCTTCATCACAGCATGCCAGGTTATTATCACATGTTCTTCCTATAATTGAAACTCCAGCCAGAGGGAACAAAGATGCCAAGGATTCCCACAGTACAGCACACAGTAACATTTCCTTGCAAGTACCTGGCTTTCTTCATGCTCCTGTGTTCTTATGACAAAGCCCGTCACGAGAACTGGCAATTGCAAAACAAATTCATTCCTGAAATGCCGAGAGAGATCAAAAAGAGGGTGTTACACTTTAAATTGTTGCTACTAATTGTTAAATCTTCTGTTCTTCAAATACTGTAGCTGCCAAAACTCAGGCTTCTCATTAACTGTATCCAGGTAATTACAGAACTTTTTGGACAGAGGAGACAACAGAATAATCCTTTTAAAAACAAGGAAGCATAAAATCAGAGTGGCTCAGTGATCTCTCTGGAGCCATCTTGTTGACTCATTTTGGAAAAAGGAAAATTCGCAAAATGAACTGACATTTTGTACCCCAGATGTAACAGAAAGCAACTCAAAGTTGGCTTCCTCTGCCTGGGAGAGTCCATTATGCCTTCAGTCAAATTCATGTGTGTGGATTCCTCCTCTCATTATTGCTTACCTGGCACAGTAATACTCTACTTCACAAACACATATTTGCATGTAATGAAGGAATTATGTACGTCATTTAGTCACTCTAACTGAAGTTATCAAATACAAAATTCTCTTGTAATTTGCAGGGTCTAGATCTTCAATGTCCTGAATGCTCTAGATAACTCCATTACAGTATACTGCTGGGTGGGTGGCAGTATTAAAATTAAAAATATTGAAAAAGATCTAATAATCAAGGTAAAGTTCTCATGAAAGTGAGTCCAAATGGATGGTAATCTTACATGGTATTCAAACATATCACATTTAATACACCCAGTGAAATCTATCATGATTGCTTCTTCCAATAGATAACTATTCCTTTTAGGTCTGAGCAAAGAAATTCACTGAGAAAAGAGTCATGTTCCTTTTAATGCCACTATGGCACTCTCTTGGTCTATGCAGTAGTGAATTCCCATACAGAACAGCCTGAATTCAGTATCCAAACACCTGTTTGGAGTTCAGGAGAACCCTTCCATGTAAAGCATCCTCTTGGGTGGCCTGATTTGAAAGCCTGAGACAGACTACAAAATACAGATTTGCACATACTTAATTTGGAATTTGCTTCAGATACAAGCTAACATGTTGAAAAACAGGGGTTATAAACACTTGTCTAGGATCTACAAAATCATCTGTGTCCCATTCTCATCCTTTCTACCTCTAGAGACAGTCTCTGTCTAAAGCAATGAGCTTTAATACAGAGCTGACTTGATGCATGTGAACATTTCTGGCTATTGTTGTTTCCTGGGAAACAATGGCAACTCCTCTCAGCACACAGCAGCAGCATCACCACACACACCTCGCTCCCAAGCTTCACCTGGTGTACAGGACCAAGTGCTGAATTCACTTAGTAATTAACTGCTCCACTTCAGCCTTTCATTCTCACTTTCAAATACATTTAAAGGTTTATTGAGTGCTTCCTTTCCACTGCATCTCTACCTTTTCACATCTGTATTCCAGCTAATCATTACTGCATTATCCCATCATTTTTGCATTTGATTGTGATGGCACACAGGTGGCAAAACTGTACAAGTCAATCAGGAGTGTCTGTTTTTACAAGGAACTGCTTTGTTTCTTCACAAGAAAACTAAATAAGTATTTTTGGAAAATCCTGAATTACATTTTAAAAGGTCATGTTTGAGTTTGAGAACCAAAGACTGGCTAGTCTCAGTGTCAGAAAATAAATGAAAATAAAAATTAAAAAAAAAAATTAAAAAAAGAAACAGACTTAATAATATTTCCATCTCAAAGTTTTTCATATGCAGGGAAACCTGTTCACCAAATCTTTATTTAGTTGTAAAGGAGAACAATTAGACTGACAAGCTGAAGTTTGGAGACTTTTTATGTCTAGAGAGACTCTTGTGCGGTTTATTTACCACCAACAGGAAAAGCACAATGCAGATTTCCTTGTACACTGTCTTCTGCATGCTGAAAGTGCACAGTACCTATGCTGAAATCCTTCCAGTTAACAAGAATTGACAGGACACCACAAGGATTAGATACCTCAATGATCACAAATAAACTTTGTTGTTGTGTATGTAAACAGGAGAATACATTTCATGTTTCTGCAAAGCTGAAGCCTAGAGCTTTTGTTTTTATTCTAGCTAACAGGAAACATGGAATTCTGTGGGGGTAGTGGTATTAGCTTGACCTGGAATAATAAGATGTTGGTCCACCGTGGAGATGGGATCCTGTGTTTAACAAAGCTGGAAGCTAATGCATAATGGCAAACCTAGCCTTTGCTCTTTTGTTCTACCTCAGTCAGTGGAAAACATTGCAGAAGCAGTTTATGCACACACAGTACTCTTAAATCACATCCCAGAGCAGATTTTGACTTGAAATGATTGCATATTTTGCTTTGCATCTATAAATGTGGAAGCTTAAAATTAGTCTTGGCAATTAGAAGTGTGTTCCAAGGTTACAGCTGGTGGAACTGCTTTCAAGTGATTTATCAGCCTTTTAGTGATACAGCCATAGTTTTATGAGTATGAGCCCCACTGCCATCACACACTGTTGATCCATTCTCCTTATCATGGCAATGTTGTCTTGAGATTCAAGGGAAAACAACTGGACTTGGAATGATGTGCATACCAGAAACAGCAAAATGCTTTTGAACTCAGTAAAATACAAGCCTCATTTATCTAGCTCCAGCTTTTCTTTGCATCTCTGAAGTCCCCTTTTCTTAGAAAAAAACACATTTTTCTTATTTAAAGCTGGCTTCTGTTGTCTTCATGTAGTTCACAAATACTGTATCAATTTCACCGATATGAAACTAAGCTCAAGATTATTAGACCTGACTTGGTTTAAATTCAAAATACAAACCCAAATATAATGATTCCCTTGTGCTTAGCAAATAGAAAATTTCATTTTAAAATAGTGAGGAAATTAAAACTTTTTGGTCTGCTCTACTGCAGTATTGTCAAAGGCAATAATGACACTAGTATTCCAACTACCACTAACTGAGTGCCCTGCAGGCAGGGAGTTGGGATTCCTGGGGCAGGGCACTCCAGGTAAGCTCCTGCCTGTGTCAGCAGTGTCCCAGGGCCAGGTGCCATGGCTCCCCTGTCCTTGAACCAGATGAAGTCAGCAAGAACACAAAAACTGGGAAGAACATTTAATTAAGAGTATTTTGGGACAGAGGATTTTGGCATTGGCAAGGCAATCCGAGTTGAAACAAACTAAACTATTGAAAAAATTCTTCATTTTTGAAGAAATTCAAGAGCTGAGAAAAGCTGAAACAAATCTTCAGTTTATGGATCTGGGAACACTGGGATGAAATGACCAGGCAGCAGCCAGTCCACACACAGATCAGCATGATACTTTTCCTCCCTTAGAACAACCAGGCAACAGGGAATAATCTCAGCAACTACTCATGGAAAAGCAGACACTACACTGTTTCAGCCATCTGAGATTACCTGCCAGCTGCTTTACCTGCCCAACCTACACGGGTCACTCCAGTGTGCTCCTCTAAAAGTACATGAGAACAACATTCTCTCTCACGTTTTCCAAATTAAATCCAAGTGGAGGGAGGAAAGAAAACTCATTTTACTTCTAGTTCAGCACTGCCTGACTACTTTTTACCACATGATAGTAGAATATATTCCTTCACCAAAAAAAAAAAATCTACAGATCACAGCATGGTTCCTGGTCTCAGTCTGTATTCCTGTCTCTAAGAGAAGTTATAACCACAATGCCACTTCAGTTTGAGGCAGCAGACAAAAGAAATAGATTGTTAACAAATGCTAGTACTTTTCTCTGTTTCACATTGCTTATATCAATAAAGATAAATATTTTGGACTCTGGGGAAGGGAATTTGGACTGTTTGGCTGGAAATCTAGTTAAAAGGTTTTCCTCACCTTAGATTATGTTGGCGCTATAAACCTAAGCTTGCTTGCAGCAACTATAATTCAACAGAGCCTGGGAGAAGGGGGAAGGGGAAAAGAATTTTTAATTGTTCCTCAATAAACTGTTCCATAGCATTATTGTAACAAATCAAAGCTGTTCTCACAGAAGGGGTAAGCTTTTATTTTAAATAATGAGAATTTAAGCTTCAGGAACCAGGTCCTCAGAAACTGCAGCCTCAAATCTCGGTCCTGATACCTCTGGTCTCTTCAAAAGCCCTAAGGATATTTATCCTATGCTGCTCAAGGATTCCTCAGGTAGTTTGGCAGAAACAGCAAAGCAACTTGGTTTTGCCCTCCAAAGCTGTATAATAAAGTGCTAATAAGAATTCCCCAAGTGTGATATCAAGATGCCAGTGTTTCTCTCAGAAAGCTATTATCTTGGTAGGCCACAATTTTTTTTTCCTGTATAGACAAGCAGAATGGGATTTTCAAAAGAATTCACTTCAGCTTGACTCAGAGAAGAAAGTAAAATTTCTAGTGATTTCAGAGGGAAGAGATGAACAGCTACTTCTGAAAATGCTTTCTGTACCCTACATAGCATATGAAACCACCACTGATGGAGGAATTCATTAAATATAGCAAAATATAGCAATCTCCTCAGGCAGGAGACTTGAGCCACCTATCGCTATCCAATGGACAGGGACAAGGAATCACAAGTAGAGAGAAAAGCTGGCAGCTCTCTTACCTGATATCACTGTTAAGGTGAAATCTATACAGATAAATTACAGAAGTACAAGAAAATAGGACACTGGTTTACGTTTTGGACATATTTCCTATGCAAAAAACCAAGATCATAGAACAGAGCATATCTGGGAGGTACATGGCATTCACTCTCAATGTAACCACATCAGAACGCATTGCAGTCTTGACAAATTTATTAAGCCTAAATAAAAGTGTTCATTAATAAAGACTGAACAGTTGTTTTCTGAGGCAAAGCCATCATTCATTATGTTGTGGAAATAGAAAATTTATGCTAAGCATTAAAGACAGAATAAAAAATATGGAGACTGCTTCATTTCTCTTTTCTAAAACTGTCAACTGTTAATGATCTTTCAGAGGTATAATTACTTCATATATCAAGCAGAAATCTGCCTTAGATTACTGCTTCAAAATGGGGCTTCTAGACAAAATTCTACTTTTGAGCATGATATGGTAGACCAGTGTAAATGCTTTACAGTGGAGAAACAGAATAAAAAAATGACAAGGTAGACAATTTCTATTTCTAGTGAATATTAATCATTAAATAAACTGTTAAAGCATTTCAGCTAAAACTTGCTTTGGGAATATAGCTAAAGATGTCAATGATCTTCACAACATGGCAAGATGCTAAAGATGACGATGGCCAAGCCTAGGATTACATTTCTATGGCAGGATATATGGGTGAAAATTTCAAACTTTGCTTAATGAAATTAGAAAAACCAAAAATAGAACCTTCCTACTTCTGGGAGAATAGTTCATAACAAATCATTCATTCAATTAATTTCACTTTACCTATTCACAAATTGCCTGCAAAACACTTATAATTTTCTCCAAGGTGCTACTTCAATTAATTCACTGTATAATTTCAGTGAATAACTTTTCAGCTGCAGATTGTGACAAGTGTTCAGTATTCATAACTTGAAAACTGTTGATTAGCTCTGACTGATCTGGGGATGATTGATGTCAGCACAGGAGTCTGTCCTGCCCATAGCCGTCTGCATTTATTCCTCCTGTATAATCTGGCACTTGCAAACTACCCAAAGGCTGAGCTACATCTGCTATTTACATGCAGTAGTGCAAATGCAGCTTTACAATGAGCATAAACCCCTTTCTTTTTAAACTGCAGGAACTTGACTTTGTTTGCAGATAGATAACCACACATGGCTAGCTTACACCTAAATGACTTTTTTTTTCTGGATGGAAGTAAGTTTGAAAGTAGATCAATTTAGCAAAATTTGATGAAATCAGCATAACTGATTTCAGTAAATGACATCTCTTACTGGGAACAGCCAACAGCCCAGGCAGATTCCAGAACTGAACAAGGTTTCTGTCTTGCTTCTACTGATGGCTACCAGAAACCAGACCATTAAAAACCATAAAGCCAATCAACAGTTTGTGGAGAAATCTCATGATTATGCCTTGCCAGAAAAAATAAGCATGGAGCAAATATTTCAAAGCAAAAGACTTCGGCTATTTAGTGGTAAGGGCTGAGTCACACAACTGCTGTTTAACTGCTTGCACATATATGTCTGGGTAACTAATACTAGTTATGTCTTTAAGAAATTAAGCATTTGTTATATTGTCCCATCAGCTAACATGTTTTCCCATTTCCCACTAAGCAGCAATCTCGAGTTGTCTTTGAGAGTTGAAAAGCAGGGGGTTCCACAAAAGAGGTTTCAGGAAGAAAACCAAAATCAAATCTGCTGCCTGCAGAGCCAACAGGCACTGCCTGCCCACTGGATGCAGTGACACAGAGCTGTGCTGTCACTGAGCTCCTCAGCCACCCCCCCAGTTGCCACCTCCACTGCTGAGTTACCTGCTCTGTGAGCTTGTATTAATGATCTGTTAGGTGTCTTCACTTCGGCACGTGACACACCAGCTACACCTTTCAATAACTGACCTTTTGTTCCTCAGTCATACTTCTTCTTTCAGGACTAGATTTCAGTTTCAGTATCATTACTTTATGTTGTTCTGTGTTACTTTTCCTGACAATCCATTTCCCCGCATATCTCTCATCTGACAGCCTCGTTGCTCACCATCTTTAACTCTTACCAGTCTTCCCCTCACTCCTGGAGCTTTGCTGGTCTCCCATGCCCCAGTTGTTGCCTCTTCATCCTCCTCACACAACACACGCAACCTGAAATGCACCTTCACCTGCTGTCTGTCACACAGCACCAACCTCTCCTCCTTTGGAGAGGAGCTCAGCCTCTGACAAGCAAGTTGAATTCCATACATTTTATATACACCTTCTTCTACTGATTGCACGTCTCCACATAAAATATTCAGTAGATCTTCATGTCAGAGGGCACCATAAGATCATTTACCTATATCTTAATCTCTCTCCTTATGGTTTCACCCTTAGATTTCCCCATATATCAGATAATTTTCCCATCTATTTGTACATAGACTGTTTCCAGACAAACTACAACATCAAGAGGATCAAAGACATTGAGGCAAATACATGAGTTCAACTGGCAAAAATTCCTGCCTTGCCCAGAGCCTGGTGAGCAGTTTGACCCTGATAGTGTGAACATGACAGGTCCACCAGGCCTGGAGGAGTCTGGCTCTTTGTGCACCAGTAGGGCCTGTTAGACATGTGGGTGGCCACTCACAGGCTCTTCTGAAGAAACTAAACCAAGAAAACCAGCTGCTGTGCTGAGTGGCCGGGAGGGGAATTCCTCAGCTGGCCATCAAAAGGATGAGTTTGGCTCACGTTTCATGTTTGGAGCCTATGGAAGGTGATGCAGGCAGGCTTGCAGAACATGGCTCCCTGGTGGACCATCCCTGCACACAGCTGTGCTCCTTCCATTTTCCATGCACAGAAAAAATGTTCTTGGAGATATTCTCTGTGGAGTTGATATGCAATAAAATGTCACAGTGATGCAAGAAACACCACTTCTGTATATGTCACTACAGAGATATGAGCCAATGCTGGCAAATACAACTGATCTGAAGCAAGAGGCATCTGCACATTGTTTTCAAGACACTGACAGACTTCAAAAATTAACAGCCAAAATAAGATGCTTGAGCAAAACAGCTCAGTTACAGAACAGTGTTCCTCTAGATTCAAAAACATGTCTCACAGTAACACTCCTCTGAAATTAGTGCAACTGGTTGCCAAGTGGAGTTACCATCAGGGCTGGCAATGGCTTGACATCACATAACATTCTGGCCCAAACAATCTGCTGTGCAAGTTCTCCAGGACAGGGATTATCTTTGGAGTTGCACAGGAGCAAATAATCATGGAAAATATTCAAATTATTTCATAAACCTAATTTTAAGACATTGGAAAAAAACCAAAACCAACCACCAAATGTTTTCAAAGAGTTGCTGCCTAATGTTTTCTGACTATTAGATGCTCTACAAAGTCTCTCACTGGATAGATACTCTCACACATCCAGCCTGGATTGAGAAAGGAAAAATCCCAGATTGCATAAATACATTTTTTTTTCTTTTTCTTTTTATTATTTTCAGTAAGTCCTCTGACTAATCTACAGAGGATAGTGAAGGATTTTACATATAAATCTGCCATTAAAGGCTATGGAGTTACACCAATTAAATCAACATACCTTTCTAAGTCTTAGGCTAAGAAGTTGAAGCTGAAGTTGGCCATATGTTTTAGCTCTTTTCTCCCTCTCTGGTTTGGTCAGTAGAAAATCTGAGATTATTTTTAAGAATCTTTTAGACTGTAGCTTATCCTGACAACTGGTGACTTTCTTTAAATATATAAACCAATTTGCAGATTTAATAGGGATGAACAAAATTAGGGATAAGTCTCAGTGGAGTGTTAGGAATGATCTCAGACTTGGAACATGTCACTGGCATATAGATATCTAGAAACATCACAGTTAAACTGACACCACTATTGAGGAAAAGCTTCTGTACAATCACCCAGGCTGCATTAAAGAAAGTATTTCATCACATTGCTGGACTATTCACAATAAAAACCTGGTCAAAAGGCTGTAATGTACAAGACATTCATTCCTTTCCTAGAGTTTAAACGAAGAATGTGATTAAGAATTTAGAACTACAGCACGAGAGATTATTCATTTTGTAACAGCAATATAAAATACATTTGCTATGCCACAGAATGTTTCATTAAAAGCTGTTTTATAATTAGTTTTACCGCAAACTAAAAGACCCAAATGCAATTGCTTTGATGCAATTAGTCCATCTTATATTTCAATGATGCAAAGTCTTGTCGAGCTGTAATAAGATCAAAATAGATTTTTCTCTGCATTCTCTTTACATTAGTGATTTTAAATCCAGAACTTAGTATTCAACTTCTGATGAAATTTCCTCCTCCTTTCCTACGAACTCTCATACAAGTTTAGGATTCCCATCTCTTACTGTACCAGTTTGAAGTTACTATTCAGTTTTAAGTGTGAAAATAATACACAGATATCTGCAATTCTCATGTTACATTTAGTTTTTCAAATCTATTAGGTGGTATTAGAACTCAAAAGAAATGAAAGTTTCTGCCTATTTAATGGAAGTTAAATAGGAAATTCAATATGTGACTCACCTTAGAAGATGCTTGAGCTGCCCTCTCTGCAGTGTTTCTCTGAATATTGCATGTCACCATGTCAAAACATTGAATTTTGAAACTCTAAGATCCATTTATTTCCCAGTTTATATGTACTTCCATTTCTAATTTAAAAGACAAATTTATTCAATGAAATAGAAATACTTTATTGATATTCAAATAAAAAGCATCTGGGAGAGACCCTGTAGATTGCAAAACTATTTTACTGAATACTTCTTCAGGATATTAATCTTATAAGATTTATTTTGAAGACACTGAGACAGTTCTATACTTTAGGTTACATTAAAACTGAGAAAAAAAAAAGTCCTTTCATTGCAGCTGTATTCTGGTTCATTTCCTCGGCTTTGCTTTGGAATCTACAGCACCTCACAGGCACGGAAGATGATGCTGCCCACCCCCAAAGGCATTATTATAGCTTTAGAGTAGGCCCACTGTCTCCTGAGAGGTCCCTATTTTTAGTGTTAAATATTTGATAGTATCTCTAAGTAAACATCTATTTATTTACTCATTTGCTTGGGCCTAAAACATCAGTTTCTCTGCAAATGCAAACTAAAGTTTGATCTTAATATCTGTTTATTTCTTTCAAGGAGAAAAATAGGCTTTCCTCCCATATTTTTTTTGCTGAGTGGTCATTTTAAAACTATTTTTAAATGTTTTCTGTACTCCAAAGAAGCAGCTAAGCTCCATCTCTGCTTTCAGCAGCCCCACTAATTAGACATATTCAGATTATTTTCCTCTTCAGTGCAGAGTTTATAGGCCATATCCTGCCATCAGTCACACCCATGCAGCCCATCTTTAACAGCACTGGTTTCTAAAGGACTTTCAATGACATAACTGGAAACACAATTTATCCATTGTAGTACCCGGCTTCATGACCTGTTTAGGTCTCTGGATATCAGTTAGCCAAATGCAATAATTAAGCTGTAAAATTATTTATACTGTTCTCTGTAAGACAGCTAAAGAAAGGTGGATCATATATGTATTTTTCTCTCTCCAGCAGTGGCATAAAAATAAAACTATCTTGAAATTAATGAAATAGTATCCTTTTATAAAGACTTTCTGCTCTGACTACACAGAACTGTAGATAAAAAACTATCACAGAAAATTTTTCTGTTTCCCCCGAACATATAATATCCTGTCACTGAAAATGACCCTCCGAAATGGCAACAAATGTGTATCAAATCTATGGGTTTCAATAATATTGTTCAGACTCCTGGCAAATGCAAGAGTCACATGATGTGACATGGGACTTCGTTAACCCCTCTCTCATGTGACCATGTGTGTCCTGCAGTGCAGGTGCAGTAAGGTCAATGCATCAGGTCTGAACCTCATTTAACAAGTACGAGCACCTCAGTGCTTAGTATGGGAATAAAAGTCAGCTGTGCTGTCTCAAAATCCCTAAGGCCATTTGCCTGGGATTCCAGACAGACTCATTGCTTTTATCATCAGATGTCTATAAATCTTAAACAAACATGTTGCATGGAACAAGCAATGGGACATGAAGACACCTTGGTTTCATCAGTAAGTCAAACTACGAGGATTTCCTTGTTCAAACAGCTCCTTATCTTCAGGGAAAGATAGGGCGAAAAATCATAATGACGTGTTTCTTTCAAGCTTAAGTGGAACACAGCAGCTAGAAAGAGGAAAGGACTGTCTGTGTACATGTAGGATACAGGATTTCAAATCCACCTGCAAATAAGCTCCTGGTGAGGCTTCTCTCATCATACTTAACTGCACTACTCAATCACTTTCCTTTAACAAAGAGCAATTCTGTACAAAAGTATCGTTTGGAACTACTGCCAAAGATAGCTACAGAAACACAGTCTCAAACATCTTCAAGCGACTGCACTGTTATAAGTTTGAATATCTGAAACAATTTGTAAATGTCTTACATAAAGCTCCCTCACTGCTTTTCCTATTTTTTTTTCTAGCATGTGCTTCAGGCCAATCTTTCATTTAATAAGTTGCTATCAACCATGGAAACAAACTCCGGGAGTCTTAGAAGAATTGCATGCAGATAAGAGCTATCTTCACACCTTATATAGATATTTTAGATAGAAAAATGTGATATAGACAGGAGTCAGGTTGCACATGTATTTTCATCAGCACAATTTGTCTGTTGTTCACATAGTTACAGGAGAAAGAGGATTTAGACCTTGTTTCATTGGTTGGTGTCCCTTGCAAGTCACTGGATGGGACACCTTAATCTGAAAAGAGAATCTCTCTCTTTCTAAGAAATTTAGGATAATGGCCTAAATTGTCTTTAAATGATGACAGAGATCTGGATTAATCCAAGTCCTTATTAGCATAATGATCTTTGCATCCTATTTTACCATATTTACCACATTTAAGGAAAAATCTGTTTATTACTTCTTCAACCTTAAAAGGAAAAAAATTGGGGATTACCTGAGACAAAATGTGTCCTGCTCAAGTCTAGTGCATTATTCTGTAATCATTGCTCTGAGAAATTCCACCTGTTTTCCAACACTTACGATAAAAATTCTTGAGATAAAATAAATTTTCAGGAAGCTAGTTCCTTCTAGGCTAGCAGTGAATTTGGACCAGTGGGGGTTTTGTCTTTATAAGGATTTTGCAGTGAGATGCTTAATTAATTTCTAATGAATTGCACTGTGGTTTTGCTGAGTACATGTGTGTTAATTTCTTTTCCTGTAATTGTGAATTTTCTTGGTTCAGAGCACAACTTTCATGTCCCTTTGATGTATAATAGATATATAAAGTCATAAAGGTAAGCCTGGAGCTCTCTGGTTTAACTGTATTTAGGTATGCAACCAAATTGGTTCCCCTAATGTTCATTATGACACTAGCACTATATATGTAATCTGAAGCCTATAAAGCAAAACATGAAATTTCTTACAGACTTTTCAAACTACTTTCTAAACTTCATCAAAGCATTGCCTTAAGGAACTAATCAGTTTCAGAGTTATTATCAAGTGACTTATAATGAGTATGTTCACAATGGAAGCCATATCAGAATTAAAACCCATCTTGCTCTCAAAAAGATAAAAACCCCACCCCACTCATCCATAAAAAACCCAACTAAAGACCAAATCCCCTGGGCCCTAGCTCTTTGTCCCATTACAAAGCACGATTAAATTTTTCAGCAATTTCTCATTGCCTTATTTCATCCTTCTTATCTTCTACTCTGCTCTGACAAGGCAGTGACTTTCTTAGAAGTTTTTGTACTATGGATTAATTACTCCTCTCAATCTTTAAAAAGCCTGTTGACTGTAATTTGATGCTACACTCTATAGGGGACAGCACAGGCTTGTCTTTTCCCTTCCTTGCAAATATTTGCCTTCTCCAGTGCAAAGTAAAAGAAACATCATTTCTTTCCAATCAACTATTTTTTACTACTAGAAATCAGCTTCCAACCTCTGGTCTGTTGTTCCTAATGACTAGAAAGCACATCAAGCACTGATACTGATGTCTGCCCAAAATTGTATTCAATGTGCTTGAGCAACAGAATTTGGCCAATTGTGATTACCTGCAAGGCCAGCAATCAGAAAATTCTGAATCTGCCTGGGGGTGCTATAGTAAAATAATTGCCAAAAAACAACGCTGCCATTGAGACTTGTATCTTAAAACTCAGCAATGGGTTTGTGAGCTGTAGCAGATCTATACTTTTGGCACTTACTACTACTATAAACCTGTGAGAAGAGGAGAGTGGTTCCAGTTTTTGTCTGGTAAATTACACTAACACAGAAGACTAAAAATAACCCCAGCCATTCCTGTTGGTTGTAAGTAATTTCATCCCTGATATGCTAGAAAAACATGATTATTTTCACATTTCACTCATATAGCAGATGAGATGTGAAATGAGTGTCATAGTTGATAAACACCACAGTGGCTGCTAAGTCTCATGCTAAGTAAACAAAAACTTCTCTGTTCACTGTACACAAAATTAACAATAAAAGTTACTGTGAAATCTGGGTATAAAAATAAGCACAACTTCAGAGAGAAAAGGGTCATTACAGAGGAAATGAGTTGGTGACAGCAGCTCTCCCAGCCAGCTGCAGCTGTAGGAAGTTACCCATTGACTTTGACGGGAAATCCAGCCTGTGCATAAAATATTGCTTCAAATACCCTAATTCTTACCCAATTCTAGGGTTTAGTGGAACAAAAAGAGGAAACAAGAAAGCACAGAGTTCAGTTTTGGGCAATGCACCTACACATGGGCCATCTCACAGTGACTTCAGTGTGGCCCAAGAGGTCTCTGACACAGAAAGGCCTTTCACCCAGAGCTCAGAGAACAGCTCTCACTAAATCCCATCTACTGCTCTATACTCTTAACTTTCTGAAATAAAAAGTGTGTCAGAAATGCATTAGTTATGCTTCACTCCTGCATGACTATAATACAGATTGACTAACACACCTGGATAAAAAAAAATACAAAAAAACCCAGAGCAATAGCAAGCACAGGTAAATGCTTTGTTAACTGCAACTTCCTCCCCTCTCCTCCCTGCTATAATATAGAACATCTGCTGCGAACAAGAACTAATCTGTTCCTAGCCAAATTCCAGTACTGATGTATGTGTGATTAATGCATTCCCTCAATCATGCCATTATCCCCTTAAATGGGGCTGAAATAATAAATTAAAAAGCTCAGGTATGCTCTACAACAGGTGGATATTGTTTCAGTTTTCACTAAAAGCAATGTAGCACTGCATTATAGGCTTATTTGGGCTTGACTCTTCCTTAACTATTGCTACTGAACAAGTAAGATAAGTAGGGCACTCCTCGGATTACAACAAAATCAGATGATGCTGGGTGACTCCAGGTATGTGCTGGGTCCTGCCATACAACTTACGAGCAGAGCTGAGTTTGTAGAAGTTTGCAGAAGTCAAAGCAAGTCTTCTGCACTCCTGTAGTCTTCATTACTGCACTGTCACATCATAGCAGGCTGCTGCAGGAGCAAGGGCTGAGCAGCCTGACTGCTGAATGATTGTCTTCTGTGGAGGCCATTCTGAGATTCAATATTAAATGCTTTCCTTTTTCAATGAACAAATGCTGTGGGCCAGCATGTGATGACGTTCACTTCCACAGCCTCATGCTACTAAAATTCCTCCTTATACAAAAGGAGTCCCTACAGGTTCTTTAAAATTATTAGACTTAGATTTCCATATTCCAAAACTGAACCAGAAAGAGTATGGAAATAGCTTACTCTTAAACAAACAGCCCCCACAGCCTTTGCTTTTCCACTGCAAATCAGACACCACAGTGATATATCACTGTGGATATGGATAAGTGCAATGATCCAGGAACTACAGAACCAAATAGGAACAGAGACACTTTCTAGAAGACCCAGAAGGAATTAAAAACCGATACTGGAAAGATGGGAGGAAAAAAGTACAATTTTCCACCCAAAAACTTTCAGTCCTTCAAACTTCCAGCAATTTCTAAACTCTGGCTAAAAGGAGTGAAATGGAAACAGCTCTACAGGAGGAAAGATTTCATATCTCTGCCACTCCCATGCACAGAATTCTCATCATTCATAAATGGGAAGTAAGCAGGGAACAAGCGCAGCACAGGGCACAGATAACATTTGTTGTTTATATTACACAGGTTTATGTATGGACATAAATTTATACAAAGGCATAAGTGCAAAACTTTTGAGGAGTTTTTTGCTCGAATATAAAGCAGCAAAGTGTGGAAGCAGAGGCTTTTTAAAAATTCTTCATTGAAGTACACTGCAGTCAGAGAATAGTTCCCATTAAACAGAACAGAAAGAGATATTGGGTGAAGTAATGAATGGGTACCATTGTTGTTTTTCAAGATGGAGATCAAGAGGTTGGTGACAGGTTTTTTGTCTGCTTTGTACAACAGCTTCTTAAATTGTATAAACGTGAAAGAAGAAGTGCCTTTTTATTCTCCTTGGATTAGCTTCAGGTTTTCTGTGATGAGAAAAAAAATTGTTTTCTTAGATGTGCTGCCTGAATTTGCTGGCTTGTGCCATATTAAAACTTAGTTTTAAAGTATGAAAAGTTTTCTGAAAAAATGCACTTTCTAGGCAGCTTAAAGTGGAGTTTCCTTTGCAGCATTTACAGAATAAACATGAAACTCTTCAAACTCTCCCAGGAAAGTTCTTTGAAATACCTTCCTTTTCAAATATGTTCTTCTTTCTCTCTACTTCTGACTTTTTAAACAAGCACAGTTTACTTGCAAGCAGGAATCTGTTGTATGCTGAACCTGCTGAACCTGAATTTCACAACTATACATAATTATGATAGGTGGATACATTATGTAAGTTGAGATATTTATTTCAATACAGCCGTTTTTCAGCATTCTAATAAAAGAACTTTTAAAGCTGTGACAAACTGGTGTCTGATGGGATCTCTGCTCAGTAGCAGCAGTTTTTAGTTAGGCTTGTTAATACTGTTCATGGTAAATAATTTCTTTTGGTCTTAAATAATTTTGTGGTTAGTCAGTACCTAAGAAGGGACTCAGACTGTGAGTTCTGGAAAGATTACTTCCCTCCTTCTGGTAAGTGAAGTGCAGACATTGGCCATGCTGTATATTGTGACTTAAAACAGCCCCCAAGGATCCCTGGCATTACTAGAAAGGCAAGCCAGGCCTTACAGACTTCTAAAATTTCTTTTCTCCTCTGAGGGAATCACTGGCTGCAAGAATGAAAAGTTGTGGTCTGTCCCTTCCTTACCACAACCACTTCTGTACTCAGCAGATGATAAGCACTGAAAAAACCTAGATGTGGGATTTCCAAAAGGAGGTAAGTGCTCTACAAACATATATCCAATGCAACATGACATCTGTTGGGAGTCTTTGACACTTCCAGTTTGGAATTTCAACACTATGGCATCTAGTGGTATCACTACAAAACACAAGCAACAAACGGCATAGGTGGCACACCACCTTTAAATGCCTATTTTCTCCTTCTCTCAAGAAGCAGAACCAACTATTTGTGCCAACAGTGTGAAGCAGTTTCGAAAAAGTCAATTGTTCAAACAAAAGAATCCTTTGTGTACTAAGTGGACCCTTGTGAATTTTAGAGCTAAAATGTATATCGTTGTCCTGAGTAACATGAGAGGTCTGTATGGCTGAGAGTCAAAAATTGTGTGAACTAAATCAGTTTTTTTCAGTGCACACCAAGTCATTTATAAGAAGCTGAGACATTCACACTTGCATTGACGTCAGCAGGCCTGGAGTATGTAGCCCTTTAAAAAAAAAATCAGGACACTGCTCTGATGTCTGCATAAATGTTCGTCACAACATTTGGACCCTATTAAACCCACACAGACTACTTAGAGATAAGAGGCTCTGTATCTTATTAAGCAGTCCTTCCAGCCATGCACTTTTACATTACTTTCCTGTCATTTGTTCAGGCCCCTGAAACCAAGCTGCACAGCAGAAACCAAAAAATATACAGTAGCCATTATTGGCCAATATAATACAACAGCCTTTGTTTCCCTGCAAATTGCCTCTAGGACTGAACAACTTGTTTCACTACAGTACAATTTACCAGTGTAAATCCACATAGGCTACAACAGAGCAGGGCACTCCTCCAAAGGCACAGCCAGTTATGAAAGCCTTGTTCCACCTTTGTTTATCAGATCTCTATTCATCATCCTTCCAGACACTCCTGCTTTCCCATGTTTTCCCAGGGAGGGGCGGGATGGTTGATGGGTTGTGAGACAGATGATAAGACATACCTGATCTGGGAGTTTGAATAATTTGTTTAAAGAAACTCTGTTCAGTTTTGCAGACATCCTGTCATCTGACTGCTGCTGGCACATTGTGTGTGAAACAGCTGGAATTTTCAAAGCTGCTCTTTATCTAAAATATATAGGTGAATGTATCCAGAACATATTTCATATGCACTCTGAATATATTTAGATAAAATACCTTGATCCAAATAATTTTTGGTAGGGAAAAACCAGCTGGTGAGCACTATATTCCTCCTTCTCCTGGCAGTCATGGCTTACTCTACAGCACTAGTAAAAGCAAGACCCAAACAACCCTTTTACACAACCATACGTTCTCATAGTATCACAAGAATATTTGCCATAATTTTGAGTTGCATTAAATTGCTTGGTTAATGTTACATTCAAAGTAGAACAATACATTTGCCTTCATATGACAGTGAGAAAAGTACTGATATGTCTGCAATCAAGAGTATAACTTTCTGTCAATTCTAACTACTCAGGGAAAAAAGCACATAAGAAAAAAGAAAAAAAAAAAAAAAAAGAACAACAACCCTGCACATTAAAATTACTGGTCAGAAGCAGTGCCATCCATAATGCCATAGTGTATGTCTATTCTCAGATATATATGGTTTCTGGAAGACATATTACTTATTAAACCTGTGTGAGCCAAGAGCCCCTGTAGCATCTGAAATTCAAATCTTATAGGGAAGACATTATTTACCTGTCACATAAACTGCTGCATAGTTTTGCTTTTCCTAAAATTTGCCAAGTCAAAGACTTACAGAAGTTAAACTTCTATTTACTTTTTTTTTAAAAAGCAACTGATGCTAGGAGCTTGAATTTATCTCAGCAGGTGCTCACTATAAAACCAAGTGGTAGTGCTTAAATACCTTCACTTTAACCGTTTCACTACTAACCATTTTGGCAGCCACACCAAACCAGTGATTATCAAAAGCATACACTATTATTTTATGCAAGCAGAGATGTTGAGATAAGAGCTAATTCTGCTCTGGTTTACAGCACCAAGATAGGATCAGGTATGGCCTTTTTAACAAACGTATGATCAGTACTTCCCCAACAGAGGAGAGAAGGGAATTATATCCTTTCCCAGGTACAAGATTTGCCTTTGCCACCTGCATGTCAAACAGATTTCTCCAATCTTTTTATACCAAAAGACTCCTTGAATGAGCTCTCAAAGCCTACCCTGTCTCTCCCTTCTTTTTCTGCCACAATCATTTGCCTTTTATATTTTCCGTTTAAAAATCTGCAGTACCCAAAGGATCTGTGCATTCCTCAATTACCTGAGTAAATACACCAGATATCCAACTTGATAAATAGGAAACAGAGCCATGTTACTACAATAAACACTGATAGTCGTGGGAAGGCAATTTAAGGGAGCAGCACAGAACAATCCTGGGACACATACAGAATCCAGCTGTCATATAAGATAGGAATCCCATCCTTATTTTCTAGGATATTTGAGAAAGGTATTGTCCTTCTTCCTCTGACACCACAGTCATGCATCCTCTGTGTTCACAGAGCAAAAACACTGTCCTGGCTTATACAAGAGTTGAGAAGGAAAGCTTGATTTTAAGCACGTAGGCAAAGGAACAACTCTTAAACGAAACAGCCTGCTATGACCTAATTCAAGAAAGTTTTGTCAGGTGATAATCTCTCTCACCCTTTCTATGTCATTCCCTGAAGTACATAAGTGTTCAAAACAGTTTTAAAACATTAAGAAATGTGAGAGAAGTAGCTGTCCTCCTGTGCAGCTCTGACAAAGATTAGAATTCCCAATATAGTCACTGGTTGCAAAAGTGCTCTTAAGCTGCTGTTTCACTGGGTTCATGTCTGAGTGCCACTAATCAAATTAACTGTGATGGCGGCAGTAAGCTGTTTATAGAGATGAAAGACCTACCAAAAGAAGTTTCTATTACAGCTTATGAAGCTGAATACTGTTAAGCATATAAACACCCACTGCACAGAAAATCTTGACTTTTTTCTTTCTGCAGTTCCTCACTAGAGGGTCAAGAGTACATATGTGTTCTTGTTAAGCCTTCCACAAGCCAAAAAATCCCTCTTCCCATCATATAACTGTCTTTTATTTTTCCCCTGGGAAAAAAAAAAGAAATAGCATTTATTTTTGTTGCCTCTCTCAGAAAAAATAAAATGAAAGGTAATAGAAGCAATAAACAATGATTTAATAGAACATATTTTTACAGTATGATGGCTGTGTCAAGCTGCAAGCTCTTCCCCATGGTGCAGTTAAAAAATCAAAACGCAGTCAGGAGTCTGTTCCAAAACAGGAAACTGCCAACCAGGCACTTTTAGCCTGTCAGACTGTTGTGACTTTGAAAAGGAATATCAGGCTGTTGATGTTTGTGGAAAGCATCACTGTGCCACAGAAAAAAAGAGATAAGAGAGCAGCTACTGAGATGACACAGGAGGCCCCTCACACACAACCAATTACGTGTGGCTACAGCAACCCGGGAAGACAAAGGAAGGCAGCAGACACGTTCTATGCACAGAGAAGGATGGTGGCCTCAGCTCTTTACCAAGATCTGGAGCAGATGCCTGAGGACTCAAGATCTGGGAGCTCTCTGAACCATTACACGTCTTCTCAAAGGCCACTCACACAGGATCTATAATAGGCTTTCCCTCAGTTCACATCAGCCCATTTATTTTACCTTCATCATCAGAATAACCTCCTTCAGTGTTGGCTGAGGAAAGTAATGTAAACAAAAAGTGCTAAAAAGATGACTAATTTATTAAGCATACAGATGTTGTCTAGGAAGTCTTATTAAAAGTTACAAAATCTGTCTCCTCCCTCCATTTTCTCATTAAAATATAAGAAAGTCATTAAAAATGTACTTTTTAAATATTTGATACCAAAATATCTGTTCTTAATTTGCACAGGTTATGCGGAAAGAAGGAAAATGAAGCCTCAGACTGCCTTGCACCTGCAGCCCTTGCTAAAGGAGTACAAGGTAACTGCCACTAATGAGTGCCCACTCTGGAACAGCTACACAGTGAGCACAGTGCTGGCAAATCACAGAGGTCCTTCTAAATTAGGTTTGAGAACCCTCCTGACAGGAAGAATTAATTAGTGGTATTAATAATGTCAGAGGTCTCTTCCTTTGATAGTATTACAATTCTCCTAAATAAATACATGGCATAGGGTTCCTCCCAATTTCAAAGCAGAGAAAATCATGTTTTCATGTCTTTTTGGCATTAGTAACTATTTATGTCTCTACTAAATGTACAATCATTATATCTAATATAATATCATCCAGCCAGTCAAATGACTGCCAAGTTTCTCTTTTATATTTCAACAATGAAGATAACATTTCATCTTCTCACCACACTGACATCCTAATATCTTCAACTTTTTCTCTCCAGTTTTAGCTTTTAAGACAGGCAGTGCTAGATTAATACATGTATAAAAGTGGTTCTCTGTAGACTTCACAAAAGTGGAGAATTATTTTTTTTTAGCTCAGCACAAATTTGTAGCAACTGATACTTTACCAGAAACTTCTTTTTGGATATTTTGCTCCACAAAATAAATCTATTCCTATCATTCATCTCAGTACCATACCTTTTCTGTACTTAGAGTTTCTTTGTGATTCCTGGGTGACTTTATCTATTACTAGAATTATTACAGTTACATTAAGAGATTAGAGTAACTTCTAAACAGAGCATTCAAAACTGTGCTTAGAGAATACAGAAATACTAACAAGCCATCATTTAACCAGTTCAACAGCTATTTTAGAACTCAAATTAGGATAAAAATGGATAAGAAAATATTTTCATTGTATCCATGTTGCACCAGATTAGCCCTCAGTGGTCAAGTATTAAACATTGCGAAAGCATAAATACATAAAATGGGACAAAAGCTTAGCATGGAGAAACACAAAATAACGCAGCATTCCCTGATATAGCTTCCTAGAAACTGCCAGTATTAATTTGGCCAGATAACTTTCAGAGGCAGAGTTATTTTTCTGCAGTGTAGACAGTCTCTGATGTTAGAGAGAAAACCTTTTCTCTGAGATAAAAGCTGGTTTTTAACAAAGCACATCTTAAGCTTCACGTTAGCAGCATATTATAATTTGCTTTGAAACACGGTGTGCTGCTGGCACCGGGTGTATCACCCTCATCAAGCCAGGGAAGTTTGCAATGGGGAGCGCATTAGTAAAAATTACCTTTAAAGACCAGTGTTTGCATTCATATGTACAGCTGATGTAAAACAGATGTCTTCGTGCTTGAGCTCCTATTTTAAGTCCAGACACAAAGCATTTTGTGCCGGTACAATGAGATATGTTGCATCTCCAGCCCGATGTGTGCAGAACTCTGCAGATGTGGCTGCTGTGATGTTCTGCTGCTCTGCCACGGCGATGTCTCTGCTCCCTGCCTGAGAACACCCCATCCTGAGCTGGGGTGAGGGGGGACTGTGCACAGGGCCCAGGGACAGCAGGGGTGGGAGCAGAGTGTACAGGCCTCCCCCAGCTTGCAACAGCCCCACACTCTCTGCCCAGATCTGATAAGCACAGATACACAACAGCTGATGGTGATTCCATCTGTCTTGTGGTGGGGGCTGACATGAACTATCATGAGAAAACACTTTCTTATCTTTACCAACAAAGAATGAAGTCTTAGTGGGATTTTTAGGAAGAAAGTGGCTAGACCACCAAAGATGCTATTAATACCTGATTTCTTGCCAAGGAGACAGGCAAAGCCTCACCAGGCAAGCCTGCAGCAACAGCTGCAACTGGAACACCTTGGAGAGGACTTGGTTCTCACATATTTCTAAGGCCTGTGAAAGGCCCAGAGAGACCTCTGAGGTTCAGGTACTACCCTTGCCCTTAACCCAGCAGGATGGAGGCAGGAGGAGACAGCTACACTGCTCTCAGTGCTGGCATTGCTGCTTAGCAGGGCAAGCAGCACCCACCAGTGCCTGGCAGACTGCAACCACACTGCCAAGGCAGGAAAAGAGGATGCTCACAGCACAGAGAGAAGCTGCCCCCTCTTCCTGATCTCCTCACTTCTACCACACAAGACAGCAACAGACCACATGGCTGCAGGTATTTCACCCATCACTGCCATGATTTTCACCATCATGACTCAAATATTATGTGTGTGGTGGTTCCTTTCCCCCATGAGAGCCTGCAAACCCTAAAGATTACAGGATCAACCAAGGTCCTGCTGAAGTCAGGTAGCCTCTTTCCATTTCCATGAGCCTTTGGGTCTGCTCCTTAATGTACTACTGATGAAGTGTATTAAAATCTATACACTTGGCTTTCTCAGCTTATTCAGTATAAGTGATGTTACTTCTTATCTGCAAATATAAACTGTTTTGTTATGTGGTTTTGTAGAGTCCTTGCTGCACATTGAAAAGCTACTCTCTCTATAAAAAGGCACAAGCATCTGTCTTGCTAGGAGTATAGTTATCTACTGCCAGAGACACCAGTTTCATTTTTTGATTAGGGAAACATGTACCAACGCTGTTATAGTTAATACAGCAGTTTTACTACACAAGCCACACAGGAGGCAATATATTAGCTGTCCTACTGAGGAATGCAAACAGCACAGAGTGTTTGGATTTCCAGCATCCTTGAGAAGTGACTTTGGTATTATACTAACGATGCCCCAGTGAGTAATCATTTTCAGGTAGTAACAACTCTTGAAAATAACTCTTTCAGTCTAATTACACTGCCAGGTTAGAGAAAGCCTTTCAGTGAAGTTTATGGGCCAGATTCTTAGTCACTGTAAACAGTTATAACTCCACAGGTTCCAGGAGGAGTAATCCAATTTATACACTGGACCTACCTCTCTCTTCTGTAAACCCTGTATTAAAGGTTATGTAATAATTAAGGACGAAGGAATAAAAAAGCCAAACACCCTGACTTGATTCAGGCAATGACTTTGCATTTACTGAAATGAGGATGAAGAGAACCAGGCTTCAAGAGATTAGTTATAACTAGGAGATTAGTTCAGTGCAATAAAGCCCATTTAGCATAACACAGAGAACTCTCTGCCGCATTTTGGAATAATGCATTTTAAGTCTGCCAGTTGCCTCTGAAGGTCCCAATCCTGCAAAGCTCACTCATGATTTAACTTTATGTGGTATAAATAGTCCCACTGGAATCAGCCTATTCACGGTGCAGACAGACAAGCAGAGCTAAACTACTGGATAAATTAAGGGTTAGGCCAGGGGAAAGTTCTCTGGATTCTGTGTCTCCTTGAGATTTGACCTATAAACAAACAGGGAAATATTTGGCATTTTGCTTAGGAGAAATATCTCTGGTTTTCAGTGGTTGTGGTTCTACTTCAAAGAAAATCATCTATTCTTTCTCAAACAAATGTGATTTTCACAAGAAACCACATAAAGGTATAATTCTCTATAGACATGCTTTTAATGCTTCTCCAAAATGGGAAAAAAAAAATTCAATCAAAATTGCCAAAATAAGGAAGCATATATAATTCATTTTCATTAGTCCTGCTACAATTCTTGCCTCTGAACTCATTTGAAGCCTGTGTTCTAGATTAGCAGCACAATGTTAAAGCTGGTTTGAGGCACAGAGCTGTTAGGTGTCATATACCAAATGACAAAATATTCAATAAAGTCTCTGCCTTGCTCCAGAAATAAAAATATTTTTATCAACATGAATATAGAGGACTGAGAAAGACGGGTGCTTTTAGCTCAAGTGTGTTTTAGAAGAAACACACTAACCAGAGCCAAGGCAAAAAGCCAACAACTCCTAGATCAAGAACCTGAAATTTACATTTAATCAACCTCAATTAGGGACAAGAAATCAATTTAACACACTGTTTGCAGAACATTTACTCTGTAAGCATCTTGTATGATGCAGCACTGCTAAAATTACCCCCACAGAAATCAGATGTTATTAAGGAAAGTACAATGGCCAAAGAAATTATGCCACAGAAGTCACTGAAATAGAACAATGAATTTCTTTATTTGGTTTCCCAAAACTTCAAACGTAACCTTTGATAAGTTGAATGTTTGATCTTTTAGCTACCAGCACAATTTCCTAGTTACTTTTATAAACTGGAGCTTTCAAACTCCTACCTACTCCCAGTGATCTCTGCATACTGGCTTATTTAATATTCCCTCAGTTTATCTCAAGTCTCAATGCAGCAAGGCTTTTTAGTTGCTATGGCCCTAAGCATGGAACATGAAAGAAAAGGATATCTGGGAGCCTCATTCTATATTTTTCATTTTAAAAAAAAGGCCTGGGAGCCTGAGGCATGTCCCCCGTCATTTTCAGTTGTTTTGGAGCTCCCACTTACACTTGGGGCATTCCATCTTCACAGGGTACTTCTTCAAATATTCACTGAGACATGCAGAAATATCAAAGCTGTATCAGACCTGTAACTCTTGTTTCAGTATGAAATGGGATGCCTGCTTGCATAATTACCAAAGGGACTAAACTGTTAAATTGACCAAACAGGTCTTGCCCAAAAGCTCATGGCCTAGTTTCCTATTAGTCATTGTGGTACAGTCTTCTTAATCCCAGTACTCATACAAGAAGCATTTACTTTCTACCGCCCAAATAACTCACAGCTCCTTCAAAGCAGCACTACTGCACTAATCTGGTTGTTGTCACAAGCCCAACAAGAGCTGATAAGCACAATATGTTACATAAAGTATGAACAGACAGTGAGAGAGCACTACATTCACACTGTTTGCTTTTGTTATTCTTAGTAAAAAAGGCATGATATCTTTGTGAGCACCTTTGAATTAATGTGCTTGTATCATCTTAGGCTTGCAGAAAAGGTAAAGCATGTGTAAGAGGCAAGGAATTTGGAATATCTGAGCACAGCTGTTCCCGTCCAGTTGTACCACGGACAGACAAGCACTCTCAGCTTGGGAGCTGCACTGACACCAGCTCTGAAACCTTTGTAAATTGGAGACTGAGGTATTGCAGAAAAGCAATTACTCTCACACTATAAAGACGCCACCAGGTGGATCAGCAATGCAGAGTGACAAAACACACAGACTGCACTAGATTGAGGTGCTGACAGTTCTTCAGGGAGAGGGAAGCTCCTCTGGCAAAGAGGCAGCAGAAGCAAATGAAGCCTCTTCATCCTATATGCCTTCTCCAGGTCGAGGGGTGCATGACCACAGTGCACTTGATTCTGCCAGCTCAAACACCTCGTCACAACTATCTGGAGCTGGGGAGGGCTGGATTCATTGATATTCAGGCCTGAAGAACACAACAGTGATGAGAAATTACTTCTTCCTTGTTGCCAGTGCTCATATGCTAAAAGTAGACTGTGCTCGGTCCCTTGGACTTCTTGCTTGAAGCAGCAGGAATACATCACTAGATCAGCCAGAACAGGCTAACCACTGCTAGTGAGAGAACAGTTCCACAGACTTTGGAGACCCCATTGAAACTTGAGACTCTAATGCAGCCTACACCTCAAGATTCATGCTGCTGTACTTGCTATTTTTAAATCTGGCTCAGCTCTCTCTAGTTGCACTGCAATGTACTTGAGCTTGGTTTGCCCGAGCAGAATGGCACAACCCAAGTAAACTCACTGTCAAGGTCAAAGTGCTGGTATCTAGACATGTGAGGATTTGCTGCTCCCTTCAGAGGTACTCTGACATCAGCAAGAATAAGACCCCACATCTTTCTCTAAATCTCCTCTCCTTTAGCAAAGAATGTTGTATACATGAAGTAATCTAAGCACTTAAGACAGTATTTCACATCCAGCTTCTGGAATATTTCAACTGCCTGGGAGCTTTAAAAGAGCACTAGCTATAGAGATGTAAATATGGGTCCAAAGAAATCTACCAGATATTATACACATGATGAAGGAAAATGATCTCTATTGAATTTAAAATATGCTGTAGACTCTCATTTCCATTTTGTCCTTTGCTGTAAAGACTGGCAGACAGGTATAGTGGTATAGCAGAGAAATTGTGAGCCTTTTACTACTGGAGAGACTGCAGAGGTTGTGGATAAGGGTAAAAGATGAATATTCTCTGCTGGTTTCCACCTCCCAGACAAAAAATGCTGTGCATTCGAAAATGTGGGAAGGCTGGCACACAAAGGTAAAGATAAAGGCTGCCTAAGATAAAAACTTCCCAAGTAACAGAGCATTTCCAGCTGATAAAGATACAAAAGTTGAAGAACTTCTGTACAGAAAAAGTGGCTTAAATACGTCTTTTCCACTTTCCATTTCTGATTATTTGAAAATCTTTGATTTCTGCTCTTTGAGGCTAACTGAATACTATGCATGACATCTAATTTAAAGCTTGCTGGTTTTAAATCATTGCATTCACAAGCAGTTTTATTGACATTAACATACAGTTATAACTAGGCAATTAAGTCATGTTCCATTAAGAAAGAAAAATCCTGTCCTTGGAAGTCAGCAACATTTTAGGTGAGCACAGAAAAAGGCATCACAATACTACCTTTCTTTGTGAACTCAGTTATGATTTTTATTTGCTTGCTGTTGTTCATTAAACTTTCATAAAAAAATGACTCATCAGTAGAAAATGAAACTTTGCTACAGTACAAATCTTTTGGAGCTTTTCACCTGAATTTCTCAAATAAACCTAAGTATTACTCGTTTGAACTCAGCAATAACTGTGACATAGATACAAAGCATATGACAGATATTGCTGAGTGCTGTGGAACACGATTCAAAAATTATATAGCCCATAACTCAGCAGATATTACTACTATGTCAAGTATACTGTAGCACTCAGGGAACTTCAGCTTCTTCTCCACTGAGAGTTTCTAGTAGTCATGTGCCTGAGCAGTTTAATGAAACAGGTATATTATTAATGCCACCAGAAAAAGGATGATTTCTGTGAGAAGGAAAATAAATACTTGGGGTGTTATATGCAATTTAAATTTGTAATAAACTCCAGATGTTGCAAATTGTGCTCTGTTTTAGGGAACTGCTGTTCCCAAGCTTGAAATTCCTTAGGAGTGTTTAGAGATATTTTAGAGCCTCACTTTCTAATCCCAGTTTCTCCTCCACAAACACATATTTCACCCAAAAACATGAAACAACTGTGCCTGTAGATGAACAAACCCAAAATGTTACAAAGCTCCCTGGGTTTGTTACCTGGTATTTATGCACAAATCACACCACGGCATATTGAGACCTAATAGGGCTAAGTGCTGTGGGGTTCTGAAACAGCAGGACCCTAGCATGCTTAGGGGTTGATGATGTAAAGAAGCCTCCCTGACTGATGTTAACCTGCAGAAGCAGGCAGGAAAGCAGCATCCCACCATTTTGAATAACTCCACATTGTAGCACTGCAGGGGGTTTTTGCGACCCGAGTGCAGGACCTGGCACTTCACCTTGTTGCACCTCATACCCTTGGCCTCAGCCCATCAATCCAGCCTGTCCAGATCCCTCTGCAGAACCTTCCTCCCCTCCAGCAGATCCACATTCCCAGCCAACTTGCTGTTGCCTGCAAATTCACTGAGACTGCACTTGATCCCCTTGTTTGATCCCCTTGATCAAACAGGGCTGGCCCCAGTACCGAGCTCGGCGGAGCCCCACCAGTGCCCAGGTGCCAGCTGAATGTAATTCCATTCCCCACCACACTCTGGGCCCAGGTATCCTGCCTTTTTTATCCAGCAGAGAGAGCCTGTGCAAGCCATGAGCAGCCGGGTTCTCCAGGAGATGCTGTGGGAAACAGTGACATAGGCTTTACTACAGTCCAGACAGACACATCCACAGCCATCTCCTCATCCACAAAGCAGGTCGCCCTGCCATAGAAGGAGATGAGGCTGGTCAAGCAGGACCTGCCTTTTCTATGCCCATGGCTGACCCCCTGGTTGTCCTGTATGTGCCATGGCATGGCACTCGGGATGATCTTCTCCCTGAACTTCCCCAGCACTGTGATCAGGCTGACAGGCCCGTAGCTCCCTGCGTGCTCCTTCTGACCCTTCCTGCAGAGAGGCATCACACTGGTCACTCTGCAGCTATCTAGGACCTTCCAGGTTGGTCAGGACTGATGATAAATGATGGAGAGCAGTTGAACAAGCTCTTTTGGCAACTCCTTCACTGCCCTTGGGTGGGGTCTATTCATTACCAGAGACTTGGGAGGGTCTAGGTGGCTCAGCAGGTCATCATCTACTCCATCCTGGATTGCAGGGGGTCTATTCTAATGCTCATCCCTGTCTCCCATCTCAGGGGGCTGGTTGCCCTGAGGATAACTGGCCTTTCTGTTGAAGTCTGAGGTAAAGAAGATATTAAGTACCCCTGTGAAGTCTACAGAATGCAATTAACCTGTAGGGTTCGCATTAGTAAGTTATGTGATTTTAAATGATGTTAAAACACAATTTACTGCTCAACATAGCTGTTTGTGTCCATCAAACCTGTATTTCTGTGAAATGGATAACAGATTTGTTTACCAAAAAATGCTTGTCCTGAAGCCATGTTGATGGAAGTCTCCCATTTTTATTCTTAAATTGTGTTTACAGTCTCTATTTGACTATTGCATTTATTGTGCCTCTGTGTGACCTGTAGCTAAGCAGCTTAGAGTTTCCTGTTGTTCAAAAACCAAATTTCCCCATTTTTTTGACATCAGTGAAAAAATAACACTGTTAATCATGTCTTTTAGGTCTCTGACAAATTTTCTGAATCTGTGGTTTAAAAAAAAAAATCTTAGTTTCAGTAAGTGCTACCTCCTTTTTTTTTTTTTTGTTCTCATTGGTGAATATTCAATTCTCTCAAAATCTGCCTCCTGTATGCATGTTCTTGCTTCATTCCAAATATAGGACACAAACTGTTGTTGACATTTCTTGCCTCTTTTGCATCACTATTCAGGATTTCACCATCTGGATCAAGCAAAGAATCCAATAAAGGTTTCTTTTGATCCCAATTACGTTCTAAAATGCTTTTAAAAATCGTTTTACCCTTTAGCCATTGACATATTTCCATTAGTGTCCTTTATCAGATAAAGTTTTTTTCCAATACTATGTGTTTTAACAAGGATGCCTTTTGACAACTGTAATATATTATTAAGGCAAGACTGCTTTATCTGACTGTGGTTTTGGTTAACATTTTTCACTTTAAATGTGTGATCTAAGCAGAAAGTTTCAGCAGTTTTGAGTCAGTTGTCACACAAGCTATATTCTGTTGTGAAACGAAAGGGTAGTAAATGGTAATTAGGGAATGCACAAATTGTTTTTTGAAGGAAATCCAACAGACTTACTCCACAGTGGGCTCAAAGCAAAGCTCTACTAAGTTACATTTCATTTTTAAAATACCTGATGAAATTGTTTAGTACCCCTGCCAGCATTCACCAACTATATATAGTTATAGCTATTATAAAAAAGGCTTTCTTCATGCATGCTGTAGACTGGTGCTTACGGCTCAAATTGTTCCCCAGTGAGGTTTGCTTGGGCAAATATAACTAAGAAGGCAGACACTGTAAGTCTGCATGTATATGAGTCTTACATATACACCTGAGAGCAGTGTTGACAGGAATAGTCTATTTCTAAAACAGGCTAACAGGGTGTCAGCCAGCAGGTGGTCTAACTTCAGGTCACAGCATATATGTGGACGCCAAAGTAAAAAGGAATTAGATGTCAGGGACTAACCAAAACAACTCTGAAGAACAGAGAACTGAGGTTTATGAGAAACACATATTTGGATATTTGTTATCGCATAATAAAAGCTGTGGAAACACCAAAAATTATCTTTATTCCCGTAAAACCAAGCCCATAAGATTATTTCTTCCTTCCTTTTTTTCCCCCAATAAATCAAACGGAGATACAAGAAAAAAAATAAAGGAAAGTTGCAATGGAACAGATTGGCTTAAATTATAAACTTTAGGTATTTTGAAGGCTAGAATAACATTTGATTTGTAGTGATGCATATCTAACAGTTGTCATATTCCTCTTCCTATATTTTTAATGGCTAACTTAGCACTTACCTGATCCAACAGCCACACACATGAGAAATTTGTAGAATTTAGAAATCCATTGATGGCTTTTCATCTGTAAAAATATTTGATAGTATGTTTCACTTTAAACCATATTCACTTTAAAAGGATAATCATATCTTTGTATAAAAAGAAACCACCCAACCTGAATCATCCAACACATAACATTCACCGACTAAAAAAAGAATAAAGCAAATGAAGAGGAAAATAGCTCATATTCATTTCACATTGTATGCAAAACTACATTTACTTGCTTTATGAGGGATTTTTGGAAGGTTTAAAGATGCTGGAGTGATAGGTTAGTTTTGTATGCCAAATTAAGCTAAAATTTGCAATAGGAAAATGGAGCATGTAGTAAGATGTAATACTTTAGTACTAGTTAAGGAGCAAATATGGCTTATCTATGGAGAGCTTTTCCACACTGAAAACACAGTGGAAAGACATTAATCACTGCTTGCTTTCTACATTTTGTTTGATCTAATGCTTACATGAAAGAAATATGCTGGCAACTTGGAGAAAAAAATAGGTTACAGAAAAGGAGATGCTTACCTAGAAGGGTGTTTCTTTTAAAGTCTAGTGAAAGAATTGTCTGTGCAGTGTGAATGGGACACTACCAAACCCTACACATATTATTGTTCCTAGTAGTTATTATTCTGCATTCATTTACACTCTTACAATCTCATTTGTCAACAGTATATGAGGACCTTCTTCCAAAATTGAATCAAGCTTCAAAAGACAAAGTCTGTTTGCAAAGTTACTCATACCCTGCCATCTTTCTGAGCATTCTCAGAGTGGGAATTACTTAAACACTAAATAATTTTTTCTTTCATGGTGACTGTAAAAAAATAGAATCACTTAGGGTTTCTTTTAAGAGAGATCACAATTTCATTTTACTAATAAAACAGTCTTTCATGCAAAAACTTCAAATGAATTTGCCCTAGGACCAGCTTGAACTTTTGGCACCCACAGTGTTTCTTGTCAAGGAGATCACAGGCCTGCTACCCCTTAATCCTGCTCATCTTGTTTGTTTTGATCCCCACCCATCCTGGCTTCATTCAATGCCCTCCAGTTACTATAGCTGAAAAAAACAGCAGCAGCCAGTGCTCCCCTCCATGCTTTGCATTTTGCTAATGATTTTATAGACTGCAATCATATGGCTGTTTATCGAGTTGAGAGAGCCTGGCCTCTTCACTCAGACACCAAAACAAAGCATGTTAACTTTGGTGCTTTAACTATATCTTGCCTCACCTCTTTTTTTCTTTTTAATCTTCATGTGTGGCAAATAAAAAAAAAAAATTTAAAAAAAGGGAGAAAAACCAACTATCCCACAACCAGTATTTGCCTCTTACAAAAATTCTAAAATTTCTAGCAAGTGAAAAGTATCAAGAAAAAAGAGGAAAAGGAAAGTTTTTCTAATGCATGGGGGCTGTGAACAGACAACAGCCACTCTACTTTCTTGATGTAATTTCCATAGGACTTTCAATAGTTTCAGCCATCACTTGTACCATAATGCAGCAAACCCAGTAGAGAGGGCTACTTCTGGATTTGCTATTCTAATTTTCCTTCCTTCCTCTCTTGAGCATGCTATGTTTGCCTTTATTCCTTCTCTCCTTCCCAGTTGCTTCATGTTCTCTGAAGACCATAAAAGATTTCTCATTTTGGCTGATGATTAAAATAACTCATTTTCAAAAGTGGAAGGGGAAAAAGATGATGAACACTGATATGATCCACCTGGCATTACATGGAAGGAAAACTCCTAAAAGGTAGAGGTCATAGGCAGCAAATTTTCTTATTTGACTACACTTATGCTTTTAGTCATAAACCAGCTTCCAATTTCTAAATTATCTTTAGGTGCCTGTGCAAGCTGACAGCCAAAGGAGAGACACCATCTCAAGAGCAAACTAATTATCCCAATGGCCAAAGATTTCAAGACTTGAAAGGAAAACAGAAGGCAAAAAAATCAGAGAAATGAAAGAATGTCTGTTCATCAATGCTATTCTTAATGTATATTTAATGAGATGGTTTAAACACTTTGAAGTGAAAGGATCTTGATCGCCACAATGGCTGATGCTGTTTATGAGGGAGGGAGACATCACAGGCAATTCCTATTCACAAGACTGAAATCAAGCCTTCTAAAAAAAATTATTCCTTTTATTCTTATGAAAGTACCAATTGCTGACTCTCAGGTAATTGACAAAATGGTTTATAACATTTCTATAACAAAGATATGATTCTATAGTGAAAGGTGTAGTTAGACAGAGAGTGACTTTAAAAAAAACCTGCACTTACTATCCACAGAAAAAGGAAATAAAGGTTTCTGCTAAAAGTCTGAAATGGACTAAGTTTATAATGTGAAGTCCCTTGAGTAATTTCTAATTTGACTCTAAGTATAACTCAAATATAAGATTTGCATGATGCCCTCAAGTGTCATTATTGCTGCTCCATTGCATTAATTAATACATTGCCAGCGTCAGCTCAATAATCACTGGTTCCTACATTGTGAATGACTCCTTAAATTGTAAGTCAGTGCAGGATTTTGTGAGAACAAGTTATTGTTATGTTTACTCCAGTAAGCTTATAGTTCACTGCAATTATATAGTAATATAAAATTTCATATGCAAAAAAAACTTTCATTTCTAATCACTTGGGTTTTTTCCCTTCAGAATTTCTGCTGCCACATTTTCAGTTGTCATAATCAGTCAGAGAGGATTCTCTCAAGGATAACAAGGCAGAATGGAAAATTCGAATCAACCTCCATAGACAGCAAGATGTCTTTCATTAGATTTGGTAACATACAGCTGGCACTTTTTTCTTTCAACCTCACAGATAAATACTTTCATTGTGTATGTTAATCAGACTGGGAAAAGATACAGAAAATGGAAGAGTCAGATTTAAACCACATTTCTGAATAATTACATCAAGATGTGCCACTTACTGAGGGTTTCTTTTTTTCTAAGTGAAAAACATTTCCTAAGTGAAAAAGAAAATGCACAGTAATTATTTTTCTTGTAGGCTGCAAATCTTTATACTGACATGAAAAAGAAATGAACCAGTATATCTACTATAATAGATATTAATAGGCACCCCAAGGACAGTGGTACACACTGTCTCACAATACTTCAGAAAGGAAGGAAAATCAAAGCACTTCAGTATGTAGCAAACAAGGTTTTCAATAAGCTCCTTCTATATTAAAGGCTTGAGCAAAAAGGTTCGGAGACCTTCCAAGACAGGGAAGGCACCAGCACACACAATTCCCTTTGGACACAGAGGTTACAGCCACAGTCCTATTGATTTTTATGAGACTATTATGTACTGAAATGAATGCTGTTTGATTCAATGGGACTTTTTATAGACACAAATTGCTTTCCTTAATTGCAATGGGTAGAATGGAGGTAAGAGAACAGTATTGGATCCTCAATCTTTTTGTGCAAAGGAAAGAGCAATTTCCTGAGCTGCAGGACTGAAATGTTCCACCCCCATCAGGGAGATAAGAGGTGCTCTTCATCTTTGATTTTAGGGTGGTTTTTGTCCAAATATTATTTCTGAACTAAGCATCCTTAATCTATGTCAAAAAAAACACAAAACAAAAAAAAAAAAAAACCCGCATGCAACTGTTTTCTTCTAATGTGTTTTAGTTATTACTGCAACGGTATTTAATTGTCGCCTGACCTGAGCCCATTACAGTTGAAAAAATTTTGCGGGCTTTTCACTAAGCCTGTTATAATACAAAACTTAATTTCTATTCCTAAATCTCAATTTGATGCAGATCTACAGTACAATTATAGCAAGTTGTATCCAAGAGAAGAGAATTTAGTGAGATTAAATTGCATCACACTCATCATATGAATTCTAGATGCACTGACTTCCCAAAATCTCAGCTGAAGTTTGCTTAAAGTAAAAAACATACAAACAAAATGAACAATTATTCAAACTATAAATTAAAAAATGTACCAGTATTTAAAGCCTGTCTGCCTGGTATGAAATGGGAATGAAAAGTCAAGTGTTAAGAAATGACTAGTGCAGAATATATAGGCAGAACATGGCCAGTTCCTGTCTGTGCTCTAAGAATGAGAAGCAGCCTGTGAGTGGATTGGAGCTCGCAGTGCTATGGAGATGATTCAAAGAACAAAGCACATTTAACACCCTTGTGCTTCATCCTTCTCTTTGTACAGCTTACATCATCACCAATAAATAATACTGCATAGTAAGAGTCCAGTCAATCTTTTCTTAAGCTGTTTCACAAATCCTTCTCTGTGAAATGTAGTATCATGACCCACACGATAACTTACACTGAAGTATTTTACCAGAATTCAGCAGATGTAAGAGATTTCCATCCATTCCTATTGCAATTAAAGTTCATTCAGTGATTGTTACAATGACCTTCAAACTTCTGGTAAAAGTGGCAGGTTTTCTGCACTGGTTATAAAAAAACCGAACAAAAAGCCACAGAAACCCCTCCCCTAACCTCAGTTGTTAACACAGAGAATTCTTTGAATAAATAGTAAAAAAATATTAGTTAATTGACTTATTTAACATGCTATAAGAATTATGGAATCCATTCTGATTTGGCATCTTAAATTGAGCACACTTGTTGAAACACCCACGGCAAACCACTAATTTTTACCACTACTATAGGGCTTCTGGAAAGGAAATGCATTCTGACAGACAAATTACAACCTCAGCTTCTATCAGCTTCAAGACAAGCAGTCAAGACTATGAAATGCTTAAATAACTAAAGGACTCAAACCACTTAGTATGTAACACTCTGACTTGGTCAGAACATAAACATAAAATTCAAGTAAAAATGTTTGTCTTCTCCCTTTAGAATGTTCTAGTCCAAGAAATCTCATTTCCCATTAAGTAAAGAATATAGAATATGCTACATGTTTTCAACAGTTACTAACTCCAGGGATCATTTAAATTCAAAAAGACAGATTTTCCCTTTTCAGCCAGCACTCCACACAGAGTTATTTGAAATGGTGAGAGGACAGGGAATTGTTTCAATCCTTTTCTCTAACTAGATGAGCTCTAACAGGTAAAAGACTAATTACACCTTTGGTGGATAGCTAACCAAACTTCTCCCTAGCAACAATTACAGCAGCTGCCTGAGACTTGGAATTGTGCCACTGGACAACGGACAAACACCCATGGCATAAAGGAAAACCTTACTTCCTATTGTGAAGAGAGATTTTGCTGCCCCTCTAGAGCCTGAGCAGCTGCGCTGCCCTCGGGTGCCCCGGTACTGCATTCCCTAACACACGCTCCAGATCCACACTCCCACAGGGATGAGGTATCAGGGGATGGGAAGGAGCAAGAGATTGGTGGCAAAACCTACTAACAACCACTGTCTTATCTCACAGGCTGGAGAAAAAGCCTTCATCAGCCATGGTCTCTACAGGGAAAATTTCCCTCTTTATCCCTCTTACAGTGTATTTCTGTACCTCATTTGCTATTTTGCTTAACACAAGCCAAGTTCGAGCATCATCTGTGTTTTAGTGCTTTCTTCTCTGCTGAGAGGACCTGTAATTGTAGGTGTTTCTATTCATCTGAAGGATTTAATGAACTACCAATAAAATCTGATATCAAAGGCAAATATGCAAGCCATAAGGACAAAAATACTTGTGTACCTCAGTTAAATTTCAAATACCCTGAGGTTCTACATGAACTTTCATTATGTCCTGCCTTGTGTCTGTCTTACATAGCATAATACATAAAAATGAACCAATTAAAATCCAAGCCTTTTACTTGCTAAAATCTCCAGTTTCATCCAATAGAAGAGTTTTACATTGCCATGTCGATGTGTTCCATGTAATGATGGCAACATAAGAACAGAATTGTCCTTAAAGCTTCTGACCAGAATAAACAGAGTATTGCAGGAACAATATCTGATGCAGGAAAAAAAAACCCTGCGATGACACTTTATCCTAAATAAAAATAAAGAACATAAACAAAACTTTATTAAAACAAACACACAAAAATCCAGGCTCCACAAACAACAAATCTAAACTAAAAACTCTGAAGGATTAAGTTCCCAATTATTTTTGTGGCATTTACTCATATTTTTCAACTTTTTGTTTATTTTGTTCTTCAAGAAAATGAGTTTTCATTGTCCAAAAATTATCACAAATGAAGACATTTCTTATCTTCCCAGTCAATTTAACAAAATTATGGCTAAAACCAACTGAAGAGTGTTCTTACTAAAAGGGTAACCAGCAGAAAGCTGTGCTGTGGGCAGATTCCTGTACCTGTGTTAGCGGCTCTGTGATCAGAAGGAAGGCTTTTTTCTCTTGGGGTGAACACAACAGAACAAATGCAGAGACTGGCTCTGCTTTGGGAGGTTTTAACTGCAATACAGTGAATGGTCCTTGGAAACTATGATCTGTTTACTTAAGTAGCTCATTTAACAGCAAAATTCCCTTTAAAAGCTACAGCTGAAATAGTATTGCAGTTATTCAAAAATTAACTCCTGGGCTTGCTTTAGTTTCCAGTAATGTCAGAATTTTGAAGCATTTGAGATGTGGAGAAACAGCAGCCTTCCCTTAATAATTGGTAAACATGGCCAGCACTGAACAGGTTCCCCAGTGAAGTGGTCACAGCCCCAAGCCTGACGGAGTTCAAGCGTCTGGACAACGTTCTCAGGCACAGGGTGTGACTTTTGGGGTGTCCTGTGCAGAGCCAGGACTTGGACTCAATGATCCTGACAGGTGCCTTCTAACTCACCTTATTCTGTGGCCCTATGATTAATATATCTGCTAAATGACATTCCTGTCTTTCACACTATTTCACACTCACAGTATTTGAGGTAATTTAGCTTCCAACTCACCCATAAATACTCTTGATAAATCTGTGGCCAACCAATAACAAGAAATATTTGACAAAGGAAGGAAAAATTTTGTAAATCACACAGTACAGTTCAATACAATTTGGTCGTCGTGCTGTGACCAGTCAGCTGTGTTTTACATGGCAGTGTACATTCATTTCCATATAGACTTTATTCATACTCTACATCTGTACTCCAGCAACATGGAAAGGCTCTGCTGCTTGGAGATCAAACTTTAAAAATAGAGGAGAGGGTGATGAAAACATCATATTTTGCTCTTACTGCTAATATATTTTAAAATAGGAAAAAAAATCAATAATAAAGTAATTTCCTTGACTCCTAAGGGATGAAGCATGCAAGCTCCACATGATTATCTGGATGATCTCAAATTCTTCTTTAATAGCTTTTCATTTATGGTCAGACTAAAATTTGACACTTAAAATTGATGATATATATCCTTTTTTGTGGGGTGCATCTATACTGACTCTCTTTAATTTCCCATATTGCATAGTACAGAAGAGAAACATATTTCAAGTTCTGCAGGATTCCAGTTTCACTGGCAGTGAAATGGTGATTTGACAAACATGAATTGGATGATATTCCACCATTCATCAGACCTTCAGGAATCTGGGATAAACACATTAGAAAGACATTGCCATTAATTGCACAGTCCCACATATAACCTGACAGTACTTCTAGAAAGTGTAAAGACGTAAATTAAGACACTTCATAAAAATCCAACGAGAAAGGAATTCTGTAACAGTCAATAAAATTACTAATACAACACATGCTCCTTAGATATCATATCAATATCTACACTCTTTTGTACTTTTAAAGGGGAAAACCCTAACTATTAACCTGCATGGCTTCACTTGTCTTTGCTAATTCAGGGACTCCGCTGATTTACAAATTACCAGCTATAGATCATAAATGTTCTTGTCTAATACAGGCTGATAACTCTCATTGTGTGCAAATGACTACATCAGTCTCCTTTCAGATGAGGAGGAAAATTCTGCCACTTATCATCTTCCAATCATTTTGTCACAAAAGAAGTCATAGAGTTGTCATATAATGGAAAACTCATAATGACTGTTCCACTCTATGACAGGCACACACTTGTCAGTGTGCACGTCCTTTATTTGGATCAATGCAATATAGAGAGACAAGATGTAAAACTGAGGGGTTTTGGTATCTATAATGCTCCTTACTAGTGGCATAAGAAAAAAAAAGAACATTTCATCCGTGCAACCTTATATTAAAGGGATATTCAAAGTGCAGAATAAGAAACTCATTAGATCTTTGAAACTGTAAAAGGCTAGGTATTCATATCTCAAAAAATTTAAAAATACACTCTCTGCTACAGAAACCTAAATTACCTCTCTGACCAAAGTGGAGAAAAAACAGACTAATTAGAAGGAATATCTATAATCAGTTTGCTGAAGAACCTTAGCTATCCAATTTTTTAAAAGAAAATCTATAGTACCACATTCCAAATTATTATACCTTTTTCTCCTTACAAAGGTATTCTACTTGTGAGATTTATTCATGAGAGGAGAGGCCCATGCCCTAAGACAAATGACAGCACACATTAACTCATAAGAGTGAACACTTTGGGGGTTATTCAGCAACTCACTGATCCTCCATATTTTTGTCATGTACAACAGTGGCTTTATTCTAGAAGATGAAATCCCCATGCTAGGTATTCTAGGTAGCTTTACAGAACTGCACTTCCCCAAGAATATTTTATTGTAACCATAAATAAGTATTTGTAGAGTACCAGAGATAATTGATGTTGGCTGTGAGTAACTCTGTTAATAACAGCTCCCTCCAATGCTCTAAATAAAATTTATTTATGGCCACACAGGAACCATATAAAACACAGTATACACACTACTACAGACATCAAAAACTGGTTAAATAAATGATGTTTCATTTGCATGTGAAGGTAATAAACATTCTTGCATTTGCTAAATTTATTTGTGCCTTACATCACTCTCTGGCTCCTCAGCAGTACATAAGTCTCTGCACCCACATGAGAATTCTAGCATTTCCTGATTCTTCAGAACTCTATAGCCCCAGGATTGTCTTTCTCCCATACTACCCCTACATTAGTCACTAGTATTCCAGAATCTGTTTTCACTCCTGTCTCTTTAGAGTAAAACAATTTTTGTTATCAGCCTTCAAGCCTTTCTAAAACCCTAACTACAACATCTAAATATTGACTCTTTAAATTAGGATCAGTAAAGCCACTGGCTTAGTCATGCTTTCCATCAAAGATACATTCACATAGGGTTTACAAAGCTGAGAGATAAGCATTAGATAATTTTTACAGATGCCAGTACAATGTGCAGCAACATGTCATTAGCAAGGATTTTCAGATGCCTGTGTACAAAGTACTGCACACAAGCACCTTACACAGCCCAAGGCATTAACTGCTACCTGCAGCATTAAAGCTCTGGCGTTTAAAAAATGGTAGTAACTGTGTAGCTAAAGCGTGTGTTTAAAATATTATAAATTGTCTTTGAATATCATACTAATTACGTGAAATATTAATTTACTTTCAAAGTTTGATAATTATGAATGTTTAAGTCCGACCTCCATTCTCTGACTTAGCACTCGAAAGACAAAATATACATACTCAACCTTAATCATATAATACTAAAATCCATTCTTCAGCCATCACTCCACTCCATTTTTTTTCATTATTTTCACATATACATTCTACTTAATTTATTCCATTCACCCTTGGTCTAGATAAGTTTTATGCTCTTATATGCATGTGTTCAGCAAAAATCTACTTCTAGGATACCTTCCTGCATTAAGTAGAGCCAGAGCTAAAAATCAGCTGAAACAGCTTTGAATGCAATTAATATTTTAAACAACATATCACAGGATTTTGGATGCCTCACAAAAAAGGAATGCTCCTCACTTGTAAGTGATGTTCCAAGGGCCTGTTTACACAAGGAACTGGATTTAAAGGAAGATGCAAATGTAAGGGGAGAGTGCTATCCTGAACAGACTTCTTATGTGAACACTTATATACTGAAATGAAAATGCTTCATATACCGAGCTAAACAGTTTCCCTTGTAGGTAAACTCTAAGTGAGCATCCCCAGGAGGGAGTTCAGGTCCTAGGTTTCTTGACAAGTTGATCGTATTTTCTAGGTGGCTCATTTTTATTATAAATCCTCTAGATCAAATAAATGCCAACACTTTGGAGGAGCAGACTACACTAAACAGAACCCCAGCAGATAAACCATGCACTGACACAGCACAGCTTCTTGCTAGATTTACTCCAGCATCACAGCCAGCACAAGAGGCGCTGAGCGTTCCCCTCTGCTACTCACTCACTCAGCACCCACTCAACAGTGCCAGTGCTGAGGTTTGTGTCCAAATCTGGATCAGAGTTCTCTTTGTGCAAAAATCCCCCCAAAAGGGAGGGCAGGAACAAGTGAGCCTAGACAGGAAAAACCTCTCAGGCTTCTTAAGAAGTGACAGCCTCACCACCTGCTATCTGTGAGGTCCCCCAGTCTGATGTCTACTCTAAAACTCATCAAAAGAAACTAATTTCTTTTCAGACCTTCTATGAGCACAGTTATTTTTATTAATCTTCATTAATATGCATTTAGAATCCATTCTTGGCTATAATAATTTCTTTTTTGAGGTCCTTTCCTTTAGACCCACAAAACAACCAAGTCTTTAAAGAAAATACCACAGATATTCACTTAAATACAATAATTGTCTCTAACACTCTAGATTGACCTTTCCCAACTAGGAGATGGAGGGAGCCAAACTTGCTGAAGCAGTCACTGAAAGGCCTAGAGGAAGACTAGGAAAATGTTTGAATTTCAACTACTAGTGGTTTAAGACTAGAATATTTCAGGCCTTCTTAGACTCTGATTTTTTTACTTTTTATAAATGCATTCATCTAAGTCGCTCGAATGGGATCTCTTTTCTTTGTAGCTTCAAACATTAAACAATTTTTTTTGCAAAAAATGTGTATTTCTACTGTCATGTTCTCTGATGTCTGGTTTTAAAAAAGATTTAAATAAATTTATTTTTTTGTCTAATATTCAAAACACTTTCCTCTTTCATCAGCTCTTTCTCTGTACTCCATATAGTTTCCTCAATACAAAGATCACGAACAGGCTAAGGCATGAATTTGATGTGTGTTTCCAAGATACAATTAAGCTAACAGCCTCCAAGAAATCATATCAAATAACATAGGGCCTAAAGGGCTTAGCATATTGAAAAAAAAGAATTCACTACAGATTTTTCATATTTACAAGTGTATTCTCCTGTTATTTTTGAAAAGTGTCTATTTATGTGCATAATGTATAATTTGTGTTACTAATAGAATGCCAGAGAAATATGGGAAAATATACAAAAAAAAACAAAAGTTCTCTTCACTCATCTCTGGGAGCATTTCATCTCTAAGAACAGAGGCCCTTCTCCTTCCCTGGGAGCAAAAGGTCCTCCTCATCTTCATCTCTAGGACTATCTCTGGGAGCATCTCTAGGAACTGAGGTCTTCCCCTTTCCATGTGGAGTAAGAGTCCTCATCGCTTCCATCTCTCCCTGTTCAAACTTCTCATCAAATTACAGCTGCTTCAGCATCTGCCTATCTCAGTGCAGGTGCTTTTGCTCTCAAGTACAAGTTGAACGCTCCACCCCCCATGCCTTCATGAAATTACAATGGGATACTCTGATATATCACAGCTTTACAACAGAATTTCAGCTTTAAGCATCTCCTCTTTCTCCTCCCTCAGGGTTTCAGCTCTTCACAGCACTAAAAGGGTTAATCTCACCCAGGCCTTGCAGCTGGAATGTGGCCTATCTCGGTGGAGAGGGGGGAGAGCCGCTCCGGCTGCCCACAGCAAGGCAGTGGGGGGGTTCTGCGGGTGGAACAGGGCCCATCGGCTCCAGGATGGCCGTGGCCCGGCCCGGCCTGGTCCGAGCAGGGCCTGGGCTGGGCCCGCTGCCCCCACACGGGGCCCGCAGCCACCTGTCCCAGCGCCGGAAACGAGAGAGAGAGAGACTCTGCCCGGGGTTTGTCTATTCTTAAGTGTGTATCACAGAGGCGGTCACAGTTTTAAGTGGCTTAAAAAATTGTCCGTATTCAAACTGGCCATCTGATAGGTTCTGTCAAGTCATAGAGGAAGCTGTAAGCACCCCTTTGCAAGAACATCACTTTCGGGGCTATGCTTTACTAACACATGACAACATTCTAGTACTACTAAAAAAAAGACATTTTTATAATTTAAAGTCCCATAGCCTTACCTTGCAGATTCTTTTTTTGGCATTCCACTTGAATTTTTATTTTGTTTTTTGTATTTATATTTTGTTCCTATTAAACATAGAGCTATAATGCAAGCATTCTATACTTCCCTCCCTTTCCAATCACTTTAGATGATTTTCTTTCCAGACAAACAATAAGTATAAAAAAAATCATTTCTGCTTCAGAGTTGCCACTCATGTGGAACTAAACTAAATCACACAACAATTAACAATATGTTAATGAACTAAGCCAGAAGTTTAATGGAGATGAAAAAACCATTTCTAGCAGTTATAGTAGGAGATTATTTTAAACAAAAGTTTTCTGCAGCTAAATACATCACATAAACAATAAATTCCAGTTTGTGATTACAAAAATTGATTTTTATTTGCAGTAATTGGCAAATTTAGCAAAAGACAGAGACTAGAAATGGAGCATTTCCTGCTACAGATAAAATTGAAACTTTATCATCTTGTAAAAAGCAGAGCATGGCAACCATAAAGCACAAGGGTTTTGGTGAGTGATCACCACACCTGGTATTATTTAATAGACTAAATTCTAGCAGAAGGTATAGTTGTTTCAAACCGAAACTAATGCAATATTGTCTTCAGAGGGGCCACAGTTTATATTAAACTGATCTTAATGCAACAAAACATGAGTTCTCAAGTTATGAGATTAAAATATACCTGATATTACAAAAAGCAGGTGGTTTATACATCTTAAGTAGGTATATATCTTGTTAGCATAAATCCTGTTAACATTAATCTCCATTTTCATATACATATTTTACCTCCCCCTCACTCAATGAATTGAATTCTAAAATATTTACAAGGAGAAATATTAGGCAAAGAAAGGTTAGGTCAGAAACCTGCAGAAATATTTATGAATACTTTTTCATCCTCCCCAAATTCCTTTAATATGATTTAATACTAAAACAAAAACAAAAACAAAACAAAAAAAAAAAAAACCAAAAAACAAACCCCAACAAAATCAAAAAGTTGTTAAGCTAAGAAACCTTTTAGCTCAGAAAATTACTGCATTGATTGTAGTTTTGAACTCCTCATTGCTGTTTCTCACTCTCTATAAATTTCAAAAAGAACCAGCAAGGTATCCCCAGGACACAAATGGTGGGTGATATCTGACTGGGCAGGTTTGTGTGCCTGGAATTCAGAGGAGAAATGAAATTCACCCTTGCTTAAATGGCAGCTTCACCCACTGCTGCAAATGCAGACTCTGTGTGAGATGCACATGGGGAAAGGACTTTGACAGCATCTGTGACCATTCCTGGCCACCAAAACCTTTCTGCATTTCACCACCAGATACATACAAGCTCATCTGGGTACATCATTTTCTCTGCATTCCCAAAATGTCTTTGTTGTCCAAATAACATTTTTTCTTGCTAAAGACAAAGCTACTTCAGCCATTTTAGAGTTGCCATTAATATCATTTATCTTGTTCATTAATGGTCTTAATTCTGTTTAGAACTCTTAGTAAATGTTTTTCTTAAGGAAGTCAACTCATTTGTCTGGCATGGATTTTTCTGTTTGTCTATTGTCCATATGCTCATCAAATCCAAAATATAATTGACTGCATAAGCTTATTTGCATAGCTTCCCATCTGTCCCTGTCAAGTAAACTTTGTTTTATTATTTACTAATGGAAAATTAACCTTCTGTGCTCTTGAAAAATGAATCAGTCACCTCCATTAGGTAATGCATTGTCCTATTGAATTTGTAAGGCTGATACCCCTTTGCAAAGGAGGGCCCTATTAGCAGCAACTATTAAGGGAGGAGACCAAGCACATGGCTCTACCATCTCCAAGCAGGAACAGCACTGGACTGCATAACAGTCTCTGCTTCCTTATATTTGATTAAACTTTGTCATTAGAGCCTCCACAAGACACTCTATAACCATTCTGTAACTCAAACTAAAAACAGAAATTATATCATATACAGAAATTGCAACTTCAAGGTGTTATAAAGTCATTCCCGGAATGATGCCACAGTACATCTGGTTAATAAGTACTGAAAGGAACATGATTCCTTTCTATTCACATATATTTAATAGATAAATTCCTATTCCTACTAACACTTAACACATACCAAAATTAGATTTGAAAAGAAAAGTGATATTAACTTCAGATTGCCTTATAATTGTGCAGCAAGTAGGATTTGGTTGATTTAGACCATGCACACCAATTGCAGCCATAACCCTAACTCCACAGCCTCTGAATGCATCCAAGACAATGGTCGTGCCACATACAGACACAGGCAGAAGGATATATTTCCCCCAAAGGAAACAGCAAGATCCGTAATTTATCTTCTCATATAAAGGGAAAATACCTCTTTAAGACTGAGGGATACCTACAGTAACAAACAAGGAGGGTAGGTAAGTACAACACGTGTGAGCAATCCCTATTCACTCAACCGGCAGGGAATGCTTTCATCAGGAACAAAGGTTGATAAGTTAGGTTTCAGCATTCTTGTACAACTCTGTTTTGTGCCAAAATTAAACAAAAAGAAACTGGGGAAGTGCCGAGGAACAAAAATTCACTTCCCTGAGGTTTCTGAAAACTAACATGGTGTAGAGCTGTGATCTCCACTACAGCACAGATGCTGCCATACACAGCTATTTAAAAAGCAGCATCATGGAAACAGTGCAGTTAAAGTGTAATACACCATGTCCCTGGCAGCAGGGTCAGATTCAAACATTGCAAAAGTGCTTTGGCAATGAGATTGCAAAGCATGTGAACACTGTCTAAAAGTATGCTTGTATATTTTATTCTATCTACATGAATGGGATCAGTAACCTTTACATTTGAAGGATATTTTTTTATACCAAGCAGAAATAATCAATTAGGCTTTTAATTGACTCCCAAACAGCAAGACTTACAGGTGCATTTACTTAGCTCAGAAGTAGATGATGGCTAGGTCTTGTTACTGGCCCTCATATGCTACTATGGGTAAAAACAGAAATCTTACCCCCAGGTTGATTTGCACTGCAGGGGTATCTCCAAGCAACGTTGGAAAAATTCATCACCTGCTTCAGCTGAGCCAAAGACCCACAGAAAATGAATCCATACAGACACCTCCCAAACAGGAGCAATACACATGTTTTCCTGCTATAAATTCAACCCAAGTTTGTTATGACACAGGAGCTGACTGGTGTTGCTTTTGACTGATTTTGTAGCCTAGGTCAGACTCCCAAGAAGAATAGCTCTGTTTCCAATCAAGAGCTTTGGACACAACTAAAGAAACACATAAATGTATTCAGATTCCAATAGGAAAAGGAAATCTATCCATAAATAAATAAATATATATATACACACAGACACCAGTTTGAGTCACTGCTGATAAAAGTCCTTGGGTTCCACGTGTTGTCTGAGAGCATGCTGAGTATTCAGATACAGGCTTTCCTCTTTAACAGAAACTAAAGAGTAATATATCCCCTCATCTCTCCTTTCTGTGTACCACAGAGGAGGAGGGGACCACTCTCCTACCATTTTAGGCTTGTTCTTGCACAACTGGACTGGGATGCAAACACAAAAGTGGCTTCCTTGGAAAACTGATTTGGCCATGCCTTGTGAAGTGACATGGTGCTTTTCTATTCCCCCTTCCCAAAGAGCCCTGGGAAGAGGAAGACAGAATTGGTGGCCTGGCTCTGCCACTTGGTACCCCAGAAGGAGAAGTAGGAGGGGGAGAGGCTCAGGAGTGACACTGCTTTGCACAGAAGAGCCCGGGTTACCCAGTGTAATTTGCATTGTGCATTTCCTCAGCTTTCTAAAAGGTAGAATTTGAACTTAGCTAAGTATTTCTTGGGTTTCAGTGTGTATTTACAATGTACGGTGTAGAAAATAAATGTGAAATGAAATAAAGAATATATATACCTTAGACAGGTATACCTTCTACTTTCAAATAAACACGCTGTTCTCATAGATTTCTAGGGGAGTCCTGCGTGAATAACGACCAAATACAAACTTTGCAATCTACCTTTGTGTGTTTTTATACATTACAACTCATAAATATGCAATATGGACACAAAATATCCTCAAAGAGACTGCAACCATCCAGAAAAAAAAAGAAAACCAAAAACCAGAAATATTATAGCTTCTCTTACTCAGTTTTTAAAAGCTGCAGTGTTGTTGGCATACTTGTTTAACTTTTCAGAAATTCAGTTAAAATACGCCTTTTGTGTTGTTCCAAGATGTTGTAAGCCTGCTCCTTTGAAATACTTAGTGCTGCACATGGAAGTTTTTGTGGATACTGAACACACACCTGAGCACAATTTAAAATAAAGCCATCCTATGAGCAGTGGTGCCCAGGCAGTGGCCTTGCTTCCAGCAGCATCTTGTGGTCCTTTGCCAAGACTGTACGAAAGACTTCAAATACCTGATTTACATAGTCCAAATCATTCCCATCTCAAGTGTACTGATGTGTGATTTGATAATCTGCCTGGAAGGCTGATCGGTGTTGCTCCCTGGTGCTCACCCAGGGGAGTACAATCCATGCTCAATCCGTGTCTGGTTGGTGACTTCTGGCTGAAAGGTCTCAGACTCCAGGTGCCTGCGCAGAGTGCAGCACTGGGGCCACTGGTGCTCCCACGTGCTGTCAGAGTCCAAGCAGTAAATCCCAGCTGATAATCTAACCCAGTCAGCTGCACCCCAGAGCAATTAGCAGCTTGTAAACTTGAAGCACTACTCTAAAGCTAGAGATGCTAAAGCCAGTGTGAAAGAGTTTGGAGGATTAGATGTGCAGACTACTTAGCAAGCTTTACTTTGTGACAACAGACTGAAGCTAAAAATTATGAAGTGATAAATTCCCCAGGATGCTGCTCTAATCAAGGGGGTTTACATAAACATTTCCTACCTGTGAACTGCACTCAAACATGGAATTATTTAATCAAAAGGAAATTTAAGTGCGTGAAAGGAAATATAGGTTTTATTATCTGCAGGCAATTGTTCAGTTGTACTGTTCCTGTTCATTGTCTGGGGGAACTGAGGTGATTCATGAATATATTCTGCTGTCATTTCCACAACAGCTGCAAGTTAACTGCTGAAATAGCAGAACAATTTTTATTTTGGTCCTGCTTAACTGCACCATCTTCTGTCAATGCAAAACATGAATTATCCAAGGAGAATCAATCAAAAACTAAATTAAAATCAGACATCAAAATTTCCATGTCACAGGCTCATTTTCCTCATGTTAAAGGTGATGAAAGTTTATTAAGTCCAACAGTAAGGTGAGGAAAATTAGGCCCCACAGAAGTGGTGAATGTATTTTCGGAAATATGTGGGATTTATTTAGTGTTGCAGCACGAGCAGGCCAAGAACCAGCTGAATGTATTCTATAACAATAAGCAAAAAACCAAAGAAGCAACAAAAAAAGGAAAGTCTGTTGAAAAATAAATAAATAAAGGCATTGGTGTATTGCAGGATTATTTTAAACATTGCTTGGACAGAAGTTTGGAGGAGTTTTTTTGTTTGATTTTTCTTTTAGTTGTAAATTCATCTTCATTGCCAACCTCTTGCTCCAGAGTGGGAAAGTCCATTATGTACCTGTTGTTTTGGACCACCAAAAAGACGATTTATGATCTTTTGCTCAGCACATCCAATTACAGTATAGAGCAGGAAGAGTAAAGAAATTCTCAAATTGTCCACATCCTTTTGTAGAAAAATAATGAATAGAACACCAGTCTGCAAAGCCTCATCCTACTGAATTAATATTGACTCAAAGGCAAATTCAATGTACTCCATATTTTATTTCTGTATAGATGATATTTATGCTATATTTTCATCTTCATGACTTTTATCAAGTCATTGTTTGCTGACACTCTTGATTTTAGGTATGATTCTGGCTCTCAAATGGTCACATAATCATTGGCCTCCTTTCACAGTCCATTATGTTAAACCAAAGCTACAAAAACAAGATTATTTCATCTCAGAGCATTTCAGAGACATTAAATATTTAAAAAGTTTTTCCTTTTAGCTGCTGAGTGACTCCTGAATAACCATTAAAAAAAAAAACAAAAAAAACCACCATCTAACAGATGCATTTGTAAAAATAATCATTGGCATATGCAGACATTCGTTTATTTCACACTCAGTTGTTACCCTCTTTTGGCAGCGATGAAGTGACAAAATGAAGGGGAAAATGAAGCACTTGAACTCTGGTATCATAACGCAGATGCTGGATCCAGTGAACTATGCAGATCAGGTCAAGTGTACCCTGTCTCTGCTGCCCCCAGAGAGATTGCCTGGCATATCTGCAGCTGCAAGGGCAGAGGTTTCCATGTGTAGCAGTGTGACCTACATTTAAGGTGCACATACCCTTTACGTTTTCAGTAAACCAGTAACCTGCAATTAACATTTCAAATGGAAAATGTACTGCAGAAGGGTGGTGTTGTTCAACCTACTCTGTCACAAGTAATCATCATTTCCCAGTCCTTACACGACCAAGGCACATGCATAAAACATATTTCTTTGTCTGTTAGCATTCTCAGATTTCTGCCACCTTGCTACATCTAGCATCACACTGAAAAACTGAGACTCCTTTGACCACACAAGCATAAACAAACATAACAGAAAAAAAACAATTGTATGAACACAAAGGCCTTGTGGAGAAAAAAGAAAATATACAGTTGTAAACAACCGAAAATTTACAGAGTGTGCATGGAGAGGCAAGGCTGAAATCTTCAGACCACTGGGAACACTCCCCTTATTCCACCTGAGCACTGAAAGATCAGACACTGGAGAGATAATTCCCCTGTGCCAAATAAGGTAATGTTTTTTGGAGTAGAGCTGACAAAAGTGCTTTACCTGATTCATGGGCCAGGTCCTCAACTTTGGCTTCTGGCAGACCCAGAAGAGGCAAATCAGAGACACCTCAAAATTAGTTAGGAAACAGCCTGTTTTCATCTCCTCCTGGCATCAGAGATCTTAATCTATTTGTGCAGGATTCTGTTTATTTGCTGTTGATGAAGAAATGGTTACCTGACTGCCTGTAGAACTGTAAGGAGCTAATATGACTTCCAGGTGAGGTTTGCCATCTCCTTGTCATACACTTGCTTCTCACTCTCACCTGACTGCTGAGTGTTCACAGGGACTCAGGCAATTCTTCTCTAGATATTTGGAGGTATGGGGAGTGCCAGTTTCTTCCACTGTCTCAGGCCTGACAGCCTGTGGCCAGTCCCTGTGACACCTTAGGTAGGTACGAAACAGGTGTGGGACCACAAGCTGAAAAGTACTGATGTAATGTATAAGTAAAAAGGAACACAATAATAAAGTCAAACTAACTGAAAATCCTTAAATCCCTTGAAAATCTTTTAAAGAGTTATTTTAAAGAGTCAAAGGTACAGACAATTTGAAAGCAGTCACCAGTGCTAGCAATATAAGAAAAAAATATTACTATTTGTTGTATTGAAGACTTCTGGAAGCAGTTTTACAGTGATACCACCATTGAATGCTCCTGTATGAAGTGTGTTTAAATGTGTTAAACATTTGGATATTCACATTTATATAGCATTCTGTGAAGATCCCAGGAAGGCTGGAGAAATGATACACTTTAGAGACAGCACATTAAAAAAATAGATAACCGTGAAGTTCAGCAATGGTTTGGCAGGTAAGAAGAAAAAATTTAAAAAACCAACAAAACCAAACACCAAAAAACAACCAGATGTGTGAAAGTAGGCCTAGTTCAAACACTACCCAGAGGATCTGTGCTATTTTGCTATGTAATTTCTGTGACACATCACAAATGAGCAATGCTCCAAAAGAAAAGAGGACACTGGGTCAGATCCTGATTTTAGTGAGGAACACTAACTGCAGCCCCAAAAGTAAGACATTGAGGTGAAATAGTTTGTGTTTCTCAAGTATTTTATCTTGGAGAATCAGTGAGTTGCTGACCAGGAGACACAGATTTAACAATTTTCAGCCCTGAAGAAATTTGCTGCATCATCTTAGTCACCAGATGTAAACAAGAGTAAAAGAAAAGTTGCATCAAAACCAAACATTGACTAGATATCACATGCAAACACGAAATTTGGAAATCATCACAAAAATTGTAGGCACTGTGTATGATCCAGGAAACCAGGCAGGCATAAAATTGAAATATGGGGAAAAGCTTATTATACTTTAATGGTCTGCTCCCATGCCTAAAATATTTTACTGAAACTAGGTCAGGAAGCTCAGAATCTTGCAAGATCAAATGCAGAAAAAAACAATATTAGGACTAAAAAGAAAACTGGTGAAGAAATCGCATCCTGTTTTTGCACAGTGTTCATAACATGTTTCCAATATATCCAGTCTCTAGACTGCTCAACTAATTCTACAGACATCTTACACTTTTAAAAGTTTTACTTTTATCCTCTTTAGATATATAGATATAATTCCATAAGATTGTCCAGGCATGAAGTTATGGTGTTTGGAAAGCAGAAGCTCAGCTGGAGTTGAGACTTAACTACCAAGAGCAAAGAGAGCTTCAGTAGCTACATTAGTAGTCAAATACTCTCCTCAGAGTTCTCCCTGCTTTCAGCTGGAGATGAGATTGATGTTCCTTCCAACCTGAATCATCCTATAATATTACTACTTTTAATACTATTTCATTAAGCTATATTACCCTTTAGTAACTTAGTTAAATTAATTTATGTTAGTTGGAATTACAGAGAAAAAACCTCACAAGATTATATAAATAAAGTGAAAAATATCTGCATAATTCAGAAATAACTTGTGTGGGAATGAAAGTCCAAAATTTGCTTTTTATAAATGTCCTCTAGTATTTTTTTAAAGTCCATAGCTACAAATTTTGCATTCATTTGTATGCCATGAATACCCAATTATCAATTCATCCAAATCTCATCTGTCATTTTTGCATGTATTCATGCAATGCTCATTACAAGCGCATAAATCCGCTGAGGTCCTTTAGAATCCCATAGAGTGGTGTAAATTTCTGTCATATTCCTGATGTTTTAAAGTGTCTGCTCACTGTCCAAGAGGACACATGAAAAGACATTTTGATGTACAGTGTAAAACTTTTGGCCCATTTTATTCTGTGGTAAAAATTCTGTTAACATGCATGTACCTGCATATTGTTGCATATCATCCCAAGTCAGTGCCCAGACAGATACAGACAGTGGAGAGCACCACTCTCCTGCAAAGCAGCCATCTTCAGCTGAGGGGGAAAGTAGGAGGAATATATTGAAAAAAAAATTAAAATCAAACTGTTAACCCTCTATTTGTCCCACTCTTCCCCTAAACCATCATGTAATTCTTCCCTTGCAACTACCTTGTGTTTTCTCCCCCACCATACCAATTTTACTAGAGCAGGAATTATTTTGTAGCAGCAATTAATTTATCTGTTTTCTTCAATTTACAGTATTGAAAATCATGTAGAGAGTTCTATTTTACAGTTATAATCAATGTCTTCGTGATGTGCTGAGAAAAAAAATATCCTGTTTGCTTGAAAATGGTCAAAGTACTCATTAAAAATATAAGCATCCAGAGAAATATTAGGAAGGAAAATTCCTGATAATTATTTTCCAGCGTCTAAAAGCCATACCAACACATGTATGACACTGCTAGATAATAGTTCCTTTTTTTTTTTTTTTTTCTTTCTGGAGCATTGAACTGGAATTTTTCTTAAGATTAAAGAGTCCTTCTGTTCAAATTGAACTTGATTTAAAGCTCATTCTTGTTTTATTTCGTACTGTATACACTTATTTTTATGAAATAAAAGGCAATATTTCACCAATCCTAATTGCAGGAGGCTTGGCTCCTGAGATAAAAAGTTTAAGAAGGCACAAAGCCCATAATCAGCACTCCATATTCTCCCAAGATCAGGTCCCAGAAGCCAGTGAGGTAAAAAAATCTTCTTATCAGAGTTCAGCAAATTAGGTGTTAATATTCTAAATGTGTCTCTTTTTTCTTTTATAAATGCTTCAACAAGTAATGAACTTTTTTTTATTTATTGAAAACTGAGTCATTAGAGTCTAATCTATCTGGAATGCACTAGAAACATTTCAAATATGGGATTCTCCATTTAATTGGTAACAGAGTATTCTAACTCACTTCACACAAAAAAATTGTAAAATTCATATGCAGTTGACTTTCTTCTCCTCACAGAAAACTTGGGGCAGTAGCTGTGAGACTCTCAAAATCCTGATTAGCTACACAAAATAGAGAGGCACAGGCAGTTACATACCAACTATAGCAAAATAGCTCTTCATGCAAGTTCTAGAAACCTTTCAATTGTTACCATGAAGCACAAGCTGCATTTTCTTAAGACTGCTATTTATGAGCAGAAGGCAGTTTTTCCTGTTAATTGTTAATTCTAGTGCCACCACAGTCCCTGGCTGGTTTTCTATTGAAGTTGCTGGACTGTGTTGGGCAGAATACAAACTTCCTGGTGCTCATGGGAGGAAGAATTGTGACCTCACCATCCTTGGCTGAGCTGAGACACAGCAGCCTTTTCATCTGAACTGCAGGTTACAGCTCAAGAGTGTCAAAAAGAGTTCAAAAAAGAAATGCATTGATACCGTGTGCATTGTCCTGCTGTGCAGTACATGGAACTGCGAGCCCCAGCTTAAGCACCAGCTGACAGTCACTAATTTTCAGCATATGGAACTCTGCTGACAACACCTTTGTTTTGCTTCCAGTGCATTCTGTCAAATGAAAAAGCCTCTGACTCAAGCAGTGAAGTCCAAAGACAAAGATGACAAAAAAACAACCTCTTGCATCTGTTTTTGGGGGCAGATCAGTTGCTGAACTTTTTTCTTTCTCATCTTGCTCACAACAAGAGACAAAAGAAAGTAGAGATATTATAGATCTTCCTTTGTTCAAATTCAATTGTTTGAGTCCAAATCTGACTTGCACTTGAGCAGAGCATGACCTCACAATGCAGAAAGTACCAGCAGCTTCACTAGTATTAGCAAAAAAGAGGAAGACCCTAAATAACTTATATCTAGTGTCAGATTTCAGTTTTCTAATGCATTTCTAGGCATGTGAGTGAAGCCTTCTTTATATAATTTTTCTAAAAATCATACATATTGTAGAGAAAAAAAATTGTTTGCAAAATCCCTCACTATGCCCTTGTCCTTGTTTGCAAAAGTTGATGATTCTATGACTGACACATAAACATTGAGAAAATTGAACCAGAAGTTGCCTGAACCAAGAGCAGTATGAAATAATCATACCAGATGGGAACTCTAAACATTATGTTTCTGACCCTGATACAATAAACAGTGTGTAAACAGATAGACACCTTATTTAGATACAGATTTTTAGAAAAAATGTGTGTTTTCTGACAGTTGTATTCAGCTCTCTTCAAGTGAATGATCAATTGCTTGTGTTTTTAAACACTTTGGACAGGAAAGCTAAACTAAATAGAAGAGATGTAGTGTGCCTGACATACCTTCTCAAGCATAGTTTTATGTCATTTAAAAAGAAAACATTGGAAGGAATGCAGCAGTATGTAAACAGTCTTTTCATTGCTAGAACTGCCTGTTTCCTGCAGGCTCCTCTGTGCTAACAGCAGCCTCATAAGCATCAAGATCCTCAGAAAGGAGAAAATGGGTTTGAAATCCAAATACTATTTCTTTAAAATTTCAGCAAGATGTAGAATGGTAGAAAAACCTGTCTCTGAAGTGAGACACACCCACAGAAACCAGATCAGCTCTAAATTCTCTTGATCCAGTCAAGAGAAAACTGTAACCACACAATAATATCCATACAGAAGATGGAGCAGGTAGAAGTAATAAGATCTTGGCCCTCTAGCCCAAGTACTTAAAAATCTTTAATTGCCACTCACAAAAGCTGTGATTTCAACTTCTTCCTATGGCTTACTGCAGTTCTTCAGACTAATATTTACACATCACCTACACGTGGTAACTTTTCACGGACTGCCCAAAAAGATCACAAACACTTCATAACAAAACTGTGTTAAATCTGTTGAAACTCCACTGTACATGTTATACAAGCAACAATTCATAAATCATCATTAATATTTGCCCTTGCAGGAGAGTTATGGAAACTTCTGTGCTCAACCCTGATATTAAGCAAAATCAAAAATATTACTCTTTGTGAGATGATTTTGGTTTTCCTTGGAAGCAAAATTTCAGGCTTTCTATTTACTTCATTTAAATGCAAATATTCATTCTTCAAGTCAAAGCAGCAGTTTTAGGCTTCAATTTTAAAGCACTATTTCCTACCAGAAGTATACCAAGCGAAAGCAAAATTATATAAATATTCAATTCCCATGTTACATTATTTTTCAGTGTAAGCTCATGGCTTCCTGACACTGAGACCTCTAAGAATGGTCACATTTTTGGGGTCCCCCGGGCCACACAAAAGAAACCTGCACTAAAGAGGTATTGAACATTGAAAAGTTTATTTTTTTCCTTTAATATCGCTCTCTGCAATCAGGAGTGAAAATTCTTTTCAATGACGCAATGGCTCAGGCACAAAAAATTCAGCCTGTGCATCAGGAATTTGTATGTAACAGCTCAGGATTCCAGGTACCTGAGCCATTTTGGTCCACACATCCCTGTGCTGGGAATTCACACCATGACAGCAGTACATTATGCATTTCCTAATGAACATCAGGACAGGGAAGAGCCATCATTTCATCCAGCCTATGTTCTTCAGAACAGTAATATTTTCTTTTCAGTACCCCTGGTCAATGCTGGTGACTCCAAAGGGTGGAAAGAATTGAAAAATTGTAAGAGCAGGAAAAGAAAATAAATATCAGAACAAACACTTCACAAGACAAGGATTGAATGCCTGGAGAGCAGTACAGCAAGGACAGCCATGGCAGCAGATTAAACACGGGTACAAGCAGGGGTATTAAACAGGTATATATACTATGACTGTCTCTATCCAACCAGTAGAATTTTAATCATTAGTTTTCTGGCTTTCCTGTTATTTTGATCTCAACATGTTTTCAGGTGTTAGGGATATCAACCTTAATTAGTTATGAACAGGAATAAGTTTGATTTCACACTATACAATTTCACACTTACTTGATTCTAATCACAGCAAAATAAAACAGAAATCTAAAGTCTGATCCTAGAGTGAAAATACTGGAAATTATTCTAATGATTTTTCCAAAGTCTGACTGTAGACTTATTAGAAACTGTAGTTTCCAAACAACTACTTGTAGTTTGTGGACTAGTCATCAGACTAGACCAGGAAACCTGGATTCAGTTCCCAATCTCATATTAATCTGAAGAGTCATTTTCCTAAGCCGAGAAAGAGGGACTGCTTCTCTAACAGACACTATTCCTTATTTCCCAGTCTTGCCTGCACAATTCTGCTTGGTTTTGTTCTAATCTTGGTGAAGAGCACAGGGCTGAGGACCTCTCCAGCAGCAGGTGTCTGACACTTGAAGAATGCACCAAGCAGCTGCTGTTTCCTCTTTCTCAGCAAGGATTCTACAGTTACCCTGGGCAGCAGAGAAAAACACTAGAGGGAAGTGGGACAGAAAACCTTAAAGTAAAACAGTTTGGAAAATACAAATTTTGACACTGATTAATAGAACTTTACAGGAAATATCATCTAGAAAAAACCATAGATCAAATTATCTGGGGTGTACTGATTCTTGCCAGTATTTTTCTGTTTACCTTCTTTTTGTGCTCCTCTCCTGGTATCCCTCTGCATTTCTGTTTCAAATTATCAAGCATTCTGTTGCTTTGCATATACAAAATATCCTTTAAAAATGAAAAGAAAATTCTGCAGTACACCGTCTATCCCCAAATAATTTGCTATCCACATCTCCATCTAATAAGATGCTCTTCACCAAGAGGCTGCTAAATAACATCTACCTCCAAAAGTGACATGCAATGAGTGAGTGCTGCAAGAGAATATGCGCTCAGCTTGAGACAGAAACTGTGGGTAAGAGAAGGGTAAGCAGTATATTTAGTTTGACATTAATCTGGGCTAGAACACAGTCTATCAGGAAAATTGCCTTCCCTTACCATTTATTGCAGTTACAGCTATGTTTTATAAATGTAACCATTAGCATGTTGTACTCCAGGCTGTGCAAAGGGAGATAACCACAACCAGAACACAAACACTGGTGTGTGATACATTTCAACAGAAAATGCTGTATTTTTGAGCCCCAGAGCTAAAACAAAAGGTGAAATTCATTTGAGTAATGCACTCTGATACTGACTCTGCCTTGAGTGAGTTACATGCAATATCCATAAAAGCTGAGTGTGAGGAGGAAGTAATGAATTTATGGATGCATGTACAATGAACATTTCTTATGTTTTATAGATCTGTGGCCACTATAGGAGGCATTCAGGCAGAAGGGAACATGCTAGTGACTACACAATAGAGATACAATTTAATGATGGTTTGCAAAGCAGAGGCTTTTCATTTTATGGGAAAAAAGACTAGTAGTGGATAAAGACCTGTTTTCAAAAAGTGAGAAAAGTCTTTAACAGTTGTCAGCCTGTGCATAAGGAGACAAGAACTGGATTTCCAGGACTCCCTCATTCCCAAATCAGCCTTAACAGTAATTTCAAAGTCCACTGAAAGAATTAAGTTCTCCTTAAATGCGTCACTGTCTGCACAGCTGCAGCATCTTAGAGAAGTATTTGGCTTCGTGAGCTCTAAACTCATGTTTTAGTTTCCCTGTCATAACTGCTACACTTCCATAGCAGAAGTTTAGACTTCTGTTTCACTGCAATATGTCTGCATGTTATTTTTCATCTTCAGTTTGTTTAGTATCAAAGGCAAACCACAGCTGCATTCGCTTGTGCAACAGCCGGGGTTGGCTCACAGAAAATCTCTTGGAGTTTGCAACCCGCCATGGAAGCTCAGGGTTGGGGACTGTCTCCTGCCAAGTTTCCATAGTCACGTTTGCAGCTGATATTGCTGAGCTTCATGTCAATGAACTTCCAGAAGGGGGAGGTGACAGAAGGAGAAGTCACAACTTTAAGAGGCCCTCGCTCCTCAGACCCAGCCCAGCTCACCAGAGGTGTCAGTCCGGGTGGAGCAGACAGTTGACTTCTACATGCTCCGGGAGTCCACTCTATTGTCACAGCTGCTACTTCGGTGTGGGAGGAAGACTGCAACCTGCCCAAGCTGGTTTAATTGTTACTCATCAGCAAGTCTCTGGAGAAACTGGAGTAATCCTTGAAGAATTAGAAACAAGCTGCTACGTGTATGATAATGTGTTAATCAAGAGTAAAGGGAGTGAATGACTTCACTTTGTTAGTTTGCAAGTTACTGAAACCAGCTCTTATGGTTAAATCCTGCAATTTTTACTCTAATCAAATTAATAATAAAATTAATTTACTGTTCCCTATATGCACAGCTCTGCCCTTGACACAAAGGGATTTTTTTTTCCCCAAATGATCTGTACACAAGATTCTTGAAGCTTCCTTTTGTATTCCCTTTTCACTACCCCATCCACCAGCCAGTGGTAGACCAGTGGGAAAAAAAAGAGGCAAAATTTTCCATGCCGTGCAACAGCACTGTCAAACAGACCATGGAGCTCAAAGCCAAGAAAAATATAGGAAAACAGACTAAAGGTATTCACAGAACAGCAAGTTATTTTGCAGCAAGTGAATTTCCATAGGTCGCTCAGTGTCAGCAACGAGATAATGATGACTGTGGTTACCACCACAACACACACCTGCTCACTGTGCACATAACTCCTGTTTTTGATGGACTTATGACTTTAGAAGCTCTATCCAAAGACTGTAAGTCTGGCCCTATATGTTTAGGACACAGCAATACCAACAGAAAGCCCTGCTCCTCACACTTAGCTGAACAAAAGCAGGCAGCCTGTTCAACTGTTTCTAATGCTCAAACAGGGACATGTCTACGTCCAGAGCCGGGGCTGTTTTACTGGCAGTGAGAAAAGATGACTGAAAGGGACAGGAATTATATTTGAAGTCAGGCTTGCAGGGGAGGGACAGACAGTCACACCAATAGCAGCAGAACATATTGGTGTAATGTGGGATATTACATATAAATGGCTCTAGAAATCCTCAATTCCAGTTCTCTTAACACAGATCAAGACTTCCCAAGGTAGAGAGACATTTGTGCTTAAGTGTTGAGAGACCTGTTGCGGGCACATGACAAGTCTACTTCTGACACCTGTTCAGAACACAGCGGTTCCTTAGGAGACATGGCTGAGGGAGCTACACAAATGCAGGAGGGTTTGTCCCAAAAAGGTTGCACCATCTGACAGCTCTGTGAGAGCCTCTGAAGTAACCACATGGTGTCAAACCACCTTCTGGAAGAAAAACCTTTATGTCCAGTTAATGACCCCAGTCATCCCCCTTCCCCCATTCTCCCTTGAGTTTCATGTTTGCCAAGGTTATAATTAACCCAGGAAGCTAACTAGAACATTGTTATTCCCTGCTACACTGTTGACTATTGTAGTACAGATGGAATTATTTCCCATGTATACTAAAACACTTAAATAAACTGTAACCAGTTCAGGTGACAGCTGTGTGTTTGACTGGGTTCAATTTACAATGTCAACATAGATAACAGACATCCCATTGATGAAGAACAAGCCTAAATTCTATGGCTTAAGGGTATGGCTCATTTAGAAAATGTCTAAAACATCAAGGTCAGCAACTTTGGGGAAGAGAGATGTAAGCAGCAAACACACAAACTTATCTCATGCCTTTCCGAAGAATGCTTGTGCTGTGTCATTTAAAATTTTTATGGAGAATAAAGACAAGTAAGTTTTAATAATTACATGAATATTGAAATTTCAGTTGATGAAAGTCATTTTAATGATTGTTTATTAAAAAGTGACTATATTTAAATTCTAATAAAATGTTGCTATAATTTAAATCTTCTTTTGACTGTATACTCAGTGGTATGGTCCCATGAAGATCCTGTACATAGTTGTACAAACTGTGCAGTTCTGTACAGGCAATAGCTCTGTGAGACAGGATAATCTTAATCCAGACATATAGAGAAAATTATTTAATACAATGCTGGTTTGGATTTGGATGACTATTTAGGTTCTGGATACTTAGTTATCACTGAAAACAAAGCATGTTTATAAAACACCAGGACAGCATTTTCTAGTCATCAGAGAGGAAAAAAAAAAGTGAAATAAATTTTCTTCTTTTTCTGCACAAATTATATCACACCCTGACAATGAGACCCAGGCTATTCAAAGAGGTAAGCTGCCCCATACATTTTTATCTATATGTCTAAGAATTTGTTTGATCTCATGTAACAGGATAGAGTGCTATTTACGCTTCCTAAAATGGAAGAAGCAGCATGGCAGTATTAACGAAGCCCTACTTTAATCCAAGGATGTTAACAGACATATGTTTTCAACACACTCAGTGGATAAAGAGACAGGATCCTTCTGTTAAGATTCAGATTATGTTTTCCTGAAGTAGTATCTGCCATCATCATACTCATACACAGAAGAGTGTAAAGAAACTGGATTCCTAGGTCTAAAACTAACCCACATAAAATCCCTCTCCTTCCCCACACCACTCCCTTCCAACTCACCTTATATATGTTTGTTTCCAGCCAACAAGAAAAAAAAATTTGTTAGTTTTTCTTGATAACACCTATCTCATGGGTGTGGGGGTATTGTGTGTGCTCCTATCAGCTTTTTGCATACATTGCAAAGTCTAAATACAAAATGGTTATCCAGATTAATCAGCTACAAGGAGTTATTGGCATATAGTCAGTCACAGAGGGGGCTTGGAGAGATGTACTGCACCAAGTTCTTCAGGGTAAGTGTAAAAAAACAACCCCACAATAAAGGGAAATAATTCTCTTTTTGAATGTACCTATGTCTTTGCAACCTCTGAGAAAATACTTCAGCATTTTTCAGATCAACTGCAATTTTTTCCTAGGTCAGAAAAGAGGTCAAGGAAAATTCAGAAGGAACTAAAGTTCTGAAAGCTAAAATACCTTCACTCTCAAAGAAAATTGCGTGAAATTATGCCTTTTAATTCAGGGAGCAACAACTATATAACTCTTGGTAACCTTAAATACCAGCAGGTATTTATTTATACTTGAGAACTTCTGCACCCTGCTGAAGTAAAAGACTTTCTGTGCTGGTTCAAGCTGACATGTTAATTTTGCCTCCAATTATCTTGTGCATTGCAGTGAATGGATAAATACCCTGTGCAGTAACAGCTGTGTCAGGCACCTCCAGAAGAGGAAAGCTCTCCCCAGATGGTGCAAATTATTCCATGATATCTGTAGTGGCGTGTGCTACCAATATATTCTCAAGTTGCCATCAGGTACTTCAGATGTCACGTCTACCTCAGCTGCAGTTACAGTATGCTATGATTTGAGGAACATATCAAAGCCAGGGTACCACTTAAATAAATATGTTCTGCAGGTACAGATTTACCACAGCAAAGAAGCTCAGATATTGTTCAGTTGTGTGAAGGTTTTTGCCACCATGTAGAATGAATTAGTAGACAGAATAATCATGCTTTAACAGAAGAGCAGTGACCAAAGAGCTGTATTTTTCATGCATTATTTCAAAATTTTCCAGTTTATACAAGTGCTTGCTCCTTTGTCACTTTTTTCTATCACATAAACAAAAAACATGCATTTAAAATGTGGCTTGTAGGACATTTGTAGCCAAGAGATGAAACGATTCCCAAAGTAAAAACTTTTCTAGATTCCCAAAACATTACAAAGTTTCGTTCTATTAACAGACAAATTACATACACTTCTGAAAAATGTTTGCTTAATCCCATGACCATAAAACAACTAGACCCTCCAGAAAAAGTGAGGTCTAAATTATACATGTATAAGCACATGTATTTTAAAGTGAATAAATATAAAATGTCAGTGTGCTATGCAGTAAGAAAGAACCCTAAATCTAGAGAAACTAACTAAAGTTAAGGTCTCATTTTTGTTGAAAAAGTCAATTTTAATTGACTTCTCCAAAATGGTTTCATTTACGTTTGGAAATGCACCTTTTAAAAAAATATATTTTTCTACTGCTGCTCTTAGTGTGTCTTCTCCCCTCAAGCAATCTCTGAAAGTAGTTTCAAGAGAAAAGTGAGTAATTGTAGACTGACTGATCAGCCTCAAGAGAGTAACAGGGGTTGTGGTAGTTTTCACTAGCATGGAGCAGGGAGCAGGTCTTCTCTAAGTAACTGGAAAACCTGCTGAGTAGGATGACCTTCTTTTTATACTGCATAAGGTTCGGGGCATTGGCCAGCTTTTCCAGAGACAGCTGTTCGTCTGCTTGAGTGCATTAAAATTTCCTGCTCCCCTCTCATCATTCCTTGCTCTCACACCTACATTTTGACCGGAGAGCATCACAAAATCAGGTAAAGAGGTAATTGCTTCAAGTGCTTCTTGGTGGTTTGAAAGAGACCCATGCCTTTTCCAAGCAGCAGCAAATCAGCCAGGGAATATTATGCCAATAACTAAAAGCAGACAGAATAGAAAAATTCAATATTAAAAGTGGTTGGGTGCATTTTAATGTTTTCCAAAACCATAGAAAACGCTCCCTTCCCTTCTGCTTGGGGAAGCACGTACCATGCCCTTCTTGAAAGCCTCAGAGAAGGAATTTAACACAGTAAATCTAACACTTTCCAGAATCACCTCCTACTCTCCCAGAATTAAGCAGAATCAACAGAAGCACAGAGAGTCTTTCCTATGTAAAAGCCTCTGTACATCATTTCTAAATTTAAGGTTTGGTCACTTCTTTTTTCCTCAGTCTTTTTCATACAGCTGCAGGACCTTAGGAAAGTGAAGACTGACTCAGCCAAGGTACTTTGGAGCTGGGCTGGTTCTCAGTGCCAGCAGAGATGCAAGGGGGGGTGGGTGCCAGCACAAAGCCATTGCCTAGTCCCGCCATCAGCTTCTACTGATCCCTGCGCTGCTGCTCTGCTCCTCCAGATGTGCCAGTGCAGACTACAGGTGTCACTTGTGCAGCAGGGCAGTGCTGCCCAGCCCAGATATTATAGATCTCTCACTCATGCTCAAAGTAACTTTCCCAAAGTTTCTGAGGTTGATCAGCTGGAAAAAGAAAGAGAAGCAGTACAGGAAGACACTTTTCTCTATCATTCTTCTCTCCAGATATAAACAGTCAGTGCTTTAAAGTTCCCAACTCTTGTACAGCTGTACACTCAAAAGTATCCCTTAGTGAGCACTTACGGCATCCTGATCTTTTTCATGTCTGCTCTGAGATGAAAGTCATAAACAGCATCAACCCAAAAGCTTCTATTGCAGCTGTCTCAATTCTAAGGAACCACTCCTTGAGCCCAGTTTTCAGCTTCAGTTTCTAAATGAAATTTTATTGAAGTGATCAGCTTTAGCTGTCAAACTTTCTGGTCTCCAAGCCTACATAAACAGATTGTGGTAGCATAATTTGCAGAAGAAATTGATATTAATTATCATAGAAGATTTTCTGAGATCTTTCCAAACGGATATTGTATTGTCCTTGGTAATAATGGATGAGACCCATTTGACCAAGTTTGAAAACTGGGATACTTCAGGTACAGGATGTACAGGAGACTGCTGCACATGAGCACTCAAACAATTCCTAGTAATTTCCAGAAAAAGCAGATCTCTCTTTCTGGGAAGTATTACCATTTCCCAAACACAACTAACACATGAGCTTTTTATCAGGAATTATGGGAAACAAAAAAAAAAAAATGAAAAACAAAGCCACTTATGTCAATTTTACATGTGAAAAAATAAAACCTCAGAGAACCTGTTAGCAAGTGGGAAGCAACAGGCTGTCTTCTACAAGAGAGAAAAAACCAAACTATATAACTTGTGAATAGTCTGAGCTGCAGTTATTGCATCTACAAGCAAAAAACCAAATATTTTCTTCACAAAAAAAAAAAAAAAAAGGCAGTTCAGTAAATCTTCCTTAAGTCAATCCTGAAATTCTGGTGTTCACATGTCCCTCTGTTCCCACAGCATTCTGAAAGCCCTTGTGCATCCTCAAGGGAAAAATCTCTACTCCAAATGTGATTTTGGGACCTGCCTTTGTTCCAGTCATTGGCACAAACGATCCTATAATAACTACCAAACTTTTATCTTATAGATTTCTCTTTTTATAGATACATTTCCCACAATACTCATGTTGCTTTTCCTAATTTGGAGCAATTAGATTACAAGGCCACATATGTTTTTCCTTTTCCTCTGACATATCTAGATGTAGAACTGCTGTGGATAATGACCTTATTATATATAACCATACAGTGGTCATAGCAGGTATCACCTGTAACTAGAATTGTTAAAATTCACTGAGCAGAAATCTTCCAAGGGGGCTGCAAGAGATGCCTGCTGAATACAGGGTTCTTTGTGCACTTAAACAGATGTTCATCCTGCTTATTCATTTTAATCTGCTAAAAGTATCTTGGCTAGAAACATCTTAAGAACAATTTTATCAGCTTAACTGTACAGTAAGGAATAGAACCTGGGACATGATTAGAGCACAAAGTTATAAAAGCTTTGAATGTGTGCCACATATAAATTGGCATTAAGCCAACCAGAAAAATAACCATTTTTCTTTTCAGAAGTATGCATTTTCATAGAATTGCAACATGTAAGTTAATGGCTCTTATAAATCTTCAGTAAGAACATAAGAAACATAATGAAACTTAATGAGACTTAACTATGATGTAAATCTTAATTCATCTTACTCCAACCAGTGATTTTCAGGGACTTTTTATGGCAGTAATTTTAAAGCTGTTTTCTGATGAACAAAAGCTTTTCTCTCACAGTGTCTCTTTAGGTTGCCTTATGAAATAAGTTGACCAGCAGTGAAACACCCCTTCTAGTCTAGAATTCTATATGTCACAAATGGAAGCAGACAGCTGCTTTGATTTACCTTCTTATATTCAGCTGTCTTGCCCCCATCTAATGCAGAGACTATTAAGAAGATTAGGTAAATAGATTCCATTTGCTATGTGCCAATCAATATTACAGAATCAATGTGGTTTTTGTGATCATAAATAGAAAACAGCACAAGTTAATTGCAAAACCACATATCACAAATTACTACAAATCTGCTTTAACTATCCCCATTTTTTGTTATTTCACAATGACTTTAGTAACCTTCACACTGATCTCACTGATAAGGGGCATAACCCTGATTAGGGGCGCTAAATGACTGGAATGTTCCTGGGAGCTGATTACATGCATTTTGCTTATGGCTTATCAAGTCTTATCTGCTGATAAGGTCTTCCTCATCTCCCTTCTTCAGAATACCAGCTGTGGGACATGGGAAATATTCCATTGGTTTTATCAAAGACATAAATGAACTGAATCTTCACTGATATAATTCTCAGTGGTGTAAGGAAACACTTCTCTGTCAGTTTACTCACCCTGACTCTGTGTTTACAAAGCAGACACTGTAGATTCCACTGATGGATACTTATTTGCATTTAAACATAACATGACATATTTGTTTCAGGATCTTTTTAAAAAATATTTTTCCTGGCTTTAAATATATAGTTTTGAACCGGACTTTTCCACAGAAGTATCATCACCAAAGCCAACAAACAATCTCCAAACAAAACAAAACAAAAGCCCAACAACAAGTGTTGGAGCCCAACGCTCCCCTGAAAAAAAACCAGTAAAATTAGACCAAGCAAAAAAAGCACTTGAGTTATCAAACTAAACACTTCAACTCTATACAGCACAAAAACACAGAAATTAAATAGTTGGCAAGAAAGATTGATCTTCCCAGATGTAGAGTGTTCCACAAAAACAGCCATAGCTCAACAACTTTTTCCCACAAAGGCAGAGGGAACAGAAAGAGTACAACAGGTGCACTTTATAACTGTAAATTTCTTGCACAGCTGATGGACATGACTCTCCATTGCATCAGTATTTAGACAGGAATTCAAAGATCACCACATCAGAATAAAAACTGGCAAGCACTTATTCCTTGTTCATTGTTTTGGGAATTTCTTATATGAATTCAGTAACAAATTGAAGCTAACCAAAGGTTTCCCATTTCTGTATCACAGTACACTAAGAGCCTTAAGGTAAGGGTAGGAAAAGATTCTTTACAATGAAATCTTACCATGCCCAGCTCTACAAAACGTCCACAGAATTAACTTGCAAAAGTGTATCGATGTCTCAGGAATGACATCTGCCTCTCCAGATCCTCTATCTGCATCTCTTTTGAAATTAACAATAATATACAAAAATAAAATAATTTTAGGTACATTTATTTGTAAGCAAGATTTTTATATATAAATTTATTGAGAATTTTTTAAAGAGTGTTGTTCATAATCACAATGCCTATCAACAAACAAAAACCCAGTTTAAATCATCTGGCTTCATTTTGCCCCTGCTAACATAAGTCTTAAGCACATGATTATTCATATCTGATTTAAGTAATGATACTAACAACCAGAGGAAACTTGACTCTGCTCATACTGTAGGCCAAAGAGTTGTCTGCACTATGTTGATTACTCCCATTATTTGGACATAAACATTTAAAAGCCTGCACGATCAGAGGTTCAAAACCTGTTTTGAATATTATAATCCTGTGGATGCTATATTTTTCTGAATTAGTTGTATAAAGACCAAGAACTGACAAACCAAAACAATCAGAGAATGAATGATTGTGTTGGTGCTTGCATAGTAATTATTCAGGATCTTGTATCCAGATAATTGAGTAACTTTTTTTACACATTATCTATTTTTCCTTCATCTCATTTGTCCTGAAATAAAAATATTTTGTGTATTTTATTGCAATAAGCTTAATACAGATATCAAAGCAGTTTAGGATTATAGGTACCTAATATTTAATCATTCCTTATTAGTTCATTCTTTATTATAGTTCTAATTTTAAAGAGGCATAACCAAATTAAAAGAAAAATAGTATGAAAATAAACAAATTTTTTCCTCTGTACCACAGTTTTGAAACTGAAAACCTTTTCTCTGATATTTTTATATAGTTAGTTTTTACCAAAAAAAAGTAATAATAGAGGGATCACAATTAGTGTGAAACTCTTGGATATCAAAATGGCACTTACAGAAAATAGGTGGGTTTTTACAGGAACTGTGTTTGCAAAGCTGGCCAAGCACAAACACCCACAGAGCCACTCAGACACACCAGCTCCAGTGGCACCAACTGCAGTGAGATGAGTGGCTTTGAAGGCTTTTAACAATATTTTTCAGTAATCATTCGGTCACAAAATGCTTGGGAAGTGAACTAACCTTGAACTGTCTTTTCATTAATATACTCTTCCTCTCATCTTTCAACACAGAAACACTTTCATGTTCTAAAATGACTGTCCAAATACCACAATCAGAACAATTCCTCTCAGGATTAATGGAGTCCTACTACATTTAACTGTGAAATACAACAATATTCCTGTTCTGCTGCTTTCTGCAGGGCACTCCCTGGCAGTGACAATGGATCTGTGCTGAAAGCACTGAATTCAGGCAAGTCAGAATGGCAGTAAGTGAACCAACAAACTGGTGTTACCCCTCCCAGGGAAGATATTCCCCCACTATTTCTGATAATAGATGGAAAGGAAAGGGGAGATGAAATCATTAGTTCTACAAGCTTTAATTAAACATATTTTAGATTCATTTTTTAGACCTTAAAGAATGAGTCCTGAAGTTATTCTTGGTAGGGAAGTGGCTACGGCCTGGAAAGTGATACACTTGATGCAAGAACTCTTAAGTCCTCGCCTTACAAGCAAAGACCTCTAGGAGAGAGAAAAATTATCTTCAATTGCCAAATCCTATGAATGTTTACTGTAATTACAAAGATGATTTCTGGCCATCACTTTCAGCAGCCACAGAAGGTTCCTAAGTTTCTGCGGTTCCCCATGATAATACAGTCATGCTTCCTTTCACCACTTCCTCCAGAGGCAACTCAAGCCAGGCTTTTGTGGTCAGGAACTCAGAAAAATGCACAGATCCGGGGTGAGTGAGAGATGACAGGAAGATGAAGGGATAAGAAGAGCACAGGACTGAGAGGAATTAAAAGCAAAAGAAGTTGAAGCTGAAAGTTTTAAAACGTGTCAAGGAAAGCATAGTAGAAGTGATTTTTTTTTTTAGGCTTATATTGTTCGAATGCTTATGACCTACAAGTCTTCAACACTGCAGGAATTCATTTAAGGCACAAGATTTTCTGGACTTGGATGGAATAGAAGTCTTTCCAGGATCATCGTCATAATATGAAGAAGAATTTAAATGATTGCATCATATACATACCATAGACTTTAGAAGATTTAAAAGCCTTTGTAATTTTTAACTGTCTATTGCATTGTTCATTAACATTTCTGCTAAAAACTCTGCTACATAGCATTCATGGAACCACCGTGCATTAAGCAAAAGCTGATGGATAAAAATAAAACTGTTAATGTTTAGCAATCCCTCCTTTTTCAGCAATTAAATTACAAGCACCTGCATGCTTTGGTATCTAATTAAATTTCCTAAAATACCTTTCCTTCTGATGTAATTTAGATGTTTCCTAGAACATTTAAAAGTTGCTGGAATTGTTTAAGTGAACATGCTATTCAACAACTGAATGACAGATGAGTCAAGAAAAGCACTCTTTACACAGATTCCAACATTACTGACTTACGTTAATAATTATAAATAGCTTATATGATTCTCTAGCTTGTAAAAATTACACTAATTTATGATTTTCCGAACACATTACAATAAGCAGTGTATTCTTGCAGTACATAAGGGAAAGCTTTATCTGAGGTCCCTGTACCTACTAGTAGATTACTGACATTTAGTTGCATTTATTTGTCCTGGTTTCTGTGGCCACAAGTATAATATTGATATATTCCCACACAAGCATGCTCATTGAAAAACATGGCTTTTTTAAGTGTGTTTACGTTTTAACATTATTAGGATCAGCATGTTAAGACCTACTCCTTTTTTCCTCACTCCACTCCCACCCCCCCCCCACATCACCCACCTTGGTTAAAACTGAGCTACTTCAGTCCTGCCTACACAACATACATTAGGGGCAGCAGCCATACACCCCTCAAGCAGGTCTTTACATCCTTTAATTTCTTGCAAACTTTTAAACCACAGGCCCTGTGCGACAGGGACAGGTATTCACCACATTTTCCTCAGACCTAGCTGAGGCTTCCTGACACCATGGCAATATTTCACCACAAACTATGTAAATCAGCAGCACAGTCCTCTTGGCTCCTCAGTCAAAGCTGGGGATTCCAAGCCTGAAATTCATATGCTTCCAAAAGCAAAAAATAGCACATCATAGACTCATTCATGTTTCCTACATCATGAACAGCAGTAAAATAGGGCACATTTTTTCCCATGCCTCTTTTTATTTCCCTTTCCTCAATCCCTTGAAGAAAAACAGAAATTAAAATCTATAATTTCACTTACTTACAAGATTCTTTATTCTTTTATTCGTCTTGTCAGACTTACTGCATCTATACAATTCCCCTAGTAGATTAAGAAGCCTCAGAGGCTATTGCTCAGATTAAGCAGTAGCTCTTACTGTAATCTTCTTATTCTCAATGTTTCCATCTTCTGCTCTATCCACATGATTAAACAATAAGTATATTATATCTTTCAGTACATCTGGCAGTTCAGGTCCCATCAGTCAGCCTATTTCTGACATAGCCCATTGCAACAAGACTTGGTATCTGTCCTTCATAGACAGTGCATTTAGTCCAATTTTCAAGCATTCTAGAAAATGGTCTTATTCAGTGATGCCTATGTTATTTCTTATGCTGCCATTTTCTGCCATCTTTCAGTATAAAAGGTGTTTAATGAGGTACCAGGCAGGCCCATTACTTAAATGACAAGTGTTGTTATGTGGATCTAAACAGAATATCCTATCTTAAAAAAAATTGTATCAATCTTCTTCTGAAGTGTAATGTGAGCATTAATTTTAACACAGTTTGCTGCCATGGGAAATAGGCATGAAGCCACTCACAAGCTTTCAATAGTTTCTGAAAAAAGGCTGGACTGGTGGAACATTATTACAAATTCTACTGAAAGACCGTTCAGCACCTTAGAAAATGAAGAAAATATAATACCCTAAGTGTGATGCATTTCTGTTTTCCCCCATTCTGGCTGGATCCTCAACAGATCAGACAGTTAAATACAGGCTAATGCAAAGAGAAATACTGAGGAAACATTTTATTATCAAATGTCTCAGTAGGCTAGGAAGAATATTTGTGTTTCTCTTGGAATATATTTGTCTGACAACAATAAAGATTTATTTCCTATTAGCTACTAATTGAGATTATTTTATATTTTTGGGGTTCATTAAAATATTAAAACAAACATGAGACATTAGGATGTGCCAGAATCCTCAAACATGCAGCAATTTAAATAACATTCTTCTGGTCAAAAGATACCAAGTTTAGGCTTAGTCCTCCAGCATGCAGAGGGTTCTTCTGTCCTGGTGATTAGGATTACGTTGCCAATAAATAAAAGCCTGAACTTTTGATGAGGGGACCCAAATATATTTGTTACAGCAAATAAAGCTCCAGTGAGAAGCATCTGACTACATCCCATTGTTCTCCTGGCTCTGAAAAGGCTCCATTGCTCCACTGCTGTCAGGGACTGAGTAAAGCCAGGAGCTGGGTAGCACTTTCTAAGAGAGGGAATGAAGGGAGTGGGAGAAAAACCCAAAATAGAACAGAAAAAAACCCACAAAACCAGACCTTACTGCTTGGGTTTGATCTGTCGGACACTATTAGTTAAGTACTTAACTAAATCAGCTGAATACTACCCAAAGCAGAAACAGCAACTTCCGTTACCAAGAGTCATGTCAGGACAGTCTGTAAACATTCCTGTGCAGAAAAGAGCTGTAGCAACGAATCCTAACCAGAAAACACTAGAACTACAACCAGAGTTCCTGTTTTGGGAAGGGGGGAAGGAAGGTATTATTTACATGCAGAACACTTGGAGGTGAGCAGGAGGGGATGTAGCATCTGTGCTTTTGTTCCATAGTTATTATACCTAAGTAGAATCCTAGGTCATGTTTAGAGCTCCTAAACAAACTGTAACAATGAAACTTCACCTCTTGTCAACTCTACAGGGACTAAAAGATCTAACAAAACAATAATCTCATTAGAAAAGCAGAAAGAAAATAAGCCTTAAGCAGCTGTTCATTATCTCACAGAAAACATTAACATTCCAGACTTCGTTGACACAATGAACAAAAATAAAACAAATAGACAAACAAAAAAAAAAAAAAATTAAAAACACCCTTCTGCAGCACACCAGCCAAACAATACAAGTATTCATGTCAGTCACATTCATTACATTTTGTATATCAGTTTTTTGAGTCTCACATTTCTTCCGGGTCAGGTAAAGTACCAAGAAACATCCTTTATTTCCATCTAAACTTTTCACCATTTAAACCAAAGGCTTGAATGTGCTTCTCCTTTCCACCTCCTCCTCCTGCTTGTTTTTCTAGAAGCAGGGTAGCAGCCACTGCCTGGTTTTTTATCTCAGGCCCTTCAAAACAGAATAAAAATGCAATAAAAAGTCCTGAGCTGATCAGAATAATTCTATTCTAGTGACATTTTGTAGTTCTACACATAGTCTTTTCTGAGTCCTGACAAGTCTGTGGTACGTTCATCTCTTAAAACCTACTGGAGCAGAAGCTGGGCTTCACTTTTTCAAGACAAACCCAGACTAAAGACTGCAGCCAAACACCAACAAGAACAATTGGGAAGAACAAACAGTAGGAACCCAGGCAAAGCAGTATATGGAGATGGACCAAAGTAGGACTGAATTTCTTTAGTTATAATAGACTGTGAAAAGTAAGGAAATTTTATTCTGACAAATAAAAACAAGGACAGTATTTTGGGAAAAGGAGATAATTCAAAAATAGAGGCACAGCCACTTCTTCAGTATTCCTGAACCATGAATCCCACAAAAAAGTCTACAAGTCTACTGGAGGGACTGTGTCTCCCAGTTGCTCCAGACACAGGGCCCCTCACAGCACACAGTCCCCACCGTTACTATCCAGATTATTGGCCCTCACCACATCCCATCTCTGGGCAGCCCTTCATTCCTGCTCTCAGCCCTCCTCCTGCCAGTCCCAGGCACAGCCTGTGCACACAAGCCTCTGGAACCCGGGCTTGTGAATCTGGGGATGGATAGAAGCGGGGATTTGTCACCACTTTAAAGGAAGCACCCTAACATGACAGCTCTTGGGAGTGAATCATCCTCTTCCCAAAGGAAGCTAAAGACAAGCCTTTCTAGAGGGCTGCTGAACAAAGTTATTGGTCCAATTTGCTCCAGGATTTGAACTACAGAGAACACAGAAGGACATCCAGCTACAAAAGAGCATTGACCTAAGATACGTAGGAGTGCTAATCTTCAATATTATCTCCAAATATTATCTCTGTGGGAAGGGAGTCATTCCAAGAAATTACAAACAGCTTTTACAGACTGAAAGGTGGCAGGGTCACTTTCCTCCAGTTACTCACAGTACAGAGATTTTATCTAATTCTAGTTCATTGGCTTCCAGCATTTGTAAGATTAAAGCACACTCATTTGGCTTCTTGCTGAGGAAATATGTTGTTAGGCTAAGACCTGATGTTAGAGATCATGTCATATATGTAAATGATTGTGCCAGTTCATTAATATGCAAATTAGAACACAATATCAGATTAATCCCAGAACCTAAAATCTCCAGTTCTCATGACCTACAGGCTTAAATTGTGCATGTACAACTGCTTGTTCATCGGTGTGACTTTGGCTTGCTTCATGATTAAATACAAATCAGCCACATACATTTAATTTTTCTATGTAACTAGATGCTATCTAGGTTAAAACCAAAATATTTACTGTAAACACTTACTCTTCCAAATCCCTTTCAAAGACTTTGGGTTTGCCTGTTTTTTCCAGCTACTGCAGGCTGGTATTCCAGAGCACCAGCTCTCCTTTTTAACCCCTCACTAAATGGAATGAGTTACCAATGCAACAAGTCCCTTTATTTAGTTTTTGATTGATTTTCTAAGAGTTACACAGCACAAAACTCCACTGAGGTCTGATCAGCTGCATGGGAACAGCAAGAATACAAAAACCTTTGGCAACCAATTGTAAATCAAAAACATCTTTCAAAACACTGTATGAAAATCTTCATCACACTGGTTATGCTCATACAGCTACTGGATAACTGACTTATGATAGCCTGCATTAATTAAGCAACTTCAAATTGCTGAATTCCATACTTAATTCCAGAAACTGCCTTCTACACTGGTGGATCCACTGAAAAAAGGGACGCAGAGATAAAGTCACTCTCATCAAAAGCAATCATCAGCTACACTTTCCTCCAAACTATATCAAACTATCATCTTCATAATTGCACGGTTAGGAAAAATTAATTTTGTTTTAACTGGATTGACAAAGTCTTAATTCTTATATGATAACTGAATCCTGCAGAGCACAAATAATCAAAATAGCTTGAATTTACCATATGCATTTTCAGCAGCTACATAAAGCTTTGTTGTGCATGATTGAAAGATTCTCATTTAGTCATGAATTTATTAGTCCTTTCATAGATGTTGATTTTAGTATGAAACAAATTGTCACCATGCCATTTATTTTGATAAGGAGCTTCCTGTGTTTTAAGATGCCATATATTGCTTATATGTCTGCAAGTAAGGCAACTACATTTACACCCTCTTCAGAGCTTTCTTAAATGAACCGCCAGTCATGGAGTAATACTTCACATTCCTTAGATTAAACACCTTTAAGAAAATTATGGTAGGAGGTTCAAAAGACAACGTTGCACTCAGAAATTTATAAATATAAGCTTAGGAAAAAATATAAGCCTGACATTTTTCAGCTCTGAACAATTATTTCCTTGCTTGAGTTCTGCAACTCAGTCTTTTTGCTGTATTTTAGACACTGAAACAGCTGCTGGAGCCAAATCTTGGTCACTGGGTCATAGAGTGGTCATAGTTCTCTGCAACACGGACATCACTGGAAAAATTGCAACGGCAAACTAGAAACTTACAACCTATGATAATTTAAGAATGAGTTTGATTAAAAATATTGACACTTAAGTTTTCACACTTATACATGCTTGTTAGCAACTTCTGACAACACATTCACAGTTACAGACATACTCTGAAATCTGAGGTAACTACTGAAAATCAGAAATTGGGAGAAAGCTAACACCAACTAAATATAAAACTATTATCTTCCCATTCCTATGTTAGCCCAAAGGAAAAGCCTGAAGACAAAATATGTTCCAGCCAGTATTCCCCCAGAAAGTAACATTCAATTTAGGTTTTCTGCCTGAATATCTTATATTTCCAGAATGAGAAATATGACAGGAATCTGAAAGAGGGGTGGTGACAACACACAACAGAGACAAGCAAAAGTAAAAAAGGCATAATTATAATGAAGCCAAGGGGCCCATCCTTTGCCATACCACAGAGAATAATCAATAGCCAATGCAAGTCACCTTCAAGCATTCTAACAATCTTTTTTGTTTTGAATGTTTTGCTTGAGGGACTTGGTAAAATTCAATAAGAGAGGATCTGGGCTAAATCCTTTCCTAATATTAATTTATAGGAACAACAACAGAGATGGATTTTATCTGAAGGGATGCAGAGTGCATTAGATCCAGATATCTGCATCATAACCCTCTTGCTATAGGGGCTGGCTGGCATATAAGAGACAATTACAAACTCCTAGTCTAAAGACTGGACAATCCAAGTCAGCTATTGGACACCACCAGAGTTTCAGAGGTTGAGTTTGAGAGATATTTTTGTTTTTTAAAGAAATATCACATCACATTGTTAACCTCTGCTCCCTCCCTAGATTTTGCCCACTTAAAAGGGCAGAGCTCTTGACCCCAGCTACAGCAGAACTCCTCCTTCTCCCTGCAACAAAACTCCCTGATCTCCAAATATGCCAATACAAGCACATAAACATGTCAAAACAGCCACAATCTTCCCCATAAAAAAGCTTGGACAAAAGCCTGCTGACTGGATGTACACCACAATAATCATCCAGATTTGTCTAGGAACAATACGGGATTGACTTTCCATAACCTGTGGTTTCAGCAGGGGTTTATTAAACATATTTAGCCCACATCAGTGAATATTTGAAACTGATGCAAGTTGCTGCAGCCCCAACAAAAGAACAGATGGCTGTGAAAGCTGCTGTTCATACCCCAGAGATCGCATACGTATGCAAATGTGTTGCAGTATATGCTATCAGAGTCTCTTCCCTCCCTGTTCCACTCCACCTTCTTACTTCAATGTACAATTAAAATATCAAGAAGTCCTTCCTTGTTCCTCTTGCCAGCAGCAGGAATGAGCACTGAACATATGACCCTTCCAGTCCCCTCATCCCTAATATCCTCTCCAAAAGTGAAATCTAGACCAAAAGCTAGAATTCAGATACACCTCAAATTTTTTTCCTTTGTTGCACCCCAGCATATATTTTTATTTGGGCTTCTAATGTGAAGATAAAGAGAAAACAATTTAAAAAGTAATCTGGAACATCAACAAAAAGGTTTTTCTGGCCAGATTTATTAAGCTGGAATAGTACATTTTAGTTTAAGGTTTTTTTACTCTTTAAACCCTTGAGACTTCACTATTAAAGTGAAAATCATATAAATTCACATTTAACAGTGTCATGTTTCAGAAGAAAGTGAGTAAGGAGCATATTTCTTGTGTATGATTACAATACAGTGAACACAGCCTTAGTTACTGTTGTGTTCCACATAAAGATGGCTTCATATCATTTATTGACACTGTTTTAAGCTCCCTCACAAACATAACCACAACTTGAAGCACAAGCAAATATTGACTTCATCTGCAGCCCAATAGCTGTTCTAGTGATTACTCAGGCATTCTGGCAGTGTTTCCAGCCCCAATAAAGGCAACGGAAACTTTTACAAGCACGACATAAGTAAACTATTTGTCACATTATCAACACTAAATATGTTATCATACTTCTGAAATGTTAAAAGGCTCAAAAAATATTTGATGCAGGGCCTTAACTTGTTTGGGCTTACCAAATAATAGAGAAAAATATTGTTCTTATTTCTGTGAGAGAGGGAGGAGAATGGAGAAGACAGAGGAGGCATTTCTGTTATCCTTGGCTCTGCGTCAGACGGGTCTGGTTTATTCCACTGTGTGAAAAGGACAGTGGAAAACTACTTAAAGCTGAACAAAAAAGACATTAACATAGATTTTGACTACTTTTTATCTGGTCCTGTGACCAAAAAAGAATGGCACACTTTCATGTGTCATTATTTTGGTGTCAGGGAGAGTATGAAGAAAAAGAACTGTTTGCATGAAACAGTGTGCAACCGTTTCCTTTTGAAATGAGCCCAGTTGAAAAGAAGTAGCAACTAAAAGGTTAAATTCCTCATTAAAATAAGAAAAGAATGCTAAAGATCAGCACAGCCAAAAGCAGATGCTTAAAACTAGACTGCTGAATCCATACTCAGCCACATAAATTAGATCCTGTGGATTTAGGCGATTAGCCATATGAAGAAACATTTCTAATTCTCATCTCAGAGTCCACAAGCAAAAGAAACAATCATATGTCATATAATATTCACACACACATTTGTCTGTGATGATTTAGAATGAACTATTCATGCTAAGTGTAATATATATAATTATACAAGATGTGAAAATCTGTAATAAAAATATACTTGAAGACTCTGCCCTCTGTTAGTTATACACATAAGTCATCTCCTTTTCAAATGGATTCAATGAACTTCTTAAAACCTCTGGTGATATACATTAATCTAATAAAGGTGTATCACCACCTTATACACCGCTTAGTGGTATCAGTCCCTGCTCATACAAGCATGCATGCAGGATACATATAGAGTGAGTGAAAAAAGAAAAGGAAAAGGGAAATATAAAATAAAGAAATCAAGTAGGCTAATTTTGAGATAGTTCCTAGAAGAACTATCTTGAGATACACTAGTAATACAGACAAAATTCAATTACACTGTGAGGTCAAGGTTGGACAATCCTGTACCAAAACCTCAAAATTCATTGAATATAGATATGGCTGGAGTGATTAACATGTGATAAAACTCACCCCGGCTTCTGAATTAAAGCATACTAAAGCCCAGATTTTACACCATTGCCTTGTCCATAGAGAGCATGCATGGATGAGTCTCCAGCCTGTAGCCAACTGCCTGTGAGATAACAGAGATGGGAAAGAAGGAGAGAAACAAAAGTTCAGTTGGGGTGAGCAGTCTTGAGCTTTGCTGAGGGAAGATTTGCCAGTGTAAGCATGATAGCACGTAACAGGGCAAACTATGAGACTTTTAAGGACCAACCCATTGCTCATTGCCATAGTTATAAACCAGCATTACTCTTGCATATCCGTTGCTCAGCTCTGTACAAATCAGAAGTCCTTGTTCTACAGGTCTATACTAAAAGGTGCCAGCTCTTTAGGTCTGCTGCTATGAAGCCATTAGTACTTAAATGCTCCGCAAGAACAAGATTACAAATCTCTGATCTGGCAGGATTAGGATGTCAGTGCATATAAAGCAAAGATATAGATGAGAAAGAATAATGCTTCAAGAACAAAAGACTCCAGAGATTATCCTGAGGCTGAAAAACCTTTCAAAATACATCCAATGAAAATAAAGTATGATATTCACAAGATGATGAGGATAAAAATTAGTTTATATAAATCTTTACATGAATAGGAAAATAATAACGTTTTTTATAAAGCAGTGTTTAATTGTTGCTGTCTTTGATAAAGAAAAAATCATATGCAATGAAATATACACTAAATTCTTCACTTAAGGAAGAAATTCTAGGGCACTAGAATTATTACTAAAAGATTTAATTAGAAATACTGGACAGTGTTTCTTCATGTAAAAAATATGGATTTCAAAGTTTGTTCTCTCGGTTACTCACTTTGCTGCATCTTATTTTCAAGGGCAGACTAAAAGAGGCAAAGTTAAAGCAAACAAAACCAGGACCTCCAAAGAGAAAACCAAGTGATACTGAGGTAGTTACAGATATTACTGTCTGCATGTCCCACCCCTGCAGATGCTCTGCCAGGCAGAGCCTGGCATGGTCACACACTGCCAGCAAAGCACTGGAGTGAGGGAGGCTCTGCTTGCAAACACGGTTTGTGCTGCCAGCTGTGTGCTGGCTGTAGCTCCAGCTGACAGGACATAGGGAAAGGCAGCTGGAGGGAGCAGGGTCTAACCTCTCATCCCTAAATCTAATGTACTATAGTGGTTCAAGTCCTTTAATTTTTTGTCTCTCAAAGAACGCCCCAATTGCAAAACACAAAGTTGAATTCAGCCTTGGAGAAAATGGGTGTGAGTTCAAGGACATCAGAGAAATCTTTCAATTATGCCAAGGCCACAGTTATGCATAAAAATTTATTAACCATGTGGCAAAGGAGGAGAGGAATTACAAAGAAAATTCCCCAATAACTCATCCACATTTCACCTTGTTTTTAAAGAGCAATTATGTGACAAAGACATTATTTCAGACAAAATCGTATATATGATGGTCATGGATAAAGTAAACAAAGGCTTGAGAATTTGAAAGCAAGCAGAAGAAATATTTAGATTTCTAAATTGCTCTCCAGAACCACGTGGGGTTTTTTATGCACAACTAGAGTGACTTCAAAGTTCACATTAGAGAAGTGAAGGTGGGGGGGAAGAAAAAAAAGACCCAGTGTCTCTCTCCACAATCAAAAAACATAAAACACAAATAAAGATTTGTGGTTTTTCATCTGCAGACAAGCAGATGTTGTACTCAACCAGTGCTCATCCAGAAAGTCACAAAGCACAACTACCGTTATAAACTTCTGAGAAACAGGTCCTTTTTATGGCTTCCAACTGCTCTAACGCAGTGTAGTTAGTCTCAGTGCAGTATAATCAAACACACTGGTGACTTGGTGACCCAGACACATTGACAGGGCCCAGGTGATGAGTGTAAATACTATTGTAATCTTGTTAAGCAATATGGTTTTTAACTTCAATCCCACCCATATTGTAGGGATTTAAAGAGATTGGAATATACTTGCTGAAGCCAGCACTTGGAATGAGAAATGGAGGCATAACATTTTTTCCACCTCTTTCATACCAAAACAGTTATTTGCTCTCTTTTGCTTCATTTTAATTGCATCAGTACAGTGCTTTACAGGAAGACATGGCACCATAGAACAAACCCTCAAATAAACTGGCTGGCTATGTTACCTGTGCCCTTTTTGGTGGTGACAATTCCCATTGATTTCCTTAAAATTTCCCACAGCTACTTTCAAGGACAATTGCTTTTCATCAACCCTCACCAGGATAGCCTACACACCAAAACAAAGCCTCTAAAAAAAACCCTAAGACTCGAAAAGCTGTTGCTACACTTAGGCACACACCAGAGCATTGCCTGGAGCAACACATGCCAGGGCTATTATTCAAGAGAGGAGCAAGGGAGACTCAGCCTCATAACATGGACCTACCCCTACACCCAAACAGCATTTTTAGAACATTAAAACTGAAAGGGAGATCCACTCCAATGGAAAGTCAAACTTCCAAACTTCACCTGTCAAAATTGTTCAATTTTGTTATTTTATGTTGAGCATTCTATGGAGCTATTCATTGAAAACAACTGAAAGAATTCCTGAAGAGGCCAAATACACCAAGCAAGAAATACCGACAGCTGTAGTTCTAAGAGCACCTCTTCCAGTGGCAGTGCAAATTTGAGTAGTGCCTTTCTGCCTTCTTATGATCCCCTTAATTGTGCCATGCATTAAAGAAATTAACCTGCACATGTTCACTGTGCTACCACATGAACAAGGCATCATCAAGGACCATGACGATTCCTCAGTGCCGTCAGCACAGAGAAGGGGAATGCTTAAATCAACAGAGGTACTGATGGAAATTCAGGTGAGTGTATGGCATAACTGCGAGGAAGTCAAAGTACAAATCCATGAGGATATTTAAGGCAGTTCCACTGACTAGAACATGCTGAAAAAAGTGAAGTTCTGCAAGCTCTGTAAAGTAAAATTTGGTTCCTCTTGGGGGGTTTTTGTTTGCTTATTTGCAGGTTGGTTGATGGGAGGGAGCAGAGTGTTTAGCATCAAACCATCTGAAAACACATGAAAAAGCACCAAGCTCTGGGATGCCTCCCTTCCAAAGTTCTGACAAAAATAGGTCTTAAGGACTTCTCCCCTTTAGCAGCAGGGGTAGCTCAGGTCTTTCCTTTCCCCCATCCCTGCTAGCCTTGAGCTTCTGCCCAACCACCCACTTGCTGCCACCTTCAGTTGTGCCAAATTAACCATTTGTGGAGGCGCTCCACAAAGCTGAACAGTGAATTAATTGCTTGGTGTTTTAAAAAGGCAGGAGAGATTCTTTGATTTGCATGAATCTGGTTACAATGTGCTACAGCAGGGAAAACAAGTGGTGGGAAGCAGGAAGAACAAGCACAGGAACTGCTCAAGAGAAAAAGAACTGCCAAGAAAAGGTTCCTCAGTATCACTGCCTCCAAGACCATGATTTAACCTAATTAAGTTAATTAAAACTGGAAAATTTGAGAGAAAGAGTAGTTGGCATTGAGAAAGGGAAGAAAAAACCATGGAACAGAGAAGGCTGTTAGCAGGAATGTGGATAACAGATCATCGGCATCTGCAGAACAGAGAATAACACTGTAAACAGTGAGATCTGAAAAATTTTCAGGGACTGATTGACAAGCTAATATGTTCACCCAACTGAATTAGAAATTGAATATGCAGAAAAGCCATATCATCTAACTTGCATCTTCAAGTCATTTCAAATCTGCTGAGCTCCAGAGCTCACAGTCCAAACCTGAGTTTAAATCCATACGTCATCCCCTGCACCAGTCACATGAAATTTGAGCATCAAAATAAATCTATATACATATAAAATTTGAACTGTTACAAAGGTGATAAACTTAGTGAAGTATAAATAGAGTTTTTGAATAATTTTCTCAGTACACTAGTTTTCAGAGTCATGATATCCCAAATAGCCTAAAGACTTTGACATAATTCATTTTTTAAATCTCATTTTGTGAAACAAAAGCAATACAAGTTTTCAAGACAAATAAATTATTCATAAAATTATGACTATCTCAGAAAAGGACTTTGAAAGGAAGGGACTTTACCACCCCAATTACAGAAGAATAACAATTCAACCATCTCCACATCTACATGCAACTACAATGCTATAATTACAAATCTAGAATCAAAACACATTAAATTAGTCAGAAACTTCTTCAGAGACAACACACACAGGACAAACAGGCAGGATTAATGCCTTAAAAGCAATGGCAAGCAGCATCAAAGAATATCTACCCAATGATGACCTGTTTCCCTAAGTTTCATTGCTTGTCACTAGATAAGTTATTTCAGTAAGCAGTAAGCTCTTTCTCTCCTCCCTCTCCACAGATGGAGTAGTATTATATTTTAGGTTAGATGGATTGGAAAAAATAAGTTGGATCATTATAAGACCTCACAGAGAAAGGCAAATTGGCAAGGTATAGACATCACCAACACCAGTAACAAAGTTTAGGAAAGATGCATCATCCTGAAGCAGGGAAAAGGGTGTAGTGTGTTTGAGCATGAGCCCAGCTTTGGCTGTAAATAGGTCCAAATCCTTTATCTTTGGAAAGCCACCAGATTAAAACTTTGGAATCTGTAGATACCCAGGCACTACAGGATTATGTATTTCTCCTACCAACCTCAGCAGTGTTATATCCACCTGCACTCCAATAGCTGCAATGCAGACATAATACATTAAGTACTGAGTGTGCCATTCCTCCAGGATCACTTATAAATATCCTAAGAGAGCAAAGGGGGACTTGGTATAAAGCAACCAAATTTAACAGGCCCAGTCAGGAGATTTTCATGACTTAAAATAACAGAATTTTTCTTGGTGTATTATAAATATTGCAGGAAAGGGTCTATTGTCACTACTGTTTAACAGTGTTTATAGATTCTCTTCAGCCTGAGTTGACCACACAGAATCTGACTCCTGGCAAAACAAAAAAAATCCTTTATTTACTCTATTTATTTCCTTTTAGCCATAGTTTTAAGTCATGACAAACACAGAGACAGGAAAAAAGGTGGCCAAGTAAAATATGGCCTCAAATATCACTCTATTTAATTTCTCTTTGCTCTACGCAAGCAGTACTCAGAGGTATAGTCAAACTGCCTGTGTTTGGTGACAGAAGATGAAAACTCCTCCTCTACTGAGTTTCCAAAACAGTAAGACATGTTCTAAGGGTCACTCTAGTTTGAGCTGTATAAAACTGAGATTCACACTCAACTGAAGCTCATTAAAAACACTTTTAATTGCTTTTATAATGTATGGTGACAAGCCTAACTCCATTAACCTACTGAGGCTTAAAATTATTATTGTGTTCACTGTCCTCATCACTAAAGGATAATAAAGATGTCACAGCATATTATTTTAAAAAAGTTACTATTAAATAGACAAAGAAAGAGATAATTGATCCTGGTACAAGATTTCAAATGTACTCCAGCTATACTTATGAAAACTTTCGAGAGATGCTGGTATTTTAAAACAGAAAACTTCATAGATTGTGTTACACATTTGCAAAGATTAAATAAGAAGCGCAGCTTAAGCTTTTCTACAAAGAAACATCAGCCACCTGGGGCAGAGCCTGAACACAAGGCAAGCAGAACAGAGAAGTTGCTTGCAGTAAAAAAAAACCAGAAAACAAAAACCCCATGTGTAAGGAGTGGAAGGTAACAAATTTGCGAGCAGTGGGGACACAAATCACATTATCACTCAATTTCTCTTTACTACAAAGGCAAGTCAGGATTCTGAGGTCCTTAGATCCTCACACCTTTCTTGCAGGTCAGCATTAACTCCCGTTACACAGCAACAAAACTGCTTCATTTTGGTACTTCCTTCTTTTATATTAACACTGAAATCCTTTTTCCATTATTTCCTAATTTTAGCATTGTGCCCTGCTGTCCATTTTCCACTTACATGAAGGAAAACTAAAACAGCTTCAGTACAGCCTTTTCCTTTCTATTGCATATGACCTTAACAGGCATCTGAAGACTCAGAAAAACTTGCAGCACTCAAATCAGACTACGAACAACATATGCACCAGCAAGTACTTCATTTCTATAGGTTTTTTTTGTTGTCTGCTTTTTGTTTGGTTTTTGGAGTTGCTTTTTTTCAATTTTTCTTCTGCAGAGAGTGTATACCATAAAAAAAAAAAAAAAGGCCATAGAGAAATTAGAGATAGAAACCATTAACAGCCTTCTTTCTAAGCCTGTAAGAGTTTAAATTATAAAATAAAAGACAAAAACACCTGACTTCGTAAAAAAATAAATTAAAAACAAAACAAACAAATGTAAACCCCCAGAAAACAAAACAAGCAAGCAGACCCCAAATAAACAAAATAAAACAAACAAAAATCAAAAACAAAGTGTTCTTCAAGTATTTCTAGATCCCCCACTGGGTGGACAGGCCCACCTCAATGTAAAAAAATACACTTGTGTCCAGGGTAGAAAACACATGAACATTTCTCACTAATGAAAATAAATAAGCAGCTTATTTAAACAGGGAGGGCAGTAGGACTGTTAAACTAGCAATAATTAGCATAGAGCAGATTAATGAGTAGCATTTTAAATAGCTTCTAGACATACAATTTTAGCTAAGAGTGAAGTCACTTCTGTATGGTTGGGTGCTATGAACTTGAATTTGGCCATGCCAATTAAAGCTCAGCATTAGAAGCAACTGAACTAAAAATGTATTTTGAAATCTCTCCTTCTAAATATTCTTCACTTCCAGGAGGTGGGGGGAGTATGAGCACCAAATGCAGTCTTTGGAAATACAGCTGAGTCATGAGCTAGAATAAGAAAAAAAAAAAATCTATCTCCAAAAGAATACAGCTACTTATTAAACTCAATTCAACCAAAAGCCAGGAGAAATAAAGAAAAAAAAATGCAGAAAAAAAATCAATCCTTTTCTCTTTTATTTGCATAGAAAGCAGCAAAGCTACAGATAACTTACCAAGAATAAAAGGAAATGTAAATAATTGTAGAACTTAATTGTGTTATGATGTCCAAATATAACTTAATACCTCTAGCTATCAAATCTAAATAGTAAGCATGGAATTCTGATGGACTTTAAACAGAAATGTCAGACAAATGTCCCCAACAGCAAATCTATGCCAATGATAGAAACCACAGATTTGTAAAAAAATATTGCAAAACTGGAGTAGTTTGACCAGATCTGGATGGAAAAGCAGAACTTCTGCCCTTCTCCATTTTTTTCTTTTTAATGGCTATATTTCTGCTGCAGCTAGACATAAACAGCAGCCAGAAGAAGACTGGCTTTAAAGTGAAATCATTGTATTATTACTGAACCATTTCTCTAAATTGTGCCATACATACATTTGTAACAAACACAGAAACAAAAGAAAGGAAAGCTTATACAAATCATGCCGTGTCTCCATCACGATTCCTGTCATTTCAAGACTAGAGTACACGAATAAACATTTTCTTTACAAAAGGAATGAAAGCCAGTGACTGGTGGCCTAGCACAGCTGCAGTGCTAGCACAGAACAGCTGGTTTCATAAGCCACAGCCCTGGCCTGTCACACATGGTCAGCTGAAATTAGAAACAGCAGAGTTCAGGGGTTAAGAGAGAAGTTTACACGACACACCAGCTACCCAGAGCATTACTGGAATTTGCTGGTGAACTCTCACTGAGGGGAAGAATTTGTCAGAGAGGTTTTCAGCAGAGGAACAATGGATGGGAGTTCTCAAGCCCTCAATTTGTAACATGCTGTCCTGGCAGTGAGCAGGCTGGGGAATAAGAGACAATGTTTAATCAAGCAGAAGTTTTACAGTACATTTCTATGGTTTCTGTTTTTAATTTGATCAGTGCAGCCCACGCTAACATACTCTTCCTAAATTGAAATGCAGTGTTGTGTGCATAACCACCATGAGAGCAGTGAGACATCCACTACTTCCTTCCTCTACATTTTGCGTTCAAGCTTCTCTCAAACTGCTGTTCCCACATGGAAAGCCAATTTCTACTCTGATGTCTTTTCCCAATCCTCTGCCACTTTCTACAGTCAGGGGGTTTGTACTTCCCTCTCAGCAAGCAGAAGACTACAAAGAAAAGTTTATAATCTCATGTGCAACACAGGTTATATTTTAAGTTTAAAGTCAGTATATTTTAATGCAATAGACCTTCACCAGTTTCCAAATGCAAAACTTTTGTGCCATTCGGCAGAGCTTTTCTAGATGTAAGGAGTCTCAAGATCTGGTAATTTATTCTTGGAAAGACATTGCAGTCTCCTATTTAGTGTTTGACTTATCTGCTTTATCAAAGGACACTTGCAGGGAGATAAGTTATTCACTTTAGAGGCTATACCAGCAATACCAACAGTGCAGCCTTTGAAGAGCTCGTGCCACAACAACTCATCCAGTCTAGACCCTCTTGGTCACCTGGGGGAGCACAAGCACCTCCCCACTGCTGGGAACTTCTGGCACAGTCCTGCTGCAAAGAACAAGTGTCATTGCAAACACCACAAACCAATGCTTATTGCTCAGAACATCCTTACTGCCAGTAGTGTCATGCCACTTGTCACACCACTTCCGTGAATAATCATTTATGGATTCCCTCCCCCAACAGTGGATACACTATCTGACCTTCTAACACTTTCATTTCAAAGACAGAATAAAGGGGAATGAGTTGCATTGTTTAAAAATCAGCCCTATAATATGGATCTTACTGAAAGTTACTAGAACATCACTCATGCAGTCACATCATCTTCAGAAAAAGAGCCCTGCATTCCAGCCTTCCTCATTCATTGTCATAAAGTGGGTAATTGGCATCATTAACATTCTTCCCAGCTGGAAAGAATGCCCTTCTTCATTGCAGCTAAAATAATATCTTGTTCAGAGATGCCTGTTCTTCCACAGACATTCAGTGGCAACTCAAATTTTCCATTTATTCCTTATATGTGGTAGTATTTTAATAAAGAAAGTATTCCTTGAACTCTTAAGGAAGCTAAAATATATCATTCAAAGAACAAATTCTGCAACAACTATAAGCCAGCAATGACTATTTTGGCATTTCAGCATGACTATATCATACCCATTCCTGCGACTGGGAAAAACAAAACTATAACTACTAAAAGAATCTCACTGTATGAAAACAAAACCACAAATCCCTTTTATACAGAAAGCATACAGTGGAAATTAACACCAAGTGACAGATGCTTAGTTTTTTCTTATGAAAGTTTATGCAGGCTGTGATTTGTATGTCTATTTATATGAAAAGCCAGTTCTCTTTACATAATTAGAACAGCTCTAGAGGCAGAGAGAATACAATAGGCAGTAATGACTTCGAAGGGAGAAAGCCTCTCTGGAGTTAGCACTACGTCACAGCCAAAGCACGTTGCATAAGGAGAGTTCTCAAAACAAGACAAAAGCAATCCGGGGGAGGAGCAGCATTCAACTGCAGACATTTTTCCTATTCCTTGGCTCTGAACATGAACGGCTGGAAAACTGACAAGTTTTCACAGGCATGACTGAGCCCAGTCTTGACTCAGAACTAAATGGGACATAAGGCTTCAGCTGGCCAAGATCACTAAGCATGAACAAAAATTAAAACTAAAATTACCTTCACTGTTTATATCAGTGTAAGAAAAAAAAAAAAAAAAAAAACAAGCCCAAAAGTAATTGGGAATGGCACTGTTTATTGCTTGGCAGGAATCCATCATTACTATGGGCTAATGAGAACTGAAAAGAGAGAAAATTAACCTGAGTGTTGTTCCAACCTGGACAATAAAACTAGTAAATTCTTTTTTGCCCAAACTGAAAAATAAGTTAATTGTGTTTACACCTATGATTTCCATAGATTATGGCTTAATTTTGTAAGCTAACATGATCATGCTTTGGGCATTTTGTACTTCATCTGCACTTGTATTTCCAGCTCCTGCAAGTGCCCTGCTGGGGTGCACAGAGCCTGTATGTATCATTGCTGGGTTGCTGAATGAATCAGTAGGAAGGGTCCATGGTAAAGCTAAACCAAGAGGTTCCATGTTAATGGCATTCCCCCACAGCAATACTGATGTGAGGCAATTATTATTCCAGCTCTACCTTCACAACAGTGAAGACCAGCATGAACAGAGGCACCATGATAGTGCTGGCAGCTCTCACCCACAGCCCCTGCAGGCAAGTACTCAAAGCAGGGTGTCAGAGGTAACTTAGCACTACCTTCATGCCTCTTCTAGAACTGTGCAGCTCAGAGCTGTTGCCTTCCCACTTAATGACTTCATAAAGCTGTGGGTTACAGACTAAACTGATCTTTTCCGTTTGCTCATGTCAGAAAATAAAAGGCTTTGTAGTACTTTCTACTTCTTAGAAATGAGACTGAGCTGACAGGTTTACTGGCACTCATGACACTTGAAACCATGCTAACTGGACAAAAAACCTGATGAACAAGTTCCCTGCTGAAGTCTGGCAAGCAACTTCCAAGCATGGTTATCTCTTTACAACCAAACAGAAAACTACACTGTAGCCACATTAAAAAAAAACATAAGCTGGAAGAAAAATAAAAAATTATCAATGAAGTTCTCAATTTCTCTTAAAAGAACTCTAAAAATCTGAGTCCATTTACTTCATTACAAAATTATCCCTTACTATCCCTATTCCAGCCAGTATAAGCTAGCTACTTATTCACCCTAAAAATAAATAAATTCAGCCCATTCAACATTAACTGACACAAAAACAAAAGCTTAAAATAATTGTTGCAATCTTAGGTTTCAATCTTGCAAAAAATTAAGTGGATGAATAATTCTGTATCTAAGTTATCCCCATTGACTTCAATATATGCAGAGTCAGCTTTAATATCATATTTCACCTGTATGTAATTTACATACACCTGAGGAGAGTCTACAAACACAGAGTAACAAACACTGGTTTAGAGGGATAAAAATTGCACAAAAACAGACACAGGGGAAAAAAATACTATCTAAATTTACAGTTCTGAAAGTTATAATGTCTACACTGAAACATAGTCCTGGAACTAGTAAGTGGGAAATGGGGAATCATAATTCATTAAAAATTACCTGCTAGTAAAGCTGCAGAATTATGAGCAACTTCTTGGCTAAATTTGGGCCAATGATGAAGGATGGGAAAGGTTGTGGAAACCTGCAAGTTTAAAACAAAATTGCAGATAAAACCAGTTTTGAATAATGGGGAAGTCACAGTGGAGAACAAACACGTAAAACCTCACAGTAATACTGATTAGCTTTCATCAAATACTAGAATTCTGTTTCTGAAGTCTGCCCATAAGATATATGACTTCTTTTCCCTGTTTATTTGGCCTCTCATTCTCCTCTACACATATGCTACTGTGCATCAAAACAACTCACAAAATATTCAAAAAGAAGGTTCAGTACCACTTTGATCTTACCATCTTTGACAGCGCCAGATTTTTTTAAAGCAGTTTAAAAGTTTTAAGTTTATATAAACAAAAGTGTTACTACCAGAGCTGTTGTCCTATGAGATCATGGTAGTCATGGAAGACAGTGGCAAGGCCACTGGAAATGCTTGCTCTTATATAAAAGATACAGCAAATCATAATGATGTCATTGTACCATGTGTGGCTATGGTTTGGATAGGTGACCAAAAGAGTGTTGAAGATAACAGGAATGTTTTAGCTGTTGCTGGTCTGTGCTTGCACAGCATCAAGGCCTTTTCCATTTGTCATGCTGCCCTGCAAGCAAGGAGCCTGGGGGTGCAGGAAAAGCTGGGAGGGGCACAGCCAGGACAGCTGACCTCAGCTGACCACAGGGATGTACCATACCATACGGCATCATGCTCAGCATATGACGGTCGTGAAAAGAAAGAAGATGGAGATGTTTGGAACTACAGTCTTAGGATTCCCAAGCAACCATTACATATGGTAAAGCTCAGCTTCACTGAAAAGGGCTAAATATCTGCCTTTCCACAGGAAGCAGAGAATGAATTCCTTATTTTGCTTTGCACATGCATTCAGCTTTTGCTTTACCTATTGAACTGCCTTTATCTAATCTCCAGAGTGTTCTGACGTGTATGACATGGTTCAGGCAGCTCTATAGTCATTGCAGAGCTTCTAGCTCGGGTATCCAATCAGAGAAATCAGAGGTGGATGATACCAGTGAACTGCTATCATGTAGTTCACTTCTGTTCTCACTGCCAATGTAGGGCATTTTTTTGATGTAGATGACAGTATCCCTTCCCATCTCACTTATACTCTTTCAACTGCTCCCATTCCCCTCAGGAATCTCTTGTGCAATAGTCTAATCTCACTGAGCTAAACTGAAATGTAGACTATTCTCCCTTCCTGGGGAATAAGAACAAGGTACAATTTCCCTTTCATTTGGTGCCATACTTAGACCTCAAGTGGTAACACACAAAATTCAGCAGGAAAGTACTGAAAGAGGCAGGTGAGAACTGGAGAGAGGCATGGCTCCAGTCTTGCTTCTCAAGAAGAGCAGCTGAAACAGCACAGAAGTGAAATACCACTGGCATGTAAATCACTAAAGCCCTAAACAAGCATAGAAAATACACTTGTGACTGTTTCTGAACTAATGCTTCCTGAATTTCTCCTGAAACACTTGTTCAGTGTTTTGCCCCAACAAAACCAAAAATTATGAAAAATCTCCACCACACCAAAAAATTTATTTCTTTGCACTACTGAAAAATCAAAGCTATTAGAAACACAAATTAAATTAGCTGTAGCACATGAATACTACACTCAATCATTTTAGTTCCTTCTATGACAAGGCTGTTAATCTTAAAATTTTAAGCTGCCTTCACAAGCTTTAGGTCCAAAATTTCCATCCACCTCCACAAGCTCTTAATCTGAATCCAAGTCTGTAAGACCCTATAAGCTATGCAGCTTCTACTTGCCCCTTTTTTTCACTCTAACCATAACAAGAACGAAACCATGAAAAATTTTCAGAAATATTTTACAGAGACAATTAAGCATTTCTTAGGACATTTTGGCAAGCTGGTAAGTCATCTCCATCAGCCTCTATTTGCAGGTGAATAACTGGTAAATGCTCTTCCCTTCTGAGCCAGCATATCCATCTCTCTGTAGCCCAGACTGACACCCTGTGTACCCCTCCTCTGAGAACAGTTGGGTTCACGGCAGGGAGATCAGTGCATGGGGAAAGTACTAACAAACAACAGAGGATATTTAAATCTCACTGCTTGGAGTTTATTCTTTAAATTTCAGCACAAAACTTTGAATCCAAGAGAGAATCCCAGTCTTGGATAATAGCTATGATGTTTTTCTTTAAGCTTTTGATTCAGTCTGTTAAGAGAAATTTCACTTCCTTCTCCCTCCCTATTAAGAAAATAGACCTTACATAGATCCAACTGTTTACCCAATAATTTATCATCTTTCCCAATATTTTCAACAGCATCTTTTAGCTGATCAGAGCCAAGGCTAATATCCAGACATAAAATCCATTCTCTGTCCTCCAATACAGCAAAAGTCCAAAATGACATTTCACAAACAGCAAGATTTTTTTAAGTAGGCATCCATCAAAAATGCATTTTTCCTTGGTACCTTGGCCTTGAAAACACTGCATTTTCCAATTTCCTACATGCTGCTTAATGTTATGCAGTGTCAGTCACACCACATTGTGTCATTCTATATAGCAGGTCAGCAGGAGCCACCATGTTCAGAGGTACCTGATATTTTGCCAAATCATTTGGCACATCTCGCATTCTCATCAGTTTGAATTACTTGTAGATCATTTCAAAAGACAGACATAATCCTTGGCAATCATTCAGAAAAATGGCAGACAGTCTGAGTGCTTTGCTGGACTTTTCCTCCATCTAGAAACTGCAAGATAGACAGATTTCCCTAAAACAATGTAACTGCATGTCAGATTAATACCTGTGCAGTTCTTGCTTACATTTACTATCTCAGGGCAATGTTTTACAGTTCTTCCTTAGAGTGAATTGTACTTCATTCTACAGCTTACCTCAAGGCAGCTCATAATCAGTGTTATTAGGAATACCAGATTCTGACCCTGAGGCAGAGATTAAATAATACTCGATTCAAGGGTTAATTCACTACCTTATACTTTCTAAAGTAAGCATATGTCTTTCATTCTTTCAAAAAATTAATTCTTACAGTAATTCTACACCAACTAGAATAATTAAAGCATTCTTTACATGAAACTCTAGGTGATAAATCCCCTTATTATTATGCACATCTGTTTTTGTGTCTCTTAGAACATTGCATGTAGGAGCACAACAGATAAATAGTGCCAAAATTGATGGTTAAGTTCTGCTTACACAAATAAGAACATTCTTGGAAAGGCCACAGGTAGTGAGAGGGAAAAAAATCCCAGACTATATGTTTCATAACAGTGAGATATTTTTCCACAAAAAAATATTTTGCTCTCTGCAAAGCAAAGCAGAGAGCTTCTTTCTGTGTAGAAAAACCTTGCCATCAGAAACTACAGGGAGCTGTACTACAACCACAGCGACTGCAGTTCAGCAACAAGAAAGCATAAAGAATGAAACCAGGAAAGCATTCATTTAAAGTAAAACAATACCAGCTCTTCACCTAGTTGCAAAACAGGCTCCCATGAATAGCAAAAAGACTGCAGAGCAGCAGTAGACCAGAGGATAAAGATCTGTGGTGAGTTTGCACGGAAAAAACGTGGGCCAAGAAGATCGACCAGCAACTGAAGTCTGATGGATCTGACAGACGATGTGTTTGGGGGATGTGCCAAGAGCCTGCAGCCTCACCCAAGGGCAGCCAGGGAGATCCTAGACTGAAATGTCAACACTCTAGAGCCCGATCATGAAATACAAGCCCCCAAGCAGAGAAGACTTGACATTTTCATAGGTTACTTGGCATAACTGCTTTGTCAAGTATAGTTTTCTAATTTAAAAGCCTTGATTTTAGTAAACAATAATTTTGAAAGGGGCATAATAGATGATTTATATAGCTAGCAAACCAAATTTACAGAATATACTCCAAAATCAAACCCCAATCCAAAGACCCCCTGAACTGAATTATATGAGTCTCTGCATCCTTCAAGCATATAAAAAATATATATTTGTGGTATTTGATCATGACAACAATTCAGTGGCCATTCAGTGTATGTTTGTAGAGATAACAAAGACGATGGAGGCTGTAAACCTCATTACCACCTTGAAGAAGGTGTGGCAAATAGCTCCTCACAGGCAGAGAATTAGAGCAGTTCAAGACTGAACAAGCAGCTTTCCTTGTGATCTGCCAAATAGTGACAATTATTTCAAGTGAGAATATTTTAGGTTGTGCAGGGGATAAAATAGTCTTTGAGTGTTGCAAGGCAGCTAAAGGTTACTCAAAACTATATCTAATTTCCACTTACAGTTTTACTAAACCCAATGATTCAAACAAAGAGTTTGAAAGCAAACCTGAAAACTACATGAACTCATGGACTTCTAAGAAGGTGTTTTGCTGTCAGATACAGCTGTCACTTGTTTAAGATGAAGAAGGAGTAGTCCATAAAGAGGAAGGAAAAAGAGAGTAGGAGAAGTGAGAGTTAGGAGAGAAAAGGAACAGTTGTGTCTAGCAGAGGTGACACTGCATAATACAAACCTTATAAGAAACTGGTTTAATTTTTTATAGTTAAATGAAATCCATTGTCAAAAGAATTTAATTCTGCAAATTCTCAGTACAAAAGGCTTGCTAAAGAGGTGGTGAAAGTGAGGAGAAAATTATTTTTTATATTCCATTCTATATTGAACAATAGCACTTGTCTAAAAACGGTCTTACTCATACTCCTTGTAATTGCATTTTTCTTTTAATCACCTTCTTTTTCCCCAGTGAAGTTCCGTATAAGTGAATGGTCTCTTTTCTCCACTGTCTGTAAAAGCAGCTATGCAGCAAATCTAAGTGAGGGTAGACACAGGAATATGCCACCAACATTTCTTTACTAACTTCTCCTGGTTTTAGGCACTTCAGTTAGGCTACTATCATAATATTAGTAATTTGAATTCTATCCCAAACAAAGCCAGTACAATAAGTTTTCTGATCAGAGGTGACAAAAAACAGAAGGTTCAACACAAAAGAATATGCATGCTTTCAAATGTTGCTTCCACAAATGAATTAACTTTTTTAAAAATCAAGTGATTGGTTTTGGTCAAGCAAAATATTTTATTTTCTCCCAAAAATAATTTTTCCTCCTCTCCTAGCATTTAAACAGCAGCAAAATCTTTGGACATAGGTAATCAGCATGAGATACAACCACATACAGTGCTTGTGTCCAGATGTTCATTTGTTCACAAGCTTGAGCATTAAAAGTTCCAAAGAGCAGCAATGTGAAAAGCAGAAGTGCACACTGAGAAAGATAAATCCCTTCAGAGTCCCTCTATTACCTACAAACTACATTGGATTGATAAAGAAACATCAGCATATGTCCTTATACCCACCCCCCCCAAATTATTGTAATTTCTGGTTTCATTTAAAAGAAATTATATTTTTCTCTTCATCAAAAAGGAATTTTGGTACAGACATGAGTTTAAAAAATAGGGCATGACAGGGGTTACAGTCTTCCAAAAATGGGCAGGTATTTACTTCCTTTCCAATTGGTGTCTTCTTTCAACATTGTGGCTCAGATTTAACGGCCTTAGAATATGACTTTGACTTATAACTTTCATTATTTGTAAGAGCTCCTACAAACGAATTCATCTGTTTCCTTGCTTTCTACCCAGATTTGGAAAATTTTTATGGAACACAGAGCTCCAGTTAGTCATCAGCATTGTTGGAGCACACAAGAGCCCAGTCAAGATCTGCTCTGGAGCAACAGGGCACTTTGGAAGGGGCCTTTGGTCCAAGGAGCTTAAACTTTTGAACTAACACTGAGAGCAGTTCTGCATGGCTTAAGCCAGGGTTAACTGCACTGCTAACACAAGTGGCAGGCTTCACAAGTGTAAGATTTTAACTGATAATTATGGAAAAAGAAAGGATCAAGCTGAAAATAAGATCTCTTAATTATACAGCTGGGTATTATATAAGTACAGTACAGGCTGATGGCACCTGAAGGTATTAATTATCATTACTATTTCAAGAAAGATCTTCTGTGTAGATGTAAGCCATCACTTGTTCATACAGTTTGCCAGTTACAGGTATCTCAGTGGAATTTTTTTCTTTTTTTAAATTTATTTTTAAATAACAATAAAAGTTTAATTTAGTGATCGCTTTTTTTTCCATCCTAGTACTTATTTCACTAGGACCATTTTTTGTGCTTGAAATTGAAAACATATTTTAGCACTTTTCAGAACTAAGCAAGAACTTATAGCCCATAGGCTGTCCTATGAGACATGGTCCAACAAACACAGCCAGCATCCCTGCAGCTCATTGGAAGAGGCTCAGTAAGAATCTCTAGGGAATATTAACAATAAAACTCTTCTCAAATAATGGACACGTGGAAGACTTGGCAGCACTGTGGCAAAAGAAGCTCAGATAAAAAGGTTGTTTCCAAGGTGCTGTGTGAACAGATCCCACGTTCTCTCGAATGAGCTGGTTGAACAGGACTGATAACATGGTTCTGAACGGGATGCTGTGCTAAGGACATAATAAAACAACACTGCAATGCCCCCTGCATGGCGAGAGGCAGATGGACTCAGCATGTTTTCATGCTTGGTCAGGTGTTATTAATCTATGACCAAGAGAGCAGGTGGCTGTCACAAACTGAAAGAATTTTTCAAAAATCATTCAGCTCTCCAAAGCCTGAATATGCTTTTTAAAAAAGACAGAGAGAGAGAAAAAAAAGAAAGAAAAAAAAAAAAGAGGAGGAGATTGCAACCAAGTGCTATTTCAGTAATTGCTAAATTTAGACAATGGTGCATAGCATGACAATTTTTGCCCTCTAAAACTTAGCCTAGAATAGTGCTTGCTCAGCACAAACAAATATTTCAAAATATTCCATTCTTAAAAAAAAAACCTTAAACCACATATCCTCTTGACAGTAGGTTCCTCTGAAGGATTACCATGGGAAGCTATAACCCAAACCCTGACTGCAATGTTCCCTGAAAGAACATATACAAAATCTCATCTAGAGACAACACACAGAGGTCAGGTTATTGTCTCATAAGGGTGCCTGACACATACTAAGCAGGACAATTTTTACCAGGATAGTATAGGAGAGAACTTATCCAGTGAGGATTTTATGGGTTCATGTATTTAAAAGTCACCACTTTACCTTCATAATAAAGGTAAAATTGTAAAATATTTTTCTCCTTTTCATAAATTAACGCATCTGCTCACACTTTTACTTTGCTCAGCCTCAACAATAAAACTAATTTTAAATGAGGATAGAAAGTCAGTTTCAATGTTTCATGGGCAAAAACTGTCTCAGAAACCCTCTTATCTATGCCAACTACAGTATCCCCATTCAACATAAACCTTTACATTTTATCCATTTACATTTCAAAAAAAAATCCCTCACATTATGCACAGAGTACACAATGAAAAGTTTAGAAAAGGCAGCTTCATTCAAGCACAATGAAAAACAGATGTTTTCCTCAAAAACTCCTAATTCTGCTACTCTTCTATTTAACTTGGATCCAGTGAACTAAATATAACACTGCAATACTTACATTTGAAATAATTCTGTAATTATTTTTCTATAATCCACACAATTAATATTTCCTTGGAGTGCTGTTTCTCACTTCCACAGTGTTTTGGGGATTGGATGGTTCAATTAGGAGAACAAATAAAAAAGGAGCTACATCCATCTTGTGTTTCAATGTAGGCAATGTCACTGGACATAATGACTCCATTTCCCATCTGTAGGAAGATAATGCAAAATTATCTACTGCAATACAGGCATATTTAAGCAAAAGTATCCTTTCATTGTAGAACCTTTTGGACTGACACAAGCTTTCTCCTAGCAAGGAAGTAAATAGCTGTTTTTAGCTCAAAAGTGTTCTTCACCCTTGTCACCAAGCTGACTGCTCAAAAAATGGGAACTGAGAAGGCAGGGCAGAGAAGAGAACCGACTAAGCCTATAACACGATGGAAAAATAACTCCTGGGTATGTATCTTCAGTGTCAGTGCCCCAAGACAGATTGTGTTAGAAAATGAACTCTAGATTTGCTGGCTAAGTACTGGCTGAAAATCCTTTAGAGAACAGCAGCAAATGCATATTGTCTGCTAATAAACACAAACCAGCAGTAGTATTTAAAAGTAAAGGAAATCCACTATTTCGTTTACAATTCAGTTACAATCTGATTATTATTTCCTTCCTAAAACCAAAGGCACTTTTTCTTTTGAAGGAGGAAGGGTTTAAAAAAACAAACAAAAGAACAACCTCGCTATGTTTAATTGTAATGATTGTTTCTATCAGCAAGGTCATTCATTAACTGCAGCACTGTGATAATTGCCTCTTTTTATTGCAGGGGTTGCCCAAGACTTGATATTCTGTTGCAGCATTGTTGAATAGTAGAAACTGGGCACAGGTTCAGGCAAACAATGTGGTCATTCAACCACCACAAATATGAATTGCTGTTTCTCCCCTGCTTGCAATAACTGATTATCTCAGTAGGCATTTTCTATATGGCTTTAATTTTACATATAATCATTAAAATCTAATTGGTGTGATCTTTCCTTGGAGCAGACAAGATATCCAATATAGTAGTAATTACTGCTTAAAACGTACATTATCCCAGTCTATTTTAAATGCAAAGGAAGAAGTACTGTTATGACAGTCACAACCTTAAAAGACAAAGTTACAAAATATGACCATTGGAGAGGAGCAGGATTCCCATGCAATACCTTCTGAATAGGCAGCGCTGAGGAACTGGGGATGGTTCTTTCTGTGATGCACAGGTCTCCAAAGCTTGATAATATTAACCTCAACATGTGAGGCAGTACTGTCATGATGATACAGTGCTGCCTGCAAGCAAATAACCCTGACAGACCCTATCCAACACTGTCCATGACACAGTCAATCTGTAAATAAATGCAAGCTGACTACCTTCCTGCCTAAAAAAGCCAGTTTGGACTACTGCTTGCCAAAGTATTTGAGAAGTCATGCTGATGTATTGAGGCAAATATTTCAAAGAATATTAGTTTCTTCAGCTGTTTTGCAAAAGAGATTAGGTTACGCTTTCAAAAAAAAGGTTTCCCTTCCAAAATGTCTTTGGAATTGCAGAATTTAACATACAAAATCCTACTTAAAAATCAAAATTATTTAAGTTTTTACATTACTGTCTAGACTGAGTGGTGAAGAGTTTACACAAATTCTTTACCTAAATGTCACTAACAGATGTGAGCCATAAGACAACCACCAACATCAGAACACCAAATAGTTTCAGGGAGTATGCATAAATTGCAGAATAAGGCCCCTTTACTAAAAGGCACAATTCTCAGACAGACCACTTCTTCTGGGAATAACTTAAATGAGACTCCAGGTGGATGCAAGGATCCAAAACTGCAAGGGATGAGTTTCCTATTACGAAGCATTTAATAATAAAGAAAAATGCACAGTCTTTCTATAAAAACAAAGATTGGGAATTTATTTTTCTCTAGCTTTCATCTCTCATCGCTCCTGTAAGCCTAGATTAGTATTTGCAACAATCAAAACCTGTATGCAAAAATATTACACTATTTCTCTTTGCAAATTACTTTGGCTGACCTGTTCCCTGAACACATTTTTAGCATGCTTTTAACACATACTTTTCCTCTAAAAGCTGTTAAAAGGCCTCAGCTCTGTTAATGCAGGCATCCCTTTATCTGACACCAATGATTTTTACCAGGTCACTGGTTTAATGCCTTTAAGCCCTTTATAAATTAATCATCAGTGCGGCCAAATGATTTTGTCAACTTCCTAACAGTATCTGCAGTTCTGAATAACTGGATTCCAGTGGAAGATCTGCAACGAAAACCCCTTAGCAATTTTTAAAATCTCCGTCTGTCCATGAGAGCTAAGGGCTGCAAGGATCGTGCTGCTATCGTTACAGTGTCACATCCCACCCTTGCAGATGGCAAGGCTTGACAAAGGTGGGGAGTGGGGATGGAATTACATCAGGGCAACTGAGGCGTTTTTATTTCTTAGGAGTTAAACACTCACCCCTGTCTGCCCCCCTGGACCAAATCCAGGAAACCATTTCAACTGGAGATCTTCCTTGCTGATCTCAACTGGCCATGAGCATTTTTAATATTAGGCATTGTTTCAATGCTTGCTGGATCAAGCTGCAGCACTAGTTCCTGGATGTAAAGCTAGAAGTACAGTACAGAAATGTTTTACACATGCAAATGCACTTAAAACTCAACATTATACATCTTTGTCTATTTAACACTCCTCCAAAAAAAAAAAAAAAAATAGGTGGCATAACGTAACAGAATTTCAGTCTCCCTTATAGAAATCAAATTCCTTCGTATATAAATTAGAATTCGTAATCGTGTTAAAAACGCAGTCCATGTGGGCCTGAAATCACTGATAAAACAGTGCTTAAGTGAAGCAAATTTATATTATTGATGGTTCTCCTGACCTGTGAAGAACTTCTGGAGAGAAGGACAATTCCAATTACTAAACCATTCAGCACTCTAATAGGATCTGCTTTCCTCCTTAGAGAACAATAGGATTTTGGGAGCCAGCCTTAAACGTCTGCAAGATGTATCTGCGTGGGAGACGTACTGATCTGAAAGCATACCTGTTTGGGTCAGGAATCACCACCAGAGTGAGTGGCAGATTTCCAGTCCCTGGCAATGCTGCCCCTCCCCGAGGAGGACAGGGCGTGGGCAGGGCAGCTGAGTGACCTTGGTACACGGAGCAGGTCGCAAGTCAGCATCAAAAAACCACACCCCGGGGAAGTTGTGATGTTATCAAAGCAAGACAACTGGAGAAGTATTGCCAGAGGCACTGCTACTACAATAAGAATTTGTGAGAAGGGGGAAATGAAAGAAACAGAAGTTGTTGGGAAAGAGGATCATGACAGGGGATGAGAAACCAGCAGGCCAAAGAGAAAGAACTTCGTGGATGTATACAAATCTACTTCATAAAAATAGCTAGCTGCTCTGTATTTTCACAACGTTCTTGAATGTCAGGCATGATGCAGCTAAGGTACCAAGCAGCTGTGCACAGACAAAAATGTATCCTGTGTGTTACAGTTGTGCTGAACAAATAATGAATTACATTTTCCTTGACCAACTAGAAATCACTGGAGGTAGAACTCTCTGTAAAACAGATTCTGACCAGAGAGACACCATATTTATTTCTCAAGATGAAAAGTAATGTATGAAGTATATGCAAGTGTCTAAGGCAATTCTCATAATACATATTCCTTTTCTTTCCCCCTCACTCACTGCTAGTTTTCTATTCGTTTGAAAAGGTGGTAGAGTAAGAGCCTGAACTCTCATTTAAACACCTGAGCATATTTAAAATTGCCATTGCCCATTCCTGTACCAACACAATTCCAAAATAAACAGGAAACTAAAGGCATTCACAATTAGCATCAGCAAGCAAATAATTTTCTATTCTGGATACACATGCTGAAAACCTTTACGAAACCTCAAAACTGGACAGGGGAAAGGGAGAGTGGAAGGGAGGCAGAGTCAGATCTCATTGCTTTGACTTGCCCTAGAGTGGTTGTAGTCCTCATTCTTTGTTGGAAACATGAACCCCACAGTACTTTTCACCGGGCTAAACAGAAAATGTTTGGTTCACAGCATTGTAATTTCAGCATTAAAAATGCTTGCTGGCAATTTTCTAGCCATCTGTAGCTGTTGTTGCCAGGAAGTGCTAACAATCACCAGGAGCCAGATTCCAGCTAAACCTGTCAGCACTTCAGTTTTTGGCAAACATTTCACAGATAGTGTTTTGACGCCTCTGTGCTCACTTGCAGTCCAGTCAGATTAGAGATCACAGGTTGAAGTACGCTGCACTATCGTGCTCTTTAGAACAATTACCCTCTGTTACTCTCTGAAATGAAGGAAACCAGCACTGGCTTCTTAACAGGTGTTTCAAAAGTAGTATACACTCTGTACAACCTCATAGGTGAATTGCACCCACCTCCATACTAGCTTCCACAAAACAGTCACACACGGGATGAACTAGATGGCCTTTGAGTTCCCTTCCAACTCAAATTGTAAAATGATATGCAGAAGAAATGGGTTTTCCATCGGAACGTGGGAAAATTTTAGTACATAACCTTAAGATTCAGAAAACTTCCACATCAAAAAATGCAATGGCACAAGTGGCACCTTTCCATTACCAGGGCACTTTGCAGTCAATGCTTGTACTTAGCTCAAACTCAAATTTCAAAGTGTCGTGAACCTCTGTAGCCACCCAGTGAGGCACCTGCAGATGTGCACAAATTCAAATCAAATTAAAATGGAGAAATAGCCTGAAAAGGGCTCATCCTAAACCTAGGCTCTTACTGTCCCCTCCTCACCTCCAATCTTGGACTCAGCTTCTTGTGGCCTTCCTTGTCAGATTCACATTACCTATTGCAAGTCTCCCATATTTCCTTCCTGACTTCACCTTAGAGGAAAGGCATTAATATACTGAACTCTAGTCCCAAAAATGTTCCCACTGGAACACATTTTGTACAGGACCATGCCCCATTGTGACAGCAGCTGGAAATTTCAAACCAGAAAATAAAACATATTTTCAAGAAAGTAAAATAAAGTGTAATTAACCTTTATAACAGCTTATCAGGGTATGTGGCTTCCAACACTCATCATGTCTCAAATCAAAAACTGAAGATTAAAGATCAGCAATCATTTTAGCTAGTGGGCATGATACTGGAGTTACCTGTGAAATATTCCCACATATTATATAAGGCCAGACAGTAAGATTCCTCTTAAATGTACAGGCAAGAATATCAGCCTGTAATAACAAAGAGAGCTCTATTATCTTTTTCAATAAAAGGACAGAGTTTTGTTGCTTCATCAATATTCTTTAGACAAATTCTGTCCACTACTGCTTCAGGAAAAGGCATCAAAAAATCTAAGACTCGAGTTTAGATAGATTACTAACAAGACACTCAGAGGATATGAAGTACAAAAGGCACCTTGTTTGCAAACCAGCAACCACAATCAAAAGAGAATACGGTGCCTGGAGTTAAAACAAAGTAATAAAAGTTGTTGTCTCTTTAGTGATCCCAGCAGTATCATTCAGGCAGAAAGTAATTATCTCTTCTTTTACCGGGTTGTACTTGATAGTAGTCCTAACATTTTAGGTCGTACAGTTACATCCAAAAAAATAAAATGTCTTGAAGTTTTACCTGGTACAAATAGTAATTTCATATAACCTCATTCAACGTACTATATGTTCTGATATTAAAAAAAAAAAAAAATCAGACAGAAAAGGTTGCAAACAAAACTCAGACTAGAAACATTATAGGCATACATGACCAGGGAATAAAACATATATACTAACATATTGACACAATATCAAAACGAACTATTGCTGTTTCTTGAAACTAATAATAAAAGTCATCTAGCCTTTGGCATCATTCAGAAAGGTTCATTCATGTTGTAATAGTATGTAAAAAACTGAATCTTATTAAAGCATTGAAGGGTTAATCTTAAATTATCCACATAATCTGAAATGATGCCTGAAGAGTGTATTAGTCTCTAGAGTACTTTTGTTTTCTGACAGCTGCTTAGGCAGCCAAGCTGTGCACTGAATACACTGATGATGAAGCATTCATAAGCTTAAACTGAAGCACTGCTTCACCATATACTTATGCATCACTTTCAGTGTGTGCTTTTGGGATGACTTTTCTTAGAAAGTTTGTAGACAAAAACTTTAAAAATTGGAAGGTTTTTAATTGAAAAGGACAGCCACACCCCAGTGAGGTACCCGGGTGGTTTGTGACTCACTCCAGAACTCTCACAGCTGGGCTTGAGGCCAGGGCAGAGAGGTTTGGGTTTCAGTGATGCTGTCACCTACACAGTGTGTCTGTTCTGCAAACTTAGAAACAAACCCAAAGCACAATGCAAAGCAGCTCCAAAGGAGAGCCAGGATAAATCTTTGCACCAGCGCTCTCAGAGGAGTCAATGCGTTGCCCTCCTCGGCCCTGGCTGTCATAGCGGTGACAAGCAGGACCCCGCACAGGGGACGTGCCCTCCATCAAAGCTCCCAGCACTTGTCCCCCAGGAGCTGTGCTGCCAGATCACACTCTGCTCACCCTCACAAATGTCACAGGCACATGGAATACACAGACAGTTTCCAAAGCAACAGCATCTTACACAGCCCACAGGGGAGGGCAGACCGCGGCCCTCCCTGGGGCACATGACTCTCCAGATGAGACAAGTGTGAAAGGGCTGCCAAGTGCCAGCAGGACGCTCACGCTCATTTTCCTTCCCCATTCCCACCTTCTCCCAGCCATGTTGCCCCTTGGACTGCTGGGTTTGGTTCTCTGTGCTCTCATATGACACTCTCACCACAATGTCCCTGTGTGCCCAGAACTAGACTCTTCTGGAGCAGGCAAAACACGGCACCACCACAGCCTGCTGCTTGGCCCAGCAGGTGAGGCGGCACAGCACGATTCCAAGGAAGAACACACAGTAAAAACAAAACCAGAAACACAGATTAAAAGAGGAGAAGGGTGTGAAAAGCAAGGCTTTAACAGCCAGAACAGTCAGTAAATGTTGACCAGAACACAGCCCAAGCGATGGTATAGCGAAAACAAGTGGTACCCTTTATTTAGGGACAGGCCCAAAAGCTGCAGATGGACCAAGCTCTGTAAACAGTCTCATTGCTTTAAAACTAACTGTTCCTAGAGGTGACGATCAAACGGATGCATGAACCACAAGGTTTTACACAAACCTATGCTTAACCAAGGATTTACTGCAATATTCATTTTGCCTACTCAACCAGTGAGTTATCATAGTTAGACAAGTCAAAATTAGTCCTGGAAAACTCATCAGCCATCTCCAGAATCTCACTGTCAGTAACTTTTTTATTGGAATGATGTCAAGGAGCATCCCTTGCTGGCACAGAGCTATATCAGTGCTGCACAGACATGGAGCTAGCACACAGTGCCTGTCTCCACAACACATCTATGCTAAGAGGTGTGACAGAGGAAAGAGCAGGGCAAAAAGGGCTAATTGAGTTGGAAAAATAAATAATTCTGAGAAGATCATGATGTTTCTTCAAAGTTGTTTATGCTGATGAAAATATGCTGAACTGTTCACTTTGCCTTTCAAGCTAGGCAGCTGCTGACTCAGCTCATACTGCAAATTTTAAGTGCTGTGTCTTCAGGGTATTTTGCCAAACTAGAAACTAGTAAAGTCATTGCACAAATAGCTTGTGAGATTAAGCAGTCACAGGTTATAAAGAGGGTCAGTCATCAAAGTAGTTAAATACAGATTTACTCTGTCATATTTTAAGTTAGTTTGATATGCAGGAGGGCCATTGCCTTATTTCCTCCTTCAATCTGTGTTACCTAAAATAAACCAGAAACTTGGTCCCTGATACAAAACAAACTGAAGCCTGAAAAAAAAAGACTATTGCATTCTCCAGTAACGTGTCTCATGGGATTCCTGTAAGCTTCAGTAGGCATAGTTTTGAAGAGAAGGTGGATTAATAGGAAAATATGAAATATTCTATAAGATCAATAGGCAAGGCAAAACATAGTTATCTCTTTTTCCAAGTTAATAATGAAAAATATTTCAGTTAAATTGTCATGGTGAATTTTTTTTCTTTTAATATTAAAAATTCTATACTCTTATGGCACCTGATTTGACCTCAGTCTCATACCAAAGTACACAATCCCTGCAATAATAAGGAAGAAAAGATCTTTTCACAGACCAATTTTTCCTTCTATTTCATAATTTAACTTATAACTTGTTCCATAATATGTCCATCCAGTTGAACAACCAACACACAGGCAGTGCAGGCAGGACAGTAACCAGCCCAGATTAGATCTCGGGAAGGAAAATTAGACAGGAAAAGCAAAAGGAACATATGCCTTCTGAATTTACTGATCCATGTTTTTCTACACAGCCCATAAAACATGCTCCCTGGTAGACCTTTTAAACTGGTGGAATGTGATCAATCTTCTTTAATGTAAAACAGAACTGCATCTATTGTGTATTTTAAATAGTAATTGACTCTAAGATCATTTGATGAAATGAACTAAGTTTCATTAAAGATGATAGTATCTTTAACCAAGAGGCCCCAGAAGCGATGGGCTGACATGGGCAGTAAGTGTGCACACCAGAGATAATAACCACCCTTGCAGGAGGCAAATTGATTTTCTTCTTCTGTGAAGCCTAACAAATGCTACCACATTCTTTGTTCCCAAATCACTCTCAAACCACTACCATGTTTGTCAGATTTACTCATTCCCTTATTTTCTTTTTTTAATTTTAAAAATTAGCTGTTTATCTTTCAAACCTAGTACCATCTTATTGGACCTCTAAAAGCACAGCAGCTGGTAACTACTGTGCTAGGAAGTTTCCCTTCATCCCCATCATAGCAGAAGCAGTTCCTAAAAATATTGTCAAGCATAATGAGATTATTAGAAATTATTGACTGGGTTTCTGCCTTCATACAATTTACTTGCTCCTGATTTATTATTTACAGAACCTTACACGTATAATAAGGGTTAGACAGATCCAGTACAGGACTGACAAAAGATCATTTCTTTCCTATTTGCTGAGCCAGCTTTTTGGGAAGACCTATCCCACTAATATATAGCTGAAGCACGTTGGCATAAGCTCCTGCTTGTGTTTTCATGTGCTGCGTAGGTACTTGCTATATTTAAAGCAGATTACTGTCCATAGGAAAAATAATTCATTTGGATCCAGTAGAAATGCACTGAGGTGTACAGCACGCTTGTCAGAGAGATTAATGTAGACCTCAGTAATAAGATTCACCTCAGCACTAGGGTTAAGCTCTAGTTCAGCCTCCCTGCAGACAGACCAAGAAAGCCACAGCAGCAGAACAGACTGACACCACTTCCCCACGCCAAGGCCGGCAAATGCCAAAAGCCACACACAGCCCAGACAAAACCAGTTAGTCCCTTGGGTGACTCCAGCAGCTATCTCTGCCAGGGTTTAGGCAACATCTCTGAGTTGCTACCAGAGAGCAAAACTCAGAAGGAGCCAGTGTCCAACATACTTTCCTACCCCTGGGCTGAACTTCAAATGAGTGGGAGAGAGGCCCAGGCAGACATCAGCTGGGAGCTGGGGAGTTCCAGATCAACATGCTTCCAGTGTTTTCTGCCAGTTGGTCATAGCTCCAGGGATTTCACCCCAAAACATTAAATGTGCACACATATGAGCCACCTCTCACAACAGCAAAAGACAAAAATCATTCTTGGTTTTACCTACAGCTCTGTATTCTGAGTTATCAAATGTATTATTCTTAAACAAGAAAAGAGAGCTAGAGCTAGGACAAGGCAGAAATGGACTCCTTTTAGGCAGCCACCAGAAGAGCTTCTTAATTAGCGGGCAAAATTTAAACCTACTTGATCGCAAAAAAAAAAACCAATTCACAGGAATCAGCTACACAGCTGCCACAGTCACAAAAGTGTTAACCCCTCCTCTAGCACAGCTGATTCTGCAAGCACAAATCACCACCATCTTCCTCTCCCATCAAAACCTGCAGCTCTCAAATAGTATCTGTATTTGAAACAGTTTTTATTTCCCAGGTATGAATTCAGTCACCTACAGCATAATTGCATCACTTGGGGTAACTCCAAACACATCCCAAGATGTCTGATTAGGCAGTCCCAAAAAGCCATTCTTGGATCAAAAGCCATTTTCTCAGCCAGGTGTGCTCTAAATGAATACACTAAATGGATTACAGAGAATAAAACACAGACAAACACATTTTGTAGGTGTTCCAGACCTCTTAAATATGTTTGATTCCTGTGAGCACCAAGGAACACCAAACTGCTGTGCTTTAACAGTAATTGGAGCTGAGAACAGAGAATGAAGTTTCTTTAGTTCATTACTCCCTCTGACAAGAACAGGTTTTGCTAATGTAAAGTTAAAAAATAGGGAAGCTGCAAATTTCCCTTAGTAGAAGCTACTAAAATGAAATAGTCTTTAAATAGCAACAGTGGATCTCCCGTTGCTTGGAGAATTTAAAACTGCACTAGCCAAAACACCAAAGTTGGTACATAGCAATTTTCTGCTGGCAGGAAATTGATCTAGAAGAGGAAGAGAATCTTTTTGGTTACAGTGAATTGGTATTTATTCCACTGGTATGAAAACAATGCAATTGTACTGAAGCAGTAATAAATGTTTCATTTTGTGAGACTTAAAAGGCACGGTAAAAGACAGAGATGTTCAGGTCATGTGTTGGTTATGTGTGTTGTCATGGACTGTCACCTGCAAAGCATAAACTGCTGCAGGCTAGACTGTCCTCGGTTACACCTCTGCAAATCCTGCTGAAAGCTGATAGGTTTGGACAAGTTTATTCAAAGTTGTCTCTTAAGAAAGAAATAAAGGGGGGCAAAAATTTTTAATAATGGCCTCATTTAGCCTGTGGTGCTCTTGCAAACAGCAGTGGGGCTGGAAAAGAAAGTATCTACCCTGGCTTTCAGATTTAGGTGAGGTTTACAGAGCTAAGAGGGATCAGAGAAAATCTTTTATGCATAAGCAGAGCACAGTGGATAAAATTCCATTACAAAAGAAAAAGTCTTCTGGAGTCATTGGCACTTTTACAGATCTAGCATAACCAGTTTTGATTTTGACTTGAGAGAGTTTTTTTCTCAAGAGACCTACTTCTAGAAGGAAAAAGTATACTCTTATCCTGTCATCCCCTGTCCAAAATGGCACACCACATTCTCTTTATAGAAACTACATTTACTGAGATCATGAATATTAAAAAACTGAAATTTTTTCATGCCACTGAAGTAATAATTATAGCTATTTACATAAAAAGTTTTACAAATTAATTAACTAATCTTAATAATGATGCTACCAAATCCAAAGTGAAGCAATAAGGATAAGGCATGACTTGCATGGAGAAAGAGTTCAAAATGAACAATGAAAAGAAGGTAATGAAGATTATTATGTCATCTATAATCGAGGAAGCCATGACATTCCTGAGGGATTACTCTTACTAGGGAGGAACATGACTCTTGGATTAAGGTCAATCAATATAGAGCTAATCAGAAAACCATTGGCTCATATTGATCTCGTGCAGCAGAGCTGAGGTTAAGAACACCCCAGTGCTTGATCTATCGGCACTTGAAGATGAACTGAGTAACATTAACATTTCCATAGGAATAAATTCTTTTAAGCAAACTAGTAGTAAACTGGCCTCTGCACCACAATATAGTAACTACGCCATTGTCCTTCCAGAAATAAACAAACTTTCGCCAGTTTTTTGATGGATTTTTTTTTTGCCTTCGTATATGATATAAGATTGAACCCTCTGATCTAACCAAGCACTTTTACTGCAATTGGCAGATCAACAGAGACTATGAACTCCAAAGGAGGTGGTGATGACCAGCTGGAGACAGTAATCTCTGGGATCAGTAAGGAGGATACAAACCACAGTCTCACACTAACATTTTTGCTTATTGCTCTGAGAGAAAGGGGCTACAGAGCCAGTTTTTCAATCCTGTCCTGGCTTGTGGAGTAGCATTTACTCCACTTTCTGTTTGGAAACATGCCCGGAAACAGTGTATGTGAACTGCCTCAGGAGATGAGCAAGTCTTTGCCAAAGTACCTCTAGAGAAAGCCAAGATGTCTGTTCCGTCTCTTACATGCAGAGCTGACAGTACCTCTTACAGTCAGCACATTCAAAGCCTTCCATGATAAGACCTATTTTTAGTTGTTTATAACTTTGCCAGTGTTGACCATTCTGAGGAATTTCCTGTGCTGCTGGGTGATTGCCTCAAGCTGAAAGATTTTGGAAAGCGTCAGCTTAAACAAATGAGCCAATTTCAAGGAAGATGCAAGTGAATAATGATCTACCATTCAAAAAAAAGAAAGAAAGAAAAAATAACATTTCATTTAAAAATTTTGATACCTTCAAGCTAGAGAGTAAGAAATGGAAATTTGGCAGAAGGAAAATATCACTGCAGTGTCATGGTGTGAAAATTCTCCCAAATTTGTTTAAAATATAAGCTTCCAGAATTCCAGTTCCCACGTGAACAGCTGAGACTTTTGGTACAGCCTGACAGTAAAATGCTTTGAATATGCAATTTCTGGCCTGAATTAAGAAAAGGGTTTTTTCTGTAACTGCACAATTGCCATGGTTAATTTAACACCATACTTGAGAAACAAAAAAAAAAATAAACTCCTCCTACGTTTTTGTAGCTTTGGCTCTGAAGACAAGACTGAGCTGTGTAATTCAGAAGAAAAGAGCTGAGGCATTTTGGAAAGACAAGAAGTTACAAAGATTTGACAGTGACAGGAGGAAGAAGAAAAAAGTTTAGTGAGAAAGACTGAAGAAAATAAAAAGGATACAATTTAGAAGGGAAGGCATGAAAAGAAGTGGGAAATGGTGTAGAGACAGGATAGGTACAAACATGGTGCCAGGATAGGGCAGGGAATGTGCTGCTAAGGTCCCTGTGGACAGCTCAAGCAGTTGTCTCAGAACGGGTGACATCCCAGACAGACACATGCTAACAATTGCAAACTATTGAACCTCCATTATTTATGTGAAGATCTGTGATGCTTCACATCCTTTCTCCTCTGGCACAGCTGGCAGGATTTGGGTCCAGTCTGGTTTGTCTAAAGCCTTCCACTGTGTTCAGTCTCACCTGAAAGGACATGATCTGCTGAAGAGATCAATAGCTCATCAGCACCTCCTTTTACCTTACTCACAATCACAAAAGGTGGAGTATTTTGTGGGATTTTTAAGGATTATAGAAGCAAGCAACCCCTTGGCAGGTATTTAGTCCCAGCAAGGGTATTAAATTGCATAATAGCACTCTTCAGTTCTCTTTTTCTCAGCAGGGTTCATTTTCTCCCTTCTCATGCCAACGTAACCCTTTGTTGGTGAATATGGCCATGACCTGCTAGACTTGAGCACAGTTGTTAGTTATTAAATAAAACAAGAATACATTCTCTAGTTTGCAGGTTTCAGAAATTTGAAGTGGTTAACCCAGGTGCACACCACCTCAGAAGGCTGTTTTCCTTTCCTGTTTTCTGCTAAAAGGTGTAGGACTGAAGGCTTTCCAACAATGTACTGAAATCCTTGATCTTCTAATCAGAAATCAGAGGATATGCAATGCAGGAGATAATTTATCAACTCATAAATGGAGAGTGATTAGTTTGTATAGTATGGAGGAACAGAAGGGCAAAACTTACCAGTTGCAGTTATCAAGGCAATGCAGACTTCACTAGAACCATAATATAGTTAAGGAAATGTCTCTGATCAAAGTACGTTGTGCTCTTGCTTTTGAGCTCATTCTGAGGAAAGGCTCAGTCAGCACTTTGCTACTGTAAAACTGAAGCCCTCAACCTTTGAAGTTATTAAAGATTTTAGAGCATTTTTCACAATGAAAAAGCAAAGTTTAGCTAAGTCTCTAAGTACATTATATTTGAAGTAAGCATTTCTTCTAAAATCTTAACTAAGCATTTCACTTGCTCTTCTAAAGCATTTTTGTGATGTTACTTCACACAGCTAAGCAACAACTGCATCACGTTTTAGCTTTTAGTGGTTCCGTCAACATAGTTCAATTTACATAGAGAAGAACATTTTAGAAGGTACAAATTTACTCCTTCAGCTGCCTGCAGAATTAGATAATACATGTGATTATTTTATTTCAGAGACATCCAGTTCTACCCTACCCTTAAGGAAAGGATGTCTGGGATATTAGGTAGGTCATTTCTGTGACAAAGTCTAAAGATAACTGCAGTGCAGGCACAAGCTGCAATGCTGCCAGCCACTGCTAAAGATAAATATTGTGTTTGTTCTTGTGCCCTAGATAGGAAAGTGGTGTGTTAGAGGAGCTGTATCCTCCAGCCTGCGTTGAATAAGTGACAGTGGAGAACACCATGCTTTAATTACAAGTCCATGGTCAGATTGGCTCTCCTCAGTTTCCTCATGGATAATGGATACAGAAAGGCAAAAGACACGTGCATTTCTACTGCTTGATTATGGATGAAAATCAGATACACGTCAGATTAAATTACAGATTTGGCGTTTAGATTCTGTGTGAGTAAAACCTTTCCATTTTCCCAGGCAAAATGTTCTCAAATTATGGGTAACTTTCCACCACTTTGCCATTCCTCAAGCAGAAAAGCCTACAGAGGTTACTGGTACCTACATGAGGCTCTGACACCCTCCACAGCTATCTCTGGGCACTCTGCACTGCTTCCTCTGATGTTAATAAAGACTTGGATGTCTATGTTTCCCCATACTTGTAATTTTTTAGCCAGCTCTTAACCCAAGCTATTTTCTTTTCATCACAGAGCTTCCAGCCACCAGTCAATTCAGCTGCTGAGAAATAAATGATCAAGATTTCAGCAGGATCCTTTAAGATCAATTTAAGATTCTGCATGGGAGAAACAGAAGGTTTATGTGAGGCTTTAAACCTATTTTTAATTAACTTGACCAGGTAGTTGTTTCTACTGCCGACAATAAAATATCTTGTACACACAGTCAGTATAAGACCAGAGTAGATTGCATTTTACAGCCAAACAGTCACTGGCTATTTAGTTCCACATTTACTGAAAGTGGTCTTCTTTCATTTTCCTTTCCTCAAAGGAAAGAAAAGAGATAAAGGAGAAATGAGCATAAATTAGTTCCTTTCCTTACCTCTGAGCTCCAAAGACAAGTGTTCTCTAGCAGAGGTGATTTGTACTCACTTTCCCAGTCACTCTGCTGTGTTTAAACACAGTTATTGCTGAGGAATGCTAACAGGTAACATCAGGACTCTGTACAGAACTCGACCTTTTAACTACTCTTTCAAGCAGACAAGCTGCCACTTTATGGGCAGCTGGGGGTTGCAGTGCTTCCCTAGTGCCTGCTTCTTTTCAGATTATATATTTGAGATAGGGGCAAGAGAGCCTCTGCTGCATTGATCAGCTTTTTCAGTGAACTACTGTGCTTCCAGTGACATCTGAGAACAATAAAATGAGTGTATAACTTCACACCTTCACCATAGGCCTGACACTGTATTAGTGCATCAACTTTGTCAGCTACATTGCATTAATTATGCTAACTTTACTAAATACACACTGCTAAATCCAGATACTGGAAAATGAGGCTTCCATTGTAAAATGTTTCTCTCGAGAATAAAGACATTTCAGAAAGCTTAAATACATACCTTTGCTTACTAATGATAGTGTTCTTGATATACAGAACATTTTAATTCTACAGAGTCTTTAATGTTCCCTGAGTCATTAATTTGACTAGTAAATTCCACACACTGCCTGGAAGCAAAGATCTTCTAGTTGCATAGGTCCACAATGAAAGATAAAGACTGCATCTCAAATTATGGGTTTTGAGACAGCATCCAAAAGTCTTTGAATATGCCTGAAAATGACTATGAAAAGGGACCTACGTTTTTCTTGGCATTTGACTGCTTTCGTTTCTTATTCCACAGTTTTAAACATAAAATTGCTTTTACACTGACTATCTATTTAACTTCTGACTTTATAGCCAGGAGCCTTTTGGGAATATCTAATAACACACAAAGCAAGTTCCCACAGAGGGTGGCATTGTATTACACTCTCTGGCTTCACAGATTCCAAATTTTCAGCTCTTGGCTAACGAAGCACTTCTGAAAACCTTCAAATACCACCCCAGAAATATTATCTTTTTTGCTTGCTTCTTAATTAAGAATTTAATGATTTAGACTTTTCCCAGGACATTTTTCAAGACAAGTTAAAATTTGAATTTACATAAGTTCTGTTGCACTGCGTAGATATGTTTCCATTGCCATCAGTATCATGAGCCAAAACTATTGTGAGGAAAAACAATTTATTCTGGTTCAAGTATCAAGTAGCAAGTTTTCTATTTTCTCATGGCACTAGCATCTTTCTTGTTAATATTTTTTGCAGTCCTTTTCCAAGACCTTTTAAAATAGTTTATCTTTTTCTTAAGGCATAATTCATTCAGGATAATAATTATATTTAACAAAGTAGAAGAAACAATTTCTGCTTGGCATGATTTATAAGTCATATTATTTTATATTCATGTATTCCAGAATCATTACTGACCACTTATAACTGAGACAGGGCCCTGGTCTGACTGAAATTTGCATATTGCACTTACTGATAATCTAAAAATATTCTAGTATGAGAAGCTGCTTTCCTTGGTAGCATTTGCAATGACACCTCAGTGATTTTAAGGCCTAAACATCCTTTTTACAATCAAATTGGTATTTATGTTGGAGCCCAATTTTGAATGTACTGACAGCATTCAATACACAGATCTGCAGCCCATTGGACCATGCAGGAAGGCATGTGCATGATTTGGGAAAGCCCAGTGTGTTCTTTAGCTGGTCTTTAGACATCCAAATCCACCCAAAATTTGGCATTAAGTCATAACTGAAAGTGAGACTTGGTTTACAAACTTATTTGATTCTTGCTCTGACTGACAAATATTCACCTACTATTTGACATGGTAGAGAAAACCAACACAGCAGCCTCCATGCAGCACACTTGTGGTTCTTTGGGGGACAGGAAAGCCAGCTTGAATACCTATAAGGGTTTTCATTGACTTCAACAGCTTTTGGATCTGCCCACGACTGACAAAAATCTCTGCTGAATATTTTCAACAATGCCACTGTTCATTTATTTAATTATTCCTCACAAGATCCCTTAAAAAGTTTTATTTTCTATATAATGCATAGCTAAATTATACTGATAAAGCATAACATGGCATCATTATTTCCCAGCAAAAATGGTCATGGCTTTTGTTTTATTTTTTAGATGTTTAATTCAATTAATCTTCTAATTTCTCTGAACAGAGAAACCTGTGTATATGGTGGTTTCCAGCAAAGATCAAAGAGCTTAATTTCATGGCTTATCAGTAAGAAAATCTTTCATTTTCCCAACTAATGTTTTTATTCATAGGTTGGAAACGGAGATAAACTCCCACAGAAGAATAAAAAGGCATTTACTCTCCTGTGAAGGCTGCAGTCTGCTTGCAGTTAGAAGGAAAGCAGCTCCTGCCAGATGGGTAAATCTCTGGCTAAATGGAGGGCAGAAAACAAGGACAGTATTAGTGCTGCTTCTTTTGCAGCACTGCACCAATAAGCACAGGGAATTCCTCCAACAAATAAAGGGGGAACAAGGACTAAGTGTGACTTCCTGGCTTGAGACAGCCAGAAAGGTGCTACTTTTTTGCAAATGGCATTGCTGCTGTTCTTCTGTTTGTTCTCCCAAAAGATGAGAATAATATTTACCTTATGCAATATGTAGGGATTTGAGGATAAAAAGCACAGGAAGCATTGATATTATGAGCTGCTGAGCAGTTCTCTCAGATAATATGCCATTAGTCCAGGAGATGACAACGATCCTAACCTTAAATCCTCAAAGAATTCTGCCACGAATATCAGACTACTAGAGACAATCATGTATGTTTGACTAGGGTATAGGAACAGTATGTGAAATAAGACAAGATTATATATTACTATATGCCCTGAACCAGAATTCAGTAGCAATTTCAGGGCATAATTAATTACTAGCCAAGGTTATGTCTCCAAAAATAACTAAGTATGACTGGCAGCACTGCTCTGACTAAACCAATGTCCATCCTAAAAGTGAAGGAGCTGTGAGAAATAAAGAACACACAGAATCCCAGGCAAAATGAAGCACATTCATCTTGTCTGTACTTGCAGAACCATCAGCCTTGAGTAAGAAAAGACATATGACTACAGTTTTCTAATAAAAGCCCGCTTTATTTGAGAATGAGATTCATTATATTGATAAGGATTTTAAAGTATTCTTTTTGGTTACTGGGGAAAAATCAGAGTTAGAAGTAGAACTGTTTAGTAGTAATTTTTTAGCATAAAAGGCAAGTATTGGGATGGGATGATCCTTGACTGGCAACACTGCCAAGTGAGTAAACACTGTTCAATAAGTGTGTGCTCAACCCCAAACCTCTCCAGTGAAACACCCAGGCTGTGCTCACAACTTCAGTGCCACTCAGAGTTCATCATCCAGACAAGCACAGAGCCTCCAGAGCCTGCTGCAAGGAGAGAAACTTCCAAGAATGTCATATTGACTTCAAATCCACCTCCATCCCAGAAAAAAAGCCTGATGTGAAAGTACATTTCCTCAGCCTACAAGAGATGAAAGAGCTGTGTTCAGGTCTCCTGGCCTGCAGCCCAGTGCCATTCCACCAAAAGATTTAAAAGTTTTCCGATGAGGAGTGTGAATTCCAAGTTCTCCAAATGACCAAGATGAAGTTAGGGAAAAATGAAACATATATATACTTGAACTCAGCGCAGAGCTTTTTATTGGAAGAAGATGGTTTGGCTGCAGTAGAATCCTGTGCTTAAAATGTAGAAAAGGATTGTGGGTTTTCTTCCCTCTGGGATTTTGTCTTGTTTATTTTACAAGGCTAACTTCTCAAAAAGGTGACTTATGTTCCAAAGCCATGTGTAAGTAATTTATATAATTTGGTATAATTTAGAAAAAAAAACATAGCACTGGAACACTGACTCAGTAAAGTACTGAATATGTGCTTGAATGCCACTATGAATAGACTGCCTTTCCTACAACTAAGCTGAGTACATGAACAGGCAGTAGTATGAAGCAACTTGTAAGAAATCCACTTATTCATTCAGCAGCCCCACAGTGTATCCCCTATGCATCCCTGTGTGTCCCCTGTTGCATTAGCACATGCCATCAAAGGCAGACAAGTGCAGGACAATTCGGGACAACCCTTGCAGGCAGCTCTGCTGATTTTTCTTTCATGCAAGTGTCCAAGTGTGAAACAGAAGTCAGGAAATGAGAAAAGGAACAGCTACAGAAAACTGTTGCAGTGGCCCCAGAGGGTAAACTGGTAAATTATGAGGTAAGAGAAAAAAGCTTCCAGTACCTAATATTTCAACTAAAAGCCTAGAAGAACACAAGGAACGTTGTGCTGACAACCATTTTCACACAATGCTTTCTTACATTTTTTATTCTATCCTAACGTGTCAATGTAACAATATTGCCTATCTTGTCAAGGCTTAGAAGGAAAGGTATAAAAAAGGAAAAGCTGAAGAGACAACAAGGAAAGAGTAAATATCAGTAAGAGAAATGTGACTTGACAGGAATGTTTCAGGCTTTTTTTGTTCTCCTGTCTCCTAAATATAACTGCGTTTTCCTAGGGTGCAGTAGTGTTCAGATTTTGACCCACTGGTGTTTATCATAAAGGAGTCAATGTTATTCAGCCTTCATTCTGACTTCATTAGTCATTACAACAATTCCATGTTACAGACTTCTCACCCTTCACTTCAGGTTTCTGGTTATTTCTATCAAATCTGGCAGCCTCTCACCACCAGCAAATTCTGATGAACATAAGGGAGTTTAGCAATTAGGAAGAGCTGAAGGCAGGAATGTCTGAACTTCCCCCGCCCTGCAGAGGTCTCTTACATCACTGTAGCCAAACACGAACTCTAACAACTTGCTGTGTCTTGTTCTCCAAGATCTTACTTTAGAAAGACTTACTTTGTTTTCCCAGACTGCTTCTTCCTCCAAACAAAATGGATGTAACCCAGCTTCTTCTCTTTTCTTCAAGGGAGTCACGTATGGTCACATTTTTGGAGGACATTCACACTTCTACATGAAATAAAAAAATTTAAAAAAGAGGCCCAGTACTGCAGCTAGGCTACATAGCTAAATTATAACAGGGAAGAAAATGTGACAAGGGCAACTAGAGCAGGACCAGCTCTTCAACGTGTAAGGTTTATACAAGTTCATTAATAGTGAGGAAAATACATCTCTTGAAATTACTGTCTGCCATAAGCATCAGTATTTCACAGCAGCCTAAAAATTTGTTTTCATATCTATCATTTAAAAACACATGGATACACAAAGCAAGCCAATCTCCAGACAGCTGCAGCAATACAATTTTCAAAGGTAAACTGAGACCTTATGTAAACACTAGTCCCAAATTCACTTCTTATGCTCAGAAAGAGCAACTTACTTTCAAACCAAATTGCACTGGTGATCTTTGCTTTTTCAACCATTCCTAAACATCTTTTTTTTCCCCTCTCAATAGAAATACTATTTTTGTGTTTCTGCTTCAAAACACTTTAAAATTAGTTTGTCATTTCCCATACTACTTGAGGGCCAAACAACACGGGCTTCTAAAATTATGTCAACATTTAATTTCAATAATTTGTACATAAAAATATGTCAATAATTGTTGTCATAAAATTATGAGAGTCATTTCAGCTTCCAGTGTATCCACTGTTCACAGCATTGTTTACAGTCCTTGCCATACAAGGTGATGGAAGGGTTCTCTCACAGTCACTGTCATTATGCCAAAGCCTGTGGACCTGAACCTGGATCATACAGGTGCATTTTCCAAGTTAGCCAAAGCAGCAATTCTGAAATTCAGGCTGCTTTATGCTTTTATGGAACATTACTCTGGCTCCAAAAGACAAATAATACTTCTTCAGCATAAATGAACTGGTACAATGTTAACTTGTCAATAATTTAAAAACTTATCAGAACATGCACAGGTTTTACACAAAGTCAGCATTTTTGCCATTTGCCCACAGCAATTTTTTCCGTACAAAGAGGGAGTGCTAAATTGGGATTTATTATACCATTAAAACACAGCCCAACTCTGCAAGCTGAGTATCTGGAGAGAAGTACAGTCTCCTGGGTGGGAAGGCCTTAAAATCCATTGACAAATTTAGGAATTATCATAAAGCGAATGTATAAGGTGATAACGGAGACACTGGAATGGAACGGAGTGAAGTTTAATGCAGTGTCTGTCAAGGTTTAATAGTACAAGAATTATAAAAGGCCCAAATATCCCCAATGTATCAAATGCTCCAAAGTCCATGCTAGGCACCATAGGGAATTGCAGCAGAGCACTGAATCCAAGTAACAACAGAGGGACATTGCACAGCTGCACCTTGGTCAGGCACTGTCCTCAGATGCACAAACATGCAGGTTACGCTGCCCATCTGAGGGCTGTACGTACCTCACCTGCTCACATCCCCAGGCATCGTGAGACACCATCATTCTACCTTCCCTCTACACATCAACGACACCTCTGAATCCATCAGAATCCACTGAAGTTACCCACATCTAACACCTCGAGCCTAAAGCCTGTTGCTCCCTTTTAAGACTCAACAAGACTTGGCAGCATTGCCAAGAGGCATCGACCTCTATGAGCAGCTTTAAATTAAGTAAGAGCCTCTAAACTTCATTATGTGTGGTACCCTGGAAGGCTCAGCTGAATGAAGAGTTTGCAATAATAGCTCAGCAAAATAATTACACCAGTCCCAGATCTGTTGGTTTGAAGCTCATCCATAACCTTCAATTTGGGTTTCACACACATAGATACCGTTGTAGAATTGTCATTTTAGTTCTGGTTTGCATAGATTTTTGTTTAACAGTCTCAATTTCAGCTGCCACTTGTGCTACATCACATCTTCGTACAACTTTCTCTCAAGCTCTCAGCTCTTGGCAATGCATAGCAGATTAAAATAATTGTTAATAATATTTTACCATACTGGTTCTTTTCCAATACAGCTTTGTAATTTCATCTCTTTCTCAGCACTGGTGTGTTTTTCTGAGCTCAAAATCAACTGAAACTAATTATTTTTAGAATTATGTAATTTTTATTAAAGAAACTTCTATCATGCAGTATTTTAGTAAAAGGTGTACTGATCAAAGTACTATAGTTCCTAGAACACGCTATTTTCACATGAAGTTCTTTTTTTCCTATCCAATTAAAATAGGAACTTTTGTTACTTTGAAAAGCCCCTATTTCTGATACAAAATACATAACATTTTAAGCAATGCAACACCTTCATAGTTGCTACATCTGTTAGCCTACCATTTCAGTATGATCTGACCTACTGATTTTATACTCTATTTAAGCCACTTTCTTAAAATAAAATAAAACAATCCACATACATGAGAAATTATTAATCATTTACAGTTTATAATACCTTTCATGAGGGAAAATTAAGAATAGTTTTATGGATTTACAGTTAGTTATCTGTTACTGTGAAGCAGTTTTTGCAAAGCAGTGCTGAATACAGGGACCATTTAATGAGAGCAACCTCTCACAGAAAGTGAAAAGTTATTTATCCAGCTGAAGCTGGAAATGCAATAATTTAATGTCAGTGTAGTACCCTAGATCCACACTGGGACAGTGGCTGATATTGGAGTGGAGAATGCCCTACAAGTAACCCTTGGGAAGCCCTCCCCTTTAGGCATCCAAAATTGAGCCTGTGCAGTCTCTGCTGCTGTGACAGGTTTGTGCTGCTGTCTGGGGCTGGCTGTCATGGTGATGATGGCTCTGTCACAGTGATGCTGAAAAACAAACTCGTAATCTCAAATGTCATTTGTTGTTCCAAAAGCCACAAGCATGGATGAGAGCCTTGGCTGTTAAAATGCTAGAACGGGTTTCAGCTACAGCCTGAGTGATTCTGTGATGCCAGTGGCACCTCTGTACCTCTTAGGCAGGACACATGGCATTTCCTCTGTTGGTGACCCCATGTGCTTAGAATGCCACACATGTTTTGGCGAGCAAAATGACACTTCTTCTTCATATGACTTATTAACTGCTATTCACATTACCTTCTGCAGTGTCTGGTCAGCTTTTAAAAGCCTCAAGACAGGGTACATATCCATCTTCAGAATGAAACAGGACAAGACAGCAACTCAGAGGGAATTTCTGTAGAGTGCAAGCGAGCGGGTGACATGAACACATTCAGTGGGTGTTTCATAGTAGGCAGGAGAGACCTGCAGTTTCCAAGGTGTGCTTTCTGACCTAAGCCCTGTCAGATCTGCCACCTGCCTTGCTGAGAGGCTGCCTCTGGCCCCCAAAAGCACTGAGGCAGCTGAAAGCAGCTAATGCCCCAAGGCCAGACCTGCTCTGTAAAAATAAGCTACTTCAGCACTCTTACTATGCCTTTGCCTTACTGACTTGAAATAGCCCAGTCTGACCCAAGGATGTGCTGTGAGGGATTTGGGTATTGTGATTTAAAAGTGCTGAAGGGCAACTGTGCCACAGGGACAGGTCATTAGTGTTAATCATTGGTTCTGCACAGTTACTCAGTGAGATACTGGGTTATTCCTACTTGTTTTCTTTCTACACTGATTGTAGTGTTTATTCAACAGTTTTCTGTGCTTTAATTTGGTTGATTGACATGCCCAGAGAACAGAGAGTTCTGGTCCTTTTATAAATTCAGAAGAAAAACTAACACAAAATAAATTGGCATTAACCTACATTCAAAAAAAGTGAACTACCTAGCTGATGTACAGTTTTAATCGTGCTTTTCCTGATGCAGGGTAAAATCCTATCCTCAGTGTAAAATCCTACCCTCAGTGGAAGAAGCCATTCTGGGGACAGGGACGAGTGCCAACCACATGTTGTTTCCAGAGCCACCCTACTGTCCCAGTTCAGCAGCACACACTGCTGCTGGTTTTAGGAATCATTAACATACCCTCCATCACCGATAACATTAAGCTCCCAGCTGACCATCCATGCTCACTCAGGCCACCTCCAGGAGTGTCCTGTGTTCTACTCCAGCCCCACCCAACCTCTCCCAGAGTTTTTCCCAGCCATGGAAAAAAAACTAGAATGTAACTGCCAAGTGACCTGCTTCATGGAGCTGATTCAGACATCCTGGAGTTGGAAAGCTTGTTTTTCCTCATGAGTTTTCATTTCAGCTGCATGGAGTGGCTGCTCAAGCTGCAGGTTTGCCAGTGCCTGAGTGAGGACAATGGCAGGACTACAGAGCTGGGGTGCCGCAGGGGAGAGTTGAACCTGCAGGCTCAGCTGCTTTCTGGAATCTTTCTTCTGTGTTTGGTCGGCTTTTCTCACCTACAAAGGCAGGGAAGGAGCAAAAGATATCGCTCCCAGTAGCATATGTGCAGATCAAAGAGGATTCTTTTCCTTACACTTATTTCCTGAACCAGTATTTTAAATCTTTTCTAAAACATAAACCTGAATTTAATATCAGTAGTATCAGAAGTATTGGGACATAAATTAAGATCTTGCTCTCTAAAGTCTCATCTCCATCCTACTCATCAACAAATACTGTAGCTAGGTTCTGGTTTTCTGTCTCATCTAGTCTAGACTAACAGCACATGAATATTAAGTTATTCTAGATTCATAACAGTATAATTGAAAGCATAATTTCTCTCTCTTAACTAACCAAGCGGGAACAAAAAAACCCAACCCAAAAAAATACTCTCTCCAAGAAAAACAAAATAAAACAAAACTCTGTAGCTTCAACCTAACACCATTTACAAAGAACAAGACAAAGTGAAATCTGAAAACTGCAAAACCTAAAATCTCACCTCCCACAACACTGGTAAAGCTTGCCAGCTTTTGCCCCACCCTCTTACTGTTAAAAACTTTCTCTCGCAACCTCTTAAAAAATATTTTCACGTTGTTTGTGCCTTTTAGAAATTCAAATGAAAAGGTAACACACATATCTTAAGCCATCTAATAAGCTTTGATTGTAACACTTAAATTGCTCAACAAACTTTCTTGTGCAGTAAAGTCTGCCAAACTCATAGCCTTAGAAAGCCCTGAGATCCTGAATTTTTTAAAAAGAAAGTAAAAAGTGAAGAAGTTGTTATTATTTTAGATAACTTGGAAAGGTTTCTGAAAGTTAGATACAATGCCTGAGGCCATTACACTTGAAATCTTAATCATCAGTGTCTCCAACACTTGGGATATGAAGGTTTTATTAAAACAGAGTTAATAGACATTTTTAAGAGTGTCTAGCCTTTAAAAGTGGTAGGTGCACACATAATGTGCCATCCCCTAAAGAATTATTGGCACAGATTTGATATGACCTACAAAATTAAGCCATGGCTCCACTACTTCCAACTTGAACTCCGGAAACCTCTGAACTCGTTATATTATTACTCTGTTCTGCAGATACAGAACTGAACTTCAAATCAATATATAACCCAATTACTAACCTTGTGAGCAACAGAGAGATCTTTCTCAATATTCTTTCCCCCCTACTGTAAATGCATACAAGGGCTGACAGATTTTTGAATGCTTCATTCTTTATAATTTGTTTCACGATTGCAAAAAGAATGCAATTTTGATGATTCTCAAATCAGAAATCTCTCTGACTAGTAAACATTCACCACCCAAAAATGAGTGATATCTAAACAAGTCCTCCTCTAAACATCTGAAATGGGGCATCCACATCACCACCATTTGAAAATAAAGCTCTGTGTGCATACTAGAAGGACACATCCCATAAGTTAAAGCTGAGATGGTGAGCACTGCACACAAGCTCTTGGGGGGGAACAATCTTTTGATTCTCTTTGGTTTGCACAGCATCTGTATTGCCATGCTAGACTTACCCATTTGGCCTTCACTGGTGTGCTGTAGATCTCACTTGGGAATTTAGAAAGGCAATTTTTCCTCTCTTCTCTTGAACAATTATGCAATCTCCAATGCAGGGATAACTCATGGTGTGGCTCTAGGCAAAAGCCTCCTGCAGAGGCTCTGCTAGAAATGCCATTAGCACAGCTGATACCAAGGTCACCCTCAAAGCCTCTCAAGAGCAGCTGCACAGCTTCCCCACCTTTTTGCATATGCTTCAGCTCTAATATTGACTACATTAACAGAAGAACATAGTATCTGATTTTTACTGAATGAGGTGTAACATTTGTTGCCAAATTATTTAATTGCTTGGGAAGCAGAAGCTCCAGATACAAATGTATCTCCAAGAGAACCATTAATATACCTCCTCATTTAAAAGTTTTCAAAGACACTGTGTTTTGGTACCCTGACCTATGCTATTTTGGGCATTTTAGGGAGTTGAAACTGACCTCTGTATATTTCCTTACATACCAATAAAATAAACTAAAAACTTAACTCATTACTTCAATTGCTTGCAAGTTTTAGGCAGTTGGCAGTAAATTTCCTTTTATATAAATATAAGTGTTATCTCATTACCAACAATCTCCATTAGGATCTAGCAGACCATGAAATAGACTTTGCAAGTTCAAGCAGTGTGCTAAGGCCCAGAAAACCATTACTTCAGCTCCCAGCTCCAGAAATTATGAGGGAAATGAAGCACTATATTACAGTGTAAAACACACACGCTAAACAAGCCTTTTTAGTCAAGGCATTAGGAAAAGAAGCACAGATTACTCATTACTGTGAAAAGTACAGTTGGGTTATTTGGCACCTTAGCTGAATTTCCTACTGTTAATAACTTCTTACAGAATGTGCTTTTTGCAGAGGAGAGGCTGTAACACATAATGCAGGATCATGAAGAACTCATTTTATACCCTAGGGGAGGCAACTCTATTCTAACATTTTACCCAAAACTACTTACCTGTTCAGAGAAAAAAAATATTTACAGATCTATGGCAAGAAAAAAATCAAAGTACCACAAGAAAAGACAAAAATATTGCTCCGAATGCTAACTAAAATATTTGAGCTTCCCTAGTGTTTGAATAGAAATAATGTTCTGTTTATAAAGCACACTGAGCTTTAATCTCCCTATGAGACTAAAAAGAGATAGTTTAAGTCAGTTTACTAAAATAACAGAGGATAACATTTGGTTCCCTAGATTCCATAAGACACCTAAAGCTCAGGCAAAATGCAAACTGTCAACCGAATACAGCACTGAGCCATCCTATCCACACTTGGTGGGAGAACAGCGATTTTTATTTTGTAAAGGAGCTGTGGCTTCAAACTTAACTGTACTTCCCAAGGTTTCTTGTCAACTTGGGTTTGTAGAGAACAGAGACCCAAATTAGTAAACCCAAAAGGGAAGATAAGCAGAATCAAAAACTAAAGATATTTGCTCGTCAGCAACCATTGGAGGGTCAGCAGTCTTCTCTCCAAACCCCAGCACTCTGTTCTTGCCCTGTGGGGGGATGGAAAACAAGGGAAACCAGCTTCAGGGGGCTGAGGGTGCAACACAGTCCAGAGCAAACATGTTTGATTCACTTAAGACCTTAAGAAATGACTTGTTTCTCTTAGCAAAAAAAAAAAAATATATATATATTTTCCCGTCCACAAATATTAAAAAAAAAAAAAAGAGAAAGATAAAATGTTGTGCTCCACAATAAGAATGCTTTTGGAATTCTGTATTTATCACTTCTTCCAGACTTACTTTTCCTGAATCCATATTTAAAATGATCAGAATCAATTTTTAAATTGCCATTTAATTCCATATGATCTTACATGAGCAACAATTGAAACCAAATTTTGTGACACAGAAATCAAGCCATCACAATAACATTATAGTAATCATAATGGTAATACAGTAGCTTCTAGAAATGCATTCAAATACAGGTCTATAGGAGCTTTAAAATGTCCATAATTGATAAATTAAACACCCTTTTGTGAGAATTTACAGTGCAGCCCTCCAGAAATTCCAGCTTTTGCTTTTCAAAATATTAACAATGATCAAAATTCTTTTCAGAATCTGCAGTTATTCTGTGCAAGTGGTTTTGTTATAGCTATATCATTATTATAACATCAGGACAAAAAGAAAAAATGTATTTGTTTGCCATGTTAGTGCTGTTTACAGTAATAGCAATTCTACAGGTTAAAAGTCAAGGTATTATGAACACTGTATTCTTAAAAAAATAAAGGAGGGGGACATTTGAAATCAATTTCGCTGTATTCTCTCCCCCAAATTACTCCAGAATTATAGTGTCTTATGTATTATATTATTTCTCCCAGTCACATTCTTGAAATCAGTTGAAAACCTTCTAAACTGAGAGATCTTGAGAGTTTAAGACTAAGACTGTAATTCCTTTGGGCGATAACAGGTTGTTCAGCTGTAACTGATAAACAGTAGGGGCCAGAAAAACCAAGCAACTTTTACTGAAAATCCCTCATGCTGCTTTCCTGCAGCTCCTCAGCCGTGTTACACCCTCAGAGCTGGCAGCAAAAGAACCCCAAAGCAGCCACTGCTTTTCACTCCTCCCTCAGTCCAGCTCCCAGGGCTTTGGGGCCATTTGCCATCAGTTTTATTATCATGCAACCAGTAGGAAATGTGTATCATGTGTAGGACTCAGTGGAAGATCACATCCTCCACCACTGATTACTGCCATATTTCAGGGTATTTGAAATAAGTACTGAACTGTGCAGCCCATGGAACCTCGTATTCAAAAACAGAGCACAGTCCTTTGGGGTTGCTGAGATAATGGGAAATTGTTCATTTCTGTGGAGAGAATCTGAACTGCTACAAACTCAAATCTAGCTGAGACAGCTACTGTGGGCACTAATTTATCTGTCTGTCTTTGAGAGATATAAACTCACTCACTGCAGGGTACTCCAAAAAAACTCAGAATTGTGCTGCTGCTCTGAAGGGGATTTAATCCTTCAATGAGTTCAAACACAGCTGAACTGTTCTATCTGAGTTCCTATATAGCACCCATCATCCAAATGCCCAAGTGCCTGAAGAAGTCTTTCAAGAGTTAACTTCCATTCATCCCCTCGTGCCACATCAAGACAACTTTGGGTACCTCTTTCCCACAGAGCTTTTCTGAGCCTGTCCGAAAATATTTCCCATTCCCCTCATTATAATTAGGTCATGTTCAATAAACCACTTATCATCCAAGCTCACTCATCAGCCCTCCTAATAGGACAATATCACCCCCAAAATCCAAGAGACTTAAACTAAGCATAAATTGTTGAAATAAACATATTCTCCCTTCTAACAGCTACCTTTGTGAGTCTCTCTTCCACAGTTCCACCTGGATTAATTCAGTACTGGCTTTGGCCAGGCCTGGGTTAATGTTTCATGGCAGCCCATACCGTGCTGAGGTTTGGGGTTGTGACTAGACCAGGCTGGATAATGCACCAGTGTTCCAGCTGGTGCTGAGCACTGCTGGCATCCTGGCAAGGCTTTCTCCAGTCCCCACTGTGCCCCCCAGGAAGCAGGGTGAGGGTGAGCAGGAGGGTAGGAGGGGACAGTCGGGCACACCCCACCCCACCCACAGCCCTGGCACCATTGTGGCACAGGGAGGAACTGGGGTTGCCTTGCCAAGGCGGCTGCTGCTCTGGGACTGGCTGGTGGGACGTGGTGCGTGACTCCCTTTGTGGCACTGAGGCTTTTCCTCCATCTATTAAAATGTCAACCCAGGAGATTTCTGGCTTTTGCTCTCCCTGTTCTCTCCACCAGCCTAGGTCTATTCATATTACCAGACTTCACTGCCCAGGTGCCAAAGCCACTGGACATTTAGCACAGAGGTTTCTGCATTCAACTTCCTTCCTCCCTCAGAAGTGGTTATCACAGTTTATAGAATAAGAGTCATAGGGGCAAAGGAATCCAACTGCTGTTAAATTTCCGCCTCTGAACAATTTGTCTTTGTTCTTTTAAAAATATTTCTGGAAATGCTTCTGTCCCCCCAGAGCAATACATCTTCAGTGCCATGTTATGCAATGACCTATATATGCACAGAGAACACTTGGCAAATAATAAACTCATTAGAAAAGCCACTCTTCCAAAATACTGAGAAAGGTTGGAGGTATGCAGGCTAGCACATATTATGCAGGAATTTTCAAACCAACAGAGAAAACAGATTTCTTGGCCGAATCTCCTCATTTTTAAACAGTCAGGTTGAAAGATGGACAGTTCCAGATGGCACTTGGGTGAAAACATGCAGCTTCACTGACAATGTTTACCAAAGATGTTAAAAAAAACCACAAACAAATAAAGGCAAAGTTTTACAGCAGCATTGTAAAAACGATTTCTTAGCTCTTGAAACCTTAAGAGAAACAAGAGGGTAGCACTGCAGATTGTATGGAGCCGCTTTTTTTTGAGGACAGATTTTTCTCAGTTTCCTTAGGGGGAAAAAAAAAATGTTTACCTGCTAAAAGACAGTGTCTCTGTGGAACAGACCTGTGGAAACCCCAGTGACCACATATGAATGCTCAGAGAAAATGACAGCTCTGCACATTTCTCATCAAGGATTAGTGTGTTGAATCTGAAATACATTTTGGTTTACTGTAACCACATTTAAAGGTTATGAGCCGTATGTAATGGAACTGTGACATTTCAAGAAACATTCATCTTCGAAGTTCAAAATACTGAAGCACCTTTTTCAATTTTAGCCAGCTCTCCTATGCACACAATACTAGAACAATCACTTTTAACTTTTACCTATTCAATTTCATTTGGGAAATATTAAATAACAGTCCCACATTCATATATATCTCTTAGGTCAGACAATCCATGGCATTAAATTTGATATCCATGCACCAGCATTTTTGCTTTGTCTATTCCTTTAGCAGAATTTCCTGAATATTATTGTTTCATTTTTTAATTTATTTTCTTTTTTTAGGTAATATTGAATAATATCTATTTCTAGAAGTAGGTTTTAAACCACTGTCTGAAAGAGCCTCTCCATTATGTATGGAAGGACCAGAGTATAAGAACTTAGTTAAGAGACGATACTGAGACGCACCCTCAATGAAGCCAATATTTTAAAAAATGACTGCTATCATGCCAAGCTAAAACAAGTTTTAGTTTCACTAAGGTTAAAATCTTACAATAAGTACTCAAAAGACATTTTCAAAAAATTAAATCAATAAAACTATGTCTCCTTTGTAAACCAAGGAAGAACAGCCCTACACTGCCTGGTAAGGAGACGTTGTCCTCCTCTGCAAGTTTTTTTCATAGATACAGGAGCTCTTCCCTAACTGAGAAGGTGCTACAAATATGTGAAAAGGATGATGCATTCTGTAAACCAGTCTACTCAATTTGCTGCCTCCCTTCAGTCAAATATTACTCCAACTGTAAGAGGAAGTTGGAGATCAATCTTTCTTTAAATGTTTGTCTGATTATAGACTTAAGTTAGCAGAGAAGCAAAACCGAATGGTACTACCAGCTTCTGGATATTTAACAGCTGAAAATGTAACATACAGACTCTAAAATTTACAGAGCATATTCTTTTCACTATTACTAAAGCCTTTTACTTGCATGATAAGCTTGATGCAGTCATAATAATGGTTTCTTAAATATTTTGCTTCTTCTTAATTTTCTATTCTGATCATTAAACCCAAAAAACCAATGGACAGTGATCCCAGTGCATGTTAAGGTTATATAAAAACTAGATGTAATCAATTTCCTCTGGTGTCTAATATTTCCTGAAAGGATGTTTCCTGAAAGGATGGATGTCCTAATTGTCCTCAAACACTTTAAACAAAAAAAATGTAAACTGCATTATGTGCAACTTCATTTAAACTTCAATTTAAAGTGTGTGTTTAAGTGCTTTGCTGAATCCATTCAGCACTGTGGTATAGGGAAGATTACAGTGTTCATATCTTAATTTTTCAAAACCAGTTCCAATAGGACTGAACTCCTCTGATCCTTTCAAGCTGACAGGAAAGCACTGGAGTAAATGGAATCAAGATCACAAATGTTTTTCTTTTTCCCAAAACAGAACAAGGCAAAGTTCCTGCTGGAACTCTTGAGGTGTCTTTTCCCACAGAGGTTTGCATTATGAAACTCTGTACAGGCAAATATTATCTTATTACAGCACAGCATATAAATGCATTCACTTCACAGCATCGTAATCTGGATTTAAAAGCTGAAGAAAAACTAGGAAGAAACATGTACATCTAAGATGGGAGAATGGGGGGGAAGAAACAAAACATTTTCTGAAAATCAGAATCGTAGCCCGGATTTTCCATGTGCTTTACATTTCAGGATTAACCATTCTTTGCCACTTCTCAGCCTCCCTCCTACACTTTGACTTACTTGTTACAATAAACCACAAGGTATTTTCAAGCCCTCTTCTCAGAGGACTCCTGGACTCCTCTGAGTCCACACACCTGTATTTTCCTTCCGTGAAACCCAGAACATGCAAGGGAAATCAGATGGGAGATTATTACACCTTTCCTACAGGGCTTGGAGAAACTTCCTGCTTCATTCTTCAAAAGTAAAGAAGTGTATAGATATTGTAGCACAAACTTTGAACATTCAGTCCTCTGTGAGGGATTTTCACAGCTGAGCCACACTTTAAAGCCAGGAGTGTGGCACTTTACTTACCCAAAAGGATTGCTTAGCAGCCTTACACAGCTTCAGCAACTCCCAAGAGTTCTCTTCGGGGAAAGACTTGGCCTAGAACAGTCTACTTAAAATCCCCACGTTGTACAACAACTGCAGTGATTTCTTTTGTGTCAGTCACTGCTGGAAGCTCACCCTTTCCTTGCTGAATTGTGAAGTGGTAAGAGATTCCCTCGTTCCCTACAGCCAGGATGCCTATGGACAGGACAATATGGCAGCAGCTCAGCTGGTGAACTACAGCAGCAGCTTCCAGTGCTCTCCAGGTTTGTTTTATTGTTACCTCCTCCCACATCATTTGCTGGTCCATCCACGGCCCCACCAATACTCAACTTGAGCAGATTCTTTTTTCTTTATCTTTTTTCCTTTTTAATTTCTCCAGGCACTGTTTTGTTCCACCAAAAACCAAGGTGGTATCAAAATCTTTTTTTTTTTACAGAAATCTTACTGTTGTACATGGGCTAACTGTAATGAAAAGATCATCACACAGTATTGTACTGAATATATAGTATAGAGACCTTATGCACAGCAAATAGAAATGAGAGGTTTACCACAGCCTTTTGTACGACTTAACCAGCAGTTAATGCACATGTTCTTTTATTCTATCTTTTTTCACTAGGAAAACAAGTTGGCAGTTAAGAGGCTATAGTCTAGAATTTACACTATCAAAGCAGTTAAATATTACTGGCTTTTAGTACATTCAGCAAGTAAGGTAAATGTTACCAGATTCCATTCAACTTTGAAATTCGCTCTGTAAGTATTAAAACATTCCCAAACACTGGGAAAAACATCTGCAGATGTACAACCAGGATGAATACAAAGGGTATCTACGAACATTTTGACCCCAAAACTGTAATCAATATATAAAATAAATAAATTTTAGCACTGCTTGGTTTTGAAGCTGCTGAATGCATGAAACTGCATGTTGTTCTTGTTTTCCCCTGTGGTTTGCTACAAACATCAAGGGCTACTTAGCTGTCTATAAGTAGGACAACTGGCAAGAACCTAGAGGCCTTAACAAAAGCCTAGAGAAGAACAGACTTCAATAAATATAACATTAAATAACACAGATATTTGAATTACAAACATGATCTGAATACTTTTAAGTGGTTTGCAAATCATCTGACCATACCTTTCAGCCACTGTGAATTACATCCCCTGACAGTCAGATACTGGTGGAGAAAAGTTTCCTGAAAACTGGGCTCAATCCAGCCACAAGAATTGCAAAAGAATTTTCAAGGCACATGGGTATCCCACAGTTAAACACTGTTTTCTTTTTAACTGGTACCCAACAAGGTGCACTGGTACCTGATAAGCTGCCCCAAAGCTTCCTTTGGCAAGCTACTACTCCACATCAGCCTGAACCAGGAAATAATTTCCCCCAAGTTCTTTGCAGTCTGGAGGGCTGTGGAAGTGAAGCCCTGTGCCCCTTCCTGCAGGATGCGGCACAAGAGCCACCAGCACCCACCAACGCTTGGCCTGAGGCTCCTTTGCCACTAGGTAAGGAAAACATAAGTCAAATTTATTCTGGCTCTTGAATGCAAAGCAGAAAACAGCTACCAAAATGAAATCAGTAGAACAAAAAATCAACATCTACGTGGAACACAGGATGGTCATGGGCTACTGAACAGATTTCCTCCTGCAGACATCTGTCCGCTGCCTGGACCGAGGTGCTATTTCAGCAAACATCCTCCCTTCATTGTTTCTGCTCTGGAAGAAAAAACTCTTACCCTGGTTCATGGTCTTCTAATTATACTTCTTTTCTTTTTGCTAAATATTAAGCACAAATAAATCTTCAAAACAGATCCTGACCCCCCAATACCTGTTCTTCCTGCAATTCATATGCTGATGTCATTGTATACCACATGCAAATCACCATGTGTAGCTCATGGGAACAAAAGCTCTTCTCTCTGGATGACTTTCCAATGTGTGGGTTATTTTAAACATGGTTCACTCTGCCTGCAATGCACATGAAGTGAGGATTTAACTTCAAACCCATTGCTTTTGTATATTGTTCATTAACCCACTCTACCTAACCTTACCAGCTACTTTCAATTCACACCAACATACCTCAGCCTGTGGCTCATGTACTGGAACCCAAACAGTGCAGCACTTTGCTTAGTTGTCTGTAGAACAGAGAAGTTCTGATAATCTACCACTAAAGAGCTGTGCTAGAGACAAGGAACAGACCCCTACTCCATTTTTAACTGCAATTGTGTCCTTGTTACACATCAATTCTAGCAATAGCAGACATGAAAAAAAGAGTGCCTCCTGGGTAAATCCAAGTGTGATACTAGTGATGGTTTTGGTGGGCAGACAAAGGTCAGTGTATGGAATAAATTGCTAGCCCAAATACAGAAAAAAAATGTGGTTACACTTGGCAAAAATGTTTGTAATTAACTGCTTACTTATGGAAATACATCACATTAAAATTAAAATATTCTATTTAAAAGGCACTAATACAAATTGCTAAAAAGTGACTTTTGCAAGATTTTAACATTATAAAGGCAGCATAGATTCATCTCACAAAATGTAATCAGTTGAACTCCAGACAAGTACAGAATAATGCAAAAAAAAAAAAAAAAAACCAAACCACAAAATCACCTATAAGAATATATTTTCTCCTTTTCAGAATGCTTTTGCCTTAAGGGAGATGGGTTACAATTTCTCATGTCTCAAAAATCCAGGCATCAAAAGATACAGTCTGCCTCAATTCTGCATCTAGTGAATTACAAGAGATGTGGTACTTGTAAGAGCATTTCAGAATTCCTACACTGGACTCTGCTGAGGAATGTTGGATGTCTAAAAGCCAGAGCTGCAATCTTTCTCTCACAGTGCTAACAAAACATCTGAAAGTCTAGAAGAGCAGTATTCCAAATCAAAACACTTTTATAACTACCAAAACAATCAGAAGCCACAGTTCCTTTACAGTAAGGCACCAAAATATAAATACAACAGTAGCATGTAAGCTCAGTTATCACATTGCAAATCAAAAATTTAAACTTGAAACGACTTAAAATAAGACCAGGAAGATCATTAGTTTGTTCCAAATAATAGCTGGTTACAGATCAGTTTTTAGGTCATTAAGACATCAGATCTGATGAGCAGTCGCATAGATAAAGACAAGGTGGGGAAATTATGTTATTAGACTTTCCACAAGTAAAGCACTTCAACTGAGTAAAACATCATTAGTTGAGAACCTGAATTCCAATCTGAATTCTGCAATAGCAGCTTAGGCTAAATACACATATATGGTATATACATGTATATAGATTCGTATATACAGATAAAATTTGAATATGACATTAGCAAAAACTAATAGATAAATAATATATAAACTTAACTCTGAGGAAGCTCAGTCAAAATGCAGGATTCTCATTCTGCCTAGTGAAGAACACATTTAACTCTCAGTCTGGGTTTATATTAACCCTGTTCAGAAGGAGTAAGGCAGATCTGAAATGAATCTCTCAATCCTATTCCTGCTTCCAGGTGCTGGTTTGGTTGCAGAGCAGTGTTGATGCACATGAACCAGGTTCCTTGCCAGCAGCTCTTACCCACATGCACACCAAATGTCTTCCAAGCCCAAACAAATATAAATTGGAACTGCTAATTGGGCAAAAACACACTGAAGACGTTCAGTGGAGGAGACAAGTCCCAGTTTAGGCTGAGGCAGATCTCAGACATGCACACACTGAGGATGCAGAGGCTTTTGTCAGCACTGAAGGGATCCGTAGGGCAACCCAACCCCGAAGGAGCAGAGGGCAGTGCCAGGGGAGAGAGGCCCTGCTCAGGGCACAGAGACCTCCTCAGCTTTTGTCCCCTTCCTGCTGCACTTGCTGGTCAAGCACCTGGATAATGCAGTCATTTATAAATTCAGACAGTTGTGTCCACAAGCAATTTCTACAAAAATGACAAAAAGCATTTCTGACAACATATTTGGTCCTGGAGCAGGTGCATATCACAGCAAGTATGTGCCACATAACACTCAGGGCTGGTCTGTACTTCCACAGTGTTTTCACGTTTCAAACACTGAACACCACCACCACACTTCCACCAGCCAGCTTTTTACCCAAACCCCACCTTCCTGAAAGGAATGAGGTGACCCTAATACTTCTATTTCAAGTGCCAATTAACTATTTAGGAAAAAAGACAATGTTAGCAGAAAGCAAATCCAGTCTATTTATACTATAATAGTCCTGAATTATGCTGAAAATAAACAGGATATATAAAGATCAAAGACAAACACAATTTAATTAACATATGTATACATAATTTTACTGTTTGGCAGAGGCAAAATACCACCTCTTCTAGGAAGATGTTAACAATAACCCTAGTATGTTTTCTATAATACCTTTGGGGAAAAAAAGTAATTAGAAAAATAATTGGGAAAATATTGTAATGGACTGCTGACAATATCCACAAGAGAGACTGGGGAGAACTGCAAAAGTATGTACAGCTGAGACGGACAGGAAGGCAAACAGCTGAAGGAATAGTTATTAAACTATCTTCCCTGGCAAGTTCTCCTCCTCTGTAAACTAGGAAGTTTTTAAAACAAAACATCACCAACAACAAAAATAAACACAACCAAGAACATCTCGGTCAAAGAATGCAGGAAGGTGGTCTGAGAAAAGAATGCATTTTCCTAACCTTTGTCAAGTCTCACCCTCCTCTAAAACAAATTGAGAGCTGACAGGTGTTTACATATTTTGATTATATAAAACAGTAAGCAAATGAAATGAGACTTTTTTTACAGAATATTGATTCATATTAGAACTGGAAAAAAAGTAGGATGTGAAATTCAAGACTAAAACCCAGAGTGTGCTTTGCCATAATCCTGTAACTGTGTGCGCTCACTGTACAAACTCCACTCCTCACAAAGTGTGCTGGCTGTCGATATAGAAGAGAGCAACTCTTAAAAGTTGTTTATGACTAAATCTGCTTTTTGCCAGAGCTCTAAAGTTATCCTTAGGAAAGCAAGTGTGAGTGTGCTAAGCTCAACCATCTCCACACATAATTTCTCAAATGAGTGTATCTAAATAAACAATTAAAATTGCTCCTGATATTCTATAAGAAGGGGAATAATTAGGCCCATTATTGGTATACTAATTTTCTACTGTGAGGCACTGAAGTCAGCAAGTTTCCCTTCATTCAATTCCCCAGCAATATTCCCCCAATTTCTTTGCTCAGAATTCTGGTCATATGTTTCCATGCCCTCTCCTGATGGAGGAGGTAGGCCCTTCTTCTAACTGAGAAAATCAAAATTAATTTGTAACAGTAAACAAATTTTTTAATATGTGAAACTACCAAAAATCCCCACTTCTGATGATGGTGCATTCTGGAACACTACAAAAACTAGTTCTATGTATATTTTAATGCATGCTAGACTACGACAATCCCAAAAGACTCAGTTAATCCTAAAAGACTTACTGACCTGAAAATGAATAGCTGAGACAAGGTTCTTAAAGTATTCTTTATTAATATCATTAGAAGTTGCAGAAACAACTTTCTTATAATATAAAGGCACAGGGAGACAATTTTGATAAAATATTCCAAACAAACAGTAACTTACAGTACAAAAGGACAATTTTAATGCACATACAAACCCCAAACATCTCATTCAAAAATATTTCACCATGTTCATCAATAATAATGGGCAATGACTAAAAATATAAATTGTTATTGTACAATAAATATCTCACAGGTGCAAATGGAACAAGATTTATTGCTCTCCACAATGTTTTCCCTGTAGTGTTTTTGTTGTAGTGGGGGTTTTTGGGGCTTGTTTTCTTTTCACTTCAAAGTTCCTTTTACAAGCAGCTTTAGTAACTTGTTTCTGGAGGGACTAAACCCCAAACAAAATCTAACAGAACATTCTGACAGTTACAGAACTGTCTCAAGTAGTAACCAAAACTGGCAGTGTTCGATTCCTTCACAACTTCAACAATCATACTCCACTCTCTCTTTGGGAAATGTGGTAGATGTTTAAAAATCAACTGTAGTGGTAAGTCAAGGCTTTTATGGTAGGGTGGTAGTACCTAGTCTGAGGATTAGTCTATTTTCTTCAAATAAGTGGATTTTATGAAGACATATAACATGAACCTTTTCCAATAGCTTGTGCCAGAACAAGCACATAAAACTGTTCAAATGAGGGGAGAAATTAAAATTAAAAGCTGCACTGAACATTCTAACTTCAGAAAACAAGACAAGGGACTGGGAACAAATTAAGACTACAGCGGCAATGATCGCGTAAGAGTGAGAATTTCCAATTCTAAAATATACTTAATCATAGAATCTTTAAAGTTGGAAAAGATCTTTAAGATCATCAAGTCCAACCAGCAACCCAGCACCACCACCATCTTCACCATTAAACCATGTCCTCAAAACACAGCGACTTAAGAAATCAAAGAGCACTCTGCATCTCTGCACAGCTCCACTCTGAGCTTTGAGAAAGAAGTCAGTGAGTTTGCCATTTCCCTCACTTGCACTTGCAGAACAATTTCCATCAGGCTTTGATGCAGTACAGGAGGCAGAGCAGCCTGCTCTTGGAAGTAGCACACATTACCTTGCTCAGAACTATGTTTAGCTTGTACAAAATAGTGTTTTATACACGCATTTAAGAAATATTAGTTTCCTTCATTACTGTTACAAGAAGTAATATGCACACATTTCCTAAGAGTATATTTGTATGAACAAGATTTCAGGAAAATGAAGCATAGTAGTTGTAAAAATTAAACAAAACCAAAAACTGAGGAGAAAGCATTCAAGTGAGTTCTTGTAGCAGTAACTGAGGCTTTTACAAAAACTGTGATTTATGAGAACAACTCTGTATTTACACAAACCTCAACAAGTCCATTTCAACTGCACTGGGAATAATCAAACTTAGCTCATGAAAAGGTACCTAGAGTGAGTACAGCTTACTGGTAAACCAAAAGATGAATATTCAGGAAATTCCATTCAACACACCTCGAAGGATGTAAAACAAACTGCTAACTTGCTTGACATTATTATTCAAATTAGGGTTTTCTCTAGCATAAGTACACAGTTTTAGAAGTTCTTCAGAAAGTAACCTAGGACAATCAAAATCTGAATTTTGAAAATTATTAGCTTCACTAAAGTATAGCATTTTTTGTTTACTATGTGTTCAAAAACTAATAAACAAAACCATTTTCTTTGGTTTATGCTTAACTACACCAGACTAGTAATTTTTTATTTTTAGTCAATCTTCTATCCCCAATTCAAATTAATACTGAACTTTTTATTGTAGTGTCTTTCCAATTTTCAAATTATCTCTGTTAAAAATAAGAGTTTGCTCATACCATGATTTCCTGTTAAACAGCCATCAGTATATACTGGCACGAAGGGAAGTTTTGTACAATAGTTACATTAAGTGATATTTCCAACAGCAGAACCACAGAAGACATTAAACAAATGTTAGTTCAAGTGAAATTTGAGTTTATAATGATCTCAAAAAAACAAACCACAATGTCTAAGCATGGCAAAATACAGTGTAAAACCCCCTAAAATTAGACAGTAAACTTCAGAATCCTGCACTCACAGTAGGAATGGTCTGCACAGCATTGATGTGAAAGCCTGTTCAGTTTGAAACAATGCAGACAGCTAGATTTACCTGGATGTAAATGCCACTTCAAGGTGTTTAAACAAACACAAAAATGAGACAATGATGTCAGGAAAAAGGCCTTTAAAACAGGCCGCCAGTCTAACTTGACTTTCCAAGTAAGAACATCAGTTTCACAAAACTGTGACACTAATGCAGTTTTATGTAAAGTACCCTTTGACACACAAGCTGTCAATTAAGCTATCACAGTCTTTTGTGACCTACTCCCTTTCAAACAGTTAGGGAGGAAAGTCAATAGTAGCTCAAGTTTTAATTCAGTAAGTACCTTGTTTGTTTGCAAAGGAACATTATAACACCATAAAATTCTATTTTTACAGTATTTAGAAAACTGATAAACTAGGGTTTTTTATTCTCTCTTTTTAACACATGAGTCCAAAGCTTCTTTTTTCTATGTGTCTTTGCAATAGTGTTTTAGCCAGTGTTGCAAAAGAATTTCACTGTGGACTACCTCACGTTGTTGCTCAGTTGTGCAAGGTATTCCCGGAGTTCCTTGGCGGCTTGGAATCGACCGTATCTTTTCTTTGGGTTGGCACACTCGTCCAGCAGGGCTTCCAGGCGCCCGTCTTTGGCAATCTCAGCTGGGGGGTCGTGGAGGAGCCCCCCTGAAGTGCCTCGCCATGTGGCATGTCTGGATAAAAGGTTCTGACAAACGGCGTAATAGTTGTGGTCCACAGTGACACGAGCACAAAGAATCTCTTTAGAGAAGGACAGACAAGCTTCTTTATCACAGTCATCAAACTTGCTTTCGTACCACACGTCCCAGTTCTCAGGTTTATCTGTGAAATATAAGGAGACAGGAAAAAGAAGTGAGAGGGGGGAGGAAGAAGCGTGTCTGAATACCATCAGAAGCTCAATACACAACAAACTGCTAACATTTAAACTACAAACCAATTTTGTTTAGATAAACTCTGAAATGTATTGGCCTAAAACTGCATCTGATAGTTTGGTACATCCTTCTGCTGAAATGGTCCTGACAAAACAAAAAATAAGGGAAAGAAAGAAAGAGGGCAAAATAGATTGCTGCTGGTTTTGCTTTCTTCTCTTTGCTGAGTAAACACATGAAATCTACATTCACACATACCCAGAGGAAAAAACGTAGCATGAGCAAGTACCAGAGAACAATCCACAGCCAAAGCTGAGAGAAAAACAAACAAGCAACATGATTTATTCTAGCAACATAGATTTGGTTTCTCCAGTTGCCCTGGAAACTACTGCTGGCAAGTGGTCTACCAAAGCCTAAAACAACATTCCAAAGTAATTACTATAAACTTCTGAAACTTTATCTTCTATCTTACTTTTGACATGGCAGTAACCATTAAGAATATAAAAAAGTAGATGCATTACTTATAATCTTTGAAGAAAGTAAAATTCAGCAAAGCAAATGGCATTTATGTACAAGTACAAACCTCTCTCCTTGGTAGTTTTCTTTAACTTAAAACCTGATCTACATAACATACCTTATGCAGTAATAATACTTAAAAGGTTACTAAGTGGGAGCTCTCGTGAGTTCTTACTACTTATTGCTAGAAAACTTTCATCTTAAGTTTCCAGACTACTGCCAGCTTTGAGAAGAGGTCCTTGTCATGGAGTCCCATAGCTTTGCAGATCTCTCTTAGCAGTGTGAGGTACAAAAAAAAATTAATCTGTGCTTGGCTAGTCTCTGAGCTGACTATTGGTCTTCTCATTCACGGCACACTGACAGTTTAGAAAAAAAAAGAGTACTGAAGGATGACAGTTAAAACTATAAAAACATGGTGTAAGATGTGTAGAATTAACAGCAAATTCAATGTGGAAAAAAATCCAGCAAAGGAGAATGGGAAAAAAGGGCTTCAGCAAATTCAAACATGATATCCCACGCAGAGTACAATCAGGTACTACTGTAGAGTGCAATTGGATAGAACGTACACACTGAAATAGCTAAACAGGCATATTAATGATTGTGGACAGAGATTGTCTAATGGAACTTTCCAGAAGATTCATGAAATCAGTATTAAATGTCAACCACAACACAAGTTATTGTGTTCTTGATTTAGATCACAGATCACACACCAAAATCCTGGCTGGGACAACAGATGTGACACTTCCAGCATTCAGCTTCTGCAAGGAGCTACTCACTCCTATTCCACATACATATCAACATTTTCAGAGTTCATCTGGATGTCTTTCTGCCTGAGCAATTCAGACATGCTCCAAAAATGAAAGCCTTCAGTAATATTATTTTAAGAGGGAAGGAAAGGAACAGAACAGAAAAGAATGGAATGGACAGAGTTCTAAAGTAAATGTACTGGATATCCAACACATTAAAAGGTTTCCTTGGTAGGCTCATAAAGTTTTAATCTAAGCTTTAGAACGTATAATAAATCTAATAAAAAACAACCAAACAAACAACCCCGAAACGCATTTCCTTGTGGAAAAGTGTGGGGATAGAAAAACACAGTCCAAAACTTAATTCTGCAGCACAACATATGAAGCCTATATGCAAAGCTTAATAAATCCATTCACCCAAAGCAAACTGGAATCACTTGGCCTGTTGCCATGAACTTCTGCAGAATCCAGGGTCTCATGTTCAATGTCTCCAGCCCTTAGGTCTGTTAAATCTTCCTTATAAGCTCAAAAAGAATATAAGCCCATGTGATGCCACTTTGTCAAACACCTCTTCTGCTGCCACTGCTTTGAGCTTTTACAGTTGACAGAAAGAAAATTAATTTGGAAACAGCACTATAATCACCCATTCCTTCAGTTCCATTATTAGAGAACCAACCAGAACCACTGAAGCAAAGTCAGGCTATGGGACTAAGGCAAAGCAGGCACTAACACTGTTAGTCACTCACGGAAAGTAGAATTCCAAGACCTCTAAAAGTGCTTCCGGGAAAAGACAAAAGGGACCTCTCTCTCTTAGCTAAGGTAGACAAGACAGCCAGGCTGCTTATCTGTCCATTTGTCCAAACACACCCAGCATCAATACTCTCTTCCCATCCCCATCTCTTCCTTTATGCAGCTTTACAGTACTTAAAAGTGTCCAGGTACGCTCTTCATGAAATTGACAAATTGGTCAAGCTAATTAGTAGTCTAACCGCAGAAGAAAGCTAATTCGTTTGTTAATTAGTAGTCTAGTTGTAAAGCCAACAAAATACGTATTTAGCAACCACACATACTTTAAATATTGCAGAGAAAGAAGTGAGACACATGGGGTGAGGGGAGTGAAAGAAGAAACTTACTCTGTCTGATCAACCTTTTGTCTGCTACCAGAACGTTTTCTGCATCTACAATGATAACTTTTCCATCTCTTGGTCCCACTGCAAAGTTGTCAAAGCTGACATCAAGGAGGTAGAGTGCAAATTCAAAGTCATTATTTGTCAGCTGCTCAGCTATTTCCATTAATTGCCAGGCCAGATCCACTCGCTTCTCCCATGGTGCATTAAAGTAACTCCACAGCTCTTCTCCCACATAGTTGACAGCCACCATTCTTCCGCACGCTCCCAAGTACTTTGCGAATGGCCAACCCTCATCAGATGGAAAACTCTGTATATAAAAAATTTTTGACATTTTAATTAATACAAAACAGTTTAGATTTTAAAAGGCTTTTCAATAAAACTTAGAAGAAAAAGCTGTAAATACCCATCAAAACTATAATCCATATATTTCTAAGTTTCAAAGGGAAAGGAAAAACAATAGAAAATGTATTTATGTGAGCAAGAGGCCTTGCTGAACTAGTGAAGGGAAAAAGTTGGATGACCTGAAGCAATACACAACCCATATCTAGCTTTCCATATATACACACACACTCACATATATTCACACACACAATTCCACCAACCATCTTTTTCTCTTGGTGTTTTATTACACATCTCTTGTAGTAATTCAAGTATATTTCCCATCAAGATATTCTTGCATTTGATCTTTTAATTAAAATCAATTCTTTTAATAATCTAAAGAAAAAAAACTTCACAAAGTGGCACCTCCTTCTCTCCATCACCATCCCTTCCATTTTTCCTAGTTGATGGGATTCTTTTGAGGTTTCTTATTTTTCTCGTATACCATAACAGTCTATCTCTTGATTAATTGCTCTATTTATACTGTGTGCTTCTTACACAGGGCCACTTAACATTTTTATCAACAGTAAAATCTGTCTCCAACAGTACCTTTCTGTGAAGTTAACACAAGAGACTGAACAGAAATGACACACTAAAAGCAATTACAAAACAACCCACAACACACCAGCATGGTTTTCCTAATTCAGCTATGCTGAATGTGCCCTAGGACTTCGATATGGACAAGCACTTAAAAAGTACCCTCCAAACTGTGGAGGAATGCTGAATAGGAATGCAACAGGAAGAAACTACAAAAGCACTAATTTAAGAAACCACAAATTTATAGAAGTTAGCACTCTAAGAGTATGATGTACACTAATTTTAACTATTAGGAGATACCACGTGCCCATGCCCCTTCCTCGTGTTCTACCTTGCTATCATGTCACCAGACACAACTCATGACCAATTCTGCAGCAATGATGTAGCAAAGGTTCTACCACAGTTGGGGTGAACAGCATGGTGGCGTTTCAGGATGCATGAAAGCTTTATACCTCCTGGAAACCACAATGGAAGAAAACATTTATTGTAAACTGGGGAAAGAGACTGGAAGGAAACACCTCATGCAGACGGATCTGAACTACAAGACCATGCAGGGAAGAGGTGCCTAATATAACAAACCTTGTCTATATAGTACACGTGAAGAAACTAAAATCATAATTAATATACATAATTGACAACGTTTGCCATTTTTATGGCAAAAAGGCATGAAGCTGCTCTCTAAGGTGGCAAAGCGTAGAAGACAATTTCTGGGCAAGTAACCATGTTTACCACTGCAAAGAACCACCCTTCTTGGTTGGGCAAAAGAGCCATGTTAATTACAGAATAGGTACAAAGTTTTTGACGTGTCTGTATGTCTGAACTTCAACTCTATTTTTATCACGTGATCTACTCACGTAAGCAAAACAGGTTGTGATAAATCCTGACAATAATACAGAACTAATTTCACACATTTGAGACCAGTATGGCATTTTCAAGCTGTGATACCACATAACTCAGCAGAACTAAATCTCTCTCAGTAATTAAATCTACCATGCAATAGGGAAGACATTATCCAGCCTCCAGGCTTATTTACCTGCAGGATTCAGGGCAATTAATGAAGGTGGTAAGTACAGCCAAATATCTGCCAGTTCAGGTCAAGTGTCACATTCCAGAGTTAAGAGGATTTTGGGGGCATTTTTACTTGTTTTGTGGTTAACAAAATAACCTTCCAACAACTGAAGTATGCGCTAATTCAGTATTCCTTACTTATTCTAAGCAGACTATATAATAAAAACATGGCTGTGGTATCAATAAATGTCACCAAAGGGGTATTTCATGTGCATTTATCATGACTGTATTCAGCCCCGAACCAAAACAAAATAAGAAGCAAATGGCTGTTTTCCATCAAATGAAATTATTTTACCTACATCAGATAAACTTCTCTTTAAATTGGAGAAAAGTTACCTGATTCTATTTCCTGATAAGCACAGGCTTAACTAATTTCACCAAATGTGCATGACATTTTCATATTGCTGCATTGTATCAGCACGCAACTCGATGCTTAAATATTTTTATTTAAATATTACTTTGGACCACCCCACTCCTTTTCTTTTCCATGGTTCTCCTTTTCTATGTTCCAATCCTGCCCTGCTTATGACTCTGCCTCCCTTTTCAAACACAAATTCAACCACAAGCAGTTGAACCTGGCAAAGGATGTGCTACCATTGGAAGCAAAGGTGTCCCTCCCTTCCAACCCACCAAGCACACTCATTTCAATCCCCTGCACATCATTAGGAAAGCAAGGCTGGTACTTGCTGGGCTGGTGCTCCATTGGCTCAGAGCCCGATCGATATCATCACAGGCTGGGATGTACTGGTGAGAGGAAGAGAGAAGGCCTCAACAGTCGAGTGCAGAAGAGAGAAGGAGCTAAGGGGACTTTTCCTTTCCAGCAGCAGCAGTGATTTATGTAATGGATTAAACTGATTTTCGAGGTACAGCTTTAGACACTGATCTTTCAAATATATCTGTTATGGTTCCTGCACTGTGTACACTGAATTTCATTTCAGACAAGAAATCCTAGGAGCAGTCTGGTTTATTCAGAAGTGCACACCTTCATGTTACCAGTAGAATATCTGCATGCCATGCTGTAACAGATATATTTATAACACTGTGGCAATAAAAACATCTTTTGACAACAGGAGTTCGGGGAATCCTGCCAACATCTGCACATGTACAAACAACATCTCTGCTTTGGCCCCCTTCCAACTGGCATGTAACAGCCACATCTACACTTCATTACCCAAGTCAGTAGCCGAAGAAGGGGATAAAAATATGTACAAGTGCCTCATTCAGCAGTTTTTATATTCACTTGGTGAATTTGACAAGAATATTAATTGAGGTGCAGATCTCTTGTCTTTGCAAGCAGCGATTTGTAACTTTTTGTACTATTCTATTTTGAAAGGTGTTTTCTAAGAGGAAACTGCAGCTAACTTAACACAAGGATTTTTTTGTTCATGTATTAAAATTTTGAAAATAAGAAATGAAAACAAATCTGTATGACAAATAAACATGTTTTCCATGAACAAGTTGCATTTAGAAACAAAAAGCTTCATAGATCGCTGTCAAAAATCTGATTTCTGTGGAGTAATGCATAACCTTGGTTTTGGTTTTATTTTCTCAAATTATCAGTAGTCTAAATATTTAATTAGATAATTTTGTACTTGAATATGCTATTTGCAGACTTAAAAATGTGCATTTGACAATTAAGGTAAAAACTAAGCTCTTGCTGAAAACCAGAATCAGCTGTTTTGTGACAAAATAATCTGATTCTGATGCACCCACTCACATTTCATCTGTGAACACACACATAAATGCCATGGAAACCATAGATATTTAAACTTTTTAATGTGTTTTAAAATAAAGTAACACATATCAAAACCTACAAATAGGTAGCTTAGTAAGTTCCCCCTCAATAACGCTGTTATCTTTCTGTATTCAGACAAATATGTATAACCTTCTAACAGAAAGCCGGAAAACAGTAAAGATACCAAAAACTTCTGCTACCTTCATTCCCACTGACACACCCCCAAAACATATTTTGCTTGCTCTAATTAGTGTAGCTCCAAGATATCTCTCTAAGCAAGGCTCAAAAACCTAAACAAACCCTGTCAAAGGGACAACAGATATGCTGTTCCTGAAAGAATAATACTGCATTTATGCCTTTAAAAAAATACACTGTAGTCTCAGAAAAAATATTAAGAATTAACAGAGCAAATTTATCACTTCACTGAAGCAGAAAACACACTATCAGTGCATTTGTCTTCCTCACTTCCATCTGTCTAAACCTGAGAAGATGCCAAAATGTGCCAGTGCATTTTGTTCAGAGCTGTGACTTAGATCAGGCAGTGAAGACTCACCAGCTTGAAGCTGATGAAGCCTATTGTATTCTGCAGTAACACAAATCCCCTTTGAATTAAACACTTAAAAGAGTATTAGTTTATCATAATGAAGCATAAAACTCATAATCAAGACCAAAAAGCCAGACCAGCTTAAGTAACAACTGACATTTTTGTTCCACTGTATCACTAAAATCCAAGCTTTTCATTCTCAAAACTATTCCAGAAGATTCTCTGTATGTCACCTCCAACATTTGCAGGAAGTGAGTTCCAGCTCAGAAAAAATACCCCAGACAAAATCTGCCCAAACAAAGACCTACCTCTTATACGTGATGAAATTTTAAAAAACACACACAAAACAGAGTGGGGACTTCTCTCCGTGGGACCCTGAAGAACTTCATGGCAAAATTACCCTCTCCCTGACACCTTCATTAAATCATCCTGCTAAACCGCATCTGCCCAGGCACAAACAGGCATGGCACGGAGAATTTAAATAGCATGTTCTTCCTCAAAAGGAAAATTGGTTCTCTCTCAGAGCACTGCTGATTCTGCAGTGTAAACAAAAGCAGCACTTGTACTAGTACCGAGGCAAATAAGCAGAGCTCTGGAACCATGAAGAGCTGGAGAGCAGATTTTACAATGATGCTTTTCGGATCAAAGGAGTTACAAAGCACAGTCTAAACACAGATGCCTCCTTTTGTCAGGAATTGATCTGCATTCTGGAAGATATGTATTCAAATGATTTTCTGAATGCTAGTGAGTACAATGAAAACCATTTAATTCTGAACTATATGCCACACCATTTGACATTTACCTAGAAGTCCCACAGAAGTTATACATATATAGCCAACAGCACAGAGTGAACAAGAGTACTCCAAACATTGGTGTTCCCATTGAAACCATGTTTCTTTTATTTATTTGACCGCTGTTCAAGTTTGACTAAATTTCAAACAGTTATTACATACAATTCATGCCAACAAGAAGTACATACCAGGCTTAATTGACATACTATAGGACAAAAATACACAAAATTCTAAATACTCAATTTTTAAGTTGAACACCTCAGCTGTAAAAGCTGTATTTCACAATGCCAGCAGAGATATGCCTCTTTTCCAAATAAATTAATGAACAATGATTAAACTCGAGAACCATAGTAAAGCAAATTTAATGTCATTATTGGTTGTCACCTGTTCAAATTAGTTCGTAGTTCATAAAAGTTTGTTCAGATTAAATTTGCAACAGATGAAAATAATCACTGTGTATTTACTTCTCATCAGTAGTGAGCGAGACAAAAACAAAGCCTCAATTACTTAATTCAGGGAAGTAAAACGCAACTCCCCCTATACATCTGACATACCAGAACAACATTGGTATTACAAAGTTTGTAATGTGGGGTAACAAGCATTTTTCTGCTACTGAAAACTACAAGAGCAAGAATTTCTCAGGAGAATTTCTATTTAAGTCTATATAGTGACTTCCCTGCAGCCTTTAAATTCAGACAGCCATTCATCATAATATACACCCCACAATAACGTCAAGAATTTCTAGACTATTTTAAAATATCCCTTATAATTTACCCTACATGTTTTCAGTCTAGGGAACTTTCACTAGAAAGAAGAATGAGAATAGTTTTGATAATTTAAGGAACATAATTAAATATGACAGTTAACATGACAAGTACAAGCCAATTCTGGTCTAATATGTACAGTCATATGTCACTGCAAAAAATGATTCTTCAGTTTTCAATACAACCAAATCAGTGGAACATTCTTGTAACATGAGGCCACTCCATTTTAATTCAACAAAGAACAATTTTCCGTTCCTTTTAAAAAGATTCACAATGGAAATTCAGTCTATTAAAATCCTAGTATCTGTATGAGCCAGGATTTAAATAAGTCCACTCAAGGACATGTCAGGTAGTGCAGATAACTGCCTTAAATCCACTACTTGGTTTATGGCAGCAGAATTACAGATCAGAAACACCAAATTGAGTAAAGAAGAAAGTTTAAAGGGTCCCAAGTATTAAAACTGAATTGCCATTCTACATTCTACCAATGTATTTAGAATAGAGCTACAAAAAATAACTTATGATTAGAAAAGCGTGTATGAAAAAATAGAGGAATTTGCCCATTTACTTCTTATGTCTAGATCAGCAAAAAGATTCTGTGGAACATTTGGCTAAATTGCTACTTTGAGTGAATTCTGTGCAAGAAATTGTTTCAAAGTGATCAGCTGAAGTTTTAATATATGTTTACCAGATGTCAACTATTGCTCTCCCCATAACAAAATCAAACAGAAAACCCAATGATGACATGTAGAGAAACCAGAATAATTTTAGGTTATGCGGCAACAGACTGTTCATGCAGAGTAATTATACTAGGAATAGAGATACAGCTGTTGGGTTTGTTTTGTTTTGCTTTTTCCCCACAAGGAATAAGAATGATCAGAAGTTGTGAGAAAAATAAAGTCATTAAGCTTAAGTATTTAGAGAACTAAAACCATATCTGAGGGAGGGGCAATGATTTACACAGGCTATTAAAAATGCAGAAATACTACTATTTGGCACATAGAGATTGGCATTTCCTCTTAGAGAAATAAAAGTCCTTGAGACTTGTAATTTAAATCCCAGACACAAATGTTCACTATCATTCTTTGAAGAATTGTCATTTAAACTGGTTGTTAAAAGCTACAGCTTGAGACAAAGTTGCATTAATGCACTCTGGATTTAATTGGCAGATACCTTCTAGAGTTAGAAGAAATATTCCTTACGTGAAAGCATTTTACCTTAACAGCACAGTATGTGTGCAAATTCCAAGTTTGCTTTGTGTTGGTCTAATTTTTTCCATAGTAGCTAGTGTGGGGCTGTGTTTTGGATTTGTGCTGGAAATGGCATTGATAATTCAGGGATGCTTCAGCTGTTGCTGAGCAGTGATTACACAGAGCCAAGGCCTTTTCTGCTCCACATCCCACCAGTGAGGGGAACGGGGGTGCACAAGAAGCTCAGAGGGGACACAGCCAGGACAGCTGATCCAAGGAATATTCCATTCCATATGGCATCATGATCAGCATGTGAAGCTGGGGGGAAGGAGAAGAAAGGAGGGGGGACACACATCCAGAGTGACAGCACATCTTCCCAAGTCACCATTCCATGTGATGGAGCCCGGCTGTCCTGGCAATGGCTGAGCACCTGCCTGCCCATGGGAATTGCTGAACAAATCCCTTGTTTGGCTTTGCCTTCCTTATTAAACTGTCTTGGTATCAACCCACAAGTTTTCTCACTTCTACTCTCCCAATTCTCTCCCCCATCCCAGTGTGACAGGAGGGAGCTGCGTGGGGCTGAGTTCCCAGCTGGGGTTAAACCACGACACTCTGAAAACAAAGCAAACACAGTGACATTTCCATATGGCACCTGGCAACACTGTAAACCAACAAAACAATGGCAAGATTGAGGGTTGCAAGACCAGTTATATGTGCACTTTTGTGACAACAACTTATAAACCCTGTGTTTCAGTTTTGCCAGGACAGACATAAACTGTCTTTTCAGGTAAGCATAAGATCTTAGGAGAAATACAATCTAACTGAAAAACAGTTTTGTAATCTAGAAACAATTTTTATTTCAGCTGTCTTGAGCCAGATTGAACTTTCTCTAACTCTGAGAAAAGAAATTTTCTGGTTTTACCCTGGATTTGGGGCATTGTTGTTTTTTCTTGTTTTAAGTACTAAACTTAAAACTTTGCCACTGGCAAAATGTGTCAGACACTGCGTGGTTGCACACCATGGCTCACAGCATGGCAGCTACAGTGGCACGACAGCAGCAGCTCAAGAACTGTTATCCAAAACTGTTAGGAGACTGCCACAGCGCCTCCAAAGAGGAAATCTGGAGGCTGACAGGGATCAGGGCAGGAGCTCTATGAAAAATAAGAGGTACCACACCTTTTGGTTCTATTAACAGTAAGTTTATGTTCCAACTTGCAAGTGAAGATAAAAATTAATCAAGTTACTTGATAAAGTTGAATAACATCCACTATTTAAGCAGATATCACTGTTGAAAAAAATCTCAAAAACTTTCTCCACTGCATGTATTTTACAAGACAAACTAGAAGCTGGGTGGTTTATATCAAGTCCCAACACAAGGATAAATCTGCTTACATCCATGGCAGTTCTATGAATTCTACAAAGAGCGAACAGTCACACTGCACTCAGTCTGTAATTCAAGTTATCTTTTAAATTTTTCTGTTTCTTCCTAAGGCAACTTCGGCCAACCTATCTTTGCAAGTGCTTGATGCACACCATCATCATATTCAGTTGGAAATAAGATACCATGCATAGATCCTATCCTCCAGGTGATTCCCATTTAAAACACTCTGCTAATCAGTGAATGAATTGAAACAGCACCAAGTTTTGTTGTTGCTTTTGTCCAAGTACAATGTTCATGCCTATATGAAATACTGATTTAGATGTAGCATTTTGATTACAAATATGACCTTATTTTATTAAAAAGTATTCATCTTTATTGCAGAAAACAACTATTAGGAGGAGAGCGGAAAAAACCCCAAATCTATCAGAAGTTCAATCTTTAGCATGTAAGTTCTTTCGTTCAAATGTGAATTCATATGAAAACTGCAAAAGGATTTAATTAGTGAGTAGTTTAGCAAGATTCTACAGAAGAAATATTAGTGTTTTAATACCCCAAAAAAATATGTGAACTGTACTTGAACAATACTACCGCTGTCATTCCATTTCCTTAATGAAGTAAAATGGCAAAAGGGTCTGAATTCTTCCCTGAGTACACCTGGACAATAGATGTGAACAAAGGTTAACAAGAAAGTTATGAAAAACACAAATAGTGAGTTAGGATTACAACATGTAATCTACACTAAACTGTGCAGTGTTACACTTCTGATGAACAGTAACATCAGGCTATGGGTTAAATCCCCACCTGAAAAATTCCCACAGCAGAAGCTGTAAATCAGTTGTGACGATGCAGTTCATGAGCAACACCGCTTCAGGAATAATCCATACTCCACACAGGCTTCAAGCTAAAATCCCAGTCGCTGATGAAAAGCCTCATAATCCACAAATTGCTGGGTCTTGTAGATGACTACAGTGAATTTTCTATTATAAATGAAAGATCAAGCTTTGAATTCCTACTAAATTGCCTATTTACATTTAGCTGTAATGCAATTAAGCAACACAGAACTTAAATGCACTGTACACCAGGAGTTTAGACATTATCTCTACTTCTAAACCAAAACTGTTATGAATAACAGTGCTCAGTCACTGTAGTGTTCTATGAAAGGCTCAAGGCAAAAATAAGCAATATTTTTCCTTGTGCCCTCCAGTGACAGACAGCATGAGTTAAATCCATCTATTTATTGATTTATTTTAAATTAAAATCTGATTCTTCATACAACATTGTGTAGGTTTCTTTTCTTGGAAGCAGATAATTTTTAAAACAAGCCTATAAGTTTCATTCCCATAGCACTACCTGCCTTCATCGACACTGCAGAAACTATACCATAAAATGTTTTATATATGTTACGTACTAATACAAACAACCTTCTCAGTAGTCAGTTATCAATTCTAGAAAGTAACCACCTCTCGCACGTTGCTGTTGCAAGAGCTGCAGCATACAGAATTACCCGTTCCTTACGTGTTTCTCAGGTAGACACAGAGCCTGGAGTACTAGGGAATGGGAAGAGTTCATACAGATTCATGTATTTTAGATATTTCATTCCTAATTGAGGGAAGGTCTTCAAACCTCAAGTACCCATTACCAAAGTTAATTAACACTCTTCTGGAGAAACCACTAGGAGTGTTTAAGCACACAAAGCTGGCCTGAAGCTCCCCAGAAATATTGTCCAAGCTATGCCTAAACATCAACATTTACAACACTATGAAACATTTTTGATCTGTTAAAAGGTGGCAGACTTGCTTTAATATGCTCTGAACTGCTAAAAGCTGTCTCATTTCCCACCAGTTTGACCTGCTCTGTTCCCAGCTGCACCTTTGCTGAAATAAATGTCGAGCAGAATGCTTAAGTCCATGCAAGATTTTATTCTCTTTAGCAAATTTGCTTGACAATCTCAGGACTCTTCTACAGTTCATCAAGAAGCTGAGAGGAATCAACGGTCTTAATCAACCCACTGCTTATGATCCAGCCCATTACAGTAAATGCTGCAAGTGTACCATACCCTTTGTAAAGAATACGTTGCCCTGTGAATTATGAAGAAACACAGCTGTTCTCTGGCCATCTAGGTCTACGCTCAGTATGTTGAAACCACTGCTGAAAACCAAAAAAGTAAGTTGTATGAAATGCAGCCAAAACAAATCACTTCTCAAAGAATTTCTGAATATACTCAGCAGAGCAAAGCAGTTTTGATTTTCTTACTTAAGTGGAGTTTCCTTTCTCACTGTGCTCAGGAGCAACTTCATAGCAAAATGGAAGAGACTTACTGTTCCCTCAAGTCTGCTGAGAACCAAACTGGAAACACACTTTGAAAACAAAACTGAAGAGCTGTACATGGAGAGACTGAAGGGCAGAATGCATACCACCCAAAAACATATGTAATTTGTAATTAAGTTCATAAATTGATTTTATAGAAATTAGTCAGTAGGCAAACTTTCTGGAGGGTAAAGCCTTGCAGCACTGCTTTTTGAGCATTTCTTGGCCTCTCACTAGAGAAACAGCAGATGTTAACAGTAATCATGAGGTGATGTTTTCAAAACATATTTTCAAATATTATTTTAATCATACACTGGATAAAGGCAAGGACAGTTTAGTAGTTAGACAAAACAGTTCTTATTCCAAACCTAGATACTAAAGGCACACTTGGGAATTCCCTTGATCATGTTAAAAGCCAAAATGCAAGGCATCCCATCTGAATAGATACAGAATAGAAGCAACTGCGTGGTGCCACAGAATAGAAGTTTCCTATGCATTTTTCACGTAAAAATTTACATAACATATTAAAGCACAAATTTCAGATAGGTGCACATAACCCACGCCCCTAATTAAAGACTAGGAAATAGGTATTTGTAGTCCGAAAATAGACCGACGAATAAATGAACAGTGTTCTCTCTTCAGCGGTTACCTATCTCTAATTTCTACCAGCAGTAACTATATTTAGTTCACATTAAGAACATGACATAGCACATGAGTCAGTTTCTGACAAGGAAAGCACAACAGCATCGCAGCACAGTCTCTACGCACTCTCTCTTGAACTAGACCTTAAGAAATGAATCACGGGCACCCACAGCTCCCTGGGAATATATGAATTGTGGAACACGCTGACACCGAACTATGCGAAAGGCACAAGTAAGCAGAGAGCATCAGCCGCCAGCACTGACCCGCTGCGCTCCTGCGGGACGGCGGCTGCCGCTCGGTACCCGACAGCACAGCGGTATGGGGATGGAGTTAAAACCCTGAGGAGGACGGCAAATCGGGAAAACACACGCAGTCTTTGAGGGAGGAAGGAAGGAGGAGAGCTGATGAGGCTGAGCGAGCTAAAGAAACGCCTCCTGCCCGGAGGCAGGGACCCGAGACCCTCTGCTCAGCCCGCCCCGCCGGTACCTCTGCAGGAGAGTCAGTCAGGGCACAGAGCCAGCGGCGGCCCCCGCGATCCGGCGGGATTTGGGGCCAGCTGCCCGGGAGCCCTCGGCCCCCGCCCGCAGACACGGCGGCAGCGGCGAGGGGCAGGAAGGGCCATTCCGGCGAGGGTCCCGCCGGGACGGGCAGCACCGGGAGCACCGGCGGGAGCAGGCGGACGCCCACTGGGGCACTGCCGGCCGCCCTTACCTGCAGCACCAGCGGCTCGGGGTTGAAGGCGAGGGTGATGAGGAGCTGCATGCGCTCCGAGTCTTTCAGGTTCCGCAGCAGGAAGCTGCCCGAATCCTTGGTCTCAGCGTAGCGGCGCACCAGGCGGTCGAGCAGGCGCTGCGAGGGGCAGTGCACCAGGTCGGACCAGCCCTCCACGGCGCCGGGGGTGAGCAGCCGCACGTCGCCGTTCAGGCTGGCGAACTCGGTGGCGGGCAGCGCCTGCAGCAGGTCGCAGCGGCCCCTGCCGGTGGCACGGCGGCAAATCTTGGTGTCGATGTCGGCGAGCTCCTGCGCCGAGCCCAGGCGCTTCAGCACGACGCGGCGGGAGCCCTCACGGGGTTCCCCGTACCGCGCGAAGTACACGTTCTTCACGTTGAAGAAGTCCAGCAGGCGCAGGCGGCCCCAGCTCTCCAGCCGCAGCTGCCCGTTGAGGAACTTGCGGCACCAGCTGGTGCCCCAGCAGGCCGGGCACTTATTGAGCTGCAGGAAGCGCCGCTCCGACAGCTCGTTGCGCTGCAGCGAGGCCAGCAGCGAGTGCGTGTTCAGCACCAGCGCCGCCGCCAGGCTGCCCAGCACCGCCAGCTTCACGTAGCGGTACAGCCGCCCCAACTTCAGCGACACCAGCCGCAGCATCGTCCCGGGCCGCGCCGGGCCCCCCGCCCTTCGCCGCGCTCGCTGCCCGCCCCGGCCGCGCCGCGGCTCCGGCTCCAATAAACTCCCCGCCTCGCTGCCCGCCCGATAAAAGGCGGCCAAGTTACTGAGGGGCCGGCGGGGAGGGGGAGGGCAGGGGAGGGGGGGCGGCGCCTGCAGCGCGCGGGCCCGGGCGGACCCGCCCCCGGGGAGGGGCTCGGGCTCCGCCGCCGCCGCTCCCGCCGCCGCCGAGCCCCCCCGCCCCAGGGGGCTCCTCCCCCTCCCG